>NC_079331.1:12031153-12341923 GCF_029931775.1 Euleptes europaea | reverse complement strand
ATACAGCTTTGCAAAATGTTCGATGCTGGAAACAAAGGAAGCAAGTTCTTGATAATGAGCGCGTCTAAATAAAGACTAGGATTTTCACAGCAAGGCATCTGTGTCAACCGACATAAGCCACCGGGCAGAACACATTTGACAAGCGGAGCTACATTCTGCCTGGGAAACAGACGCATGCATAAAGTGGCGGCAGCAGGAATAAGCCGATGTATGGCGTCTCCAGACACACTTGGTCGTTTTACTAAGCGTCCACAGGCCACAAACACCTGATCCGGTTTATGGTGACTGGGGTTCGCTCACATACTCTACATGAAAACTCGCATGTGTGAATGAGCAGCTACAGATCTAAAACCCCAGAAATGGCAGGTTATAACAAATCAATGTGACGCTCGATTTAAGAAGTTAAACGGTCTTACGTTCATTTAATTTCCTTTATGCCCCACCTTTCTCCACAACTCGGGAGCCACGGTTGTGTACATAGTTTTCCCCTTCTCCTTTTCATCTCGACAACCCCTTTGCAAAACAGATTAGGCTGACAGCATCAAGATGACTCTCCAAGCTTTCGTGGCAGAGGGGAGATCTATATATATAAAGATCTCCCCTCTGCCACGAAAGCTTGGTGAGTGAGGCTATCATATTTTGGTCACATTATGAAAAGACAAGAGTCACAGGAAAAGACAATCATGCTAGGAAAAATTGAGGGCAGCAGGAAAAGAGGAAGACCCAACAAGAGATGGATTGACTCAATAAAGGAAGCCCTCAATGTGCAAGATCTGAGCAAGGCTGTCAAAGATAGGACATTTTGGAGGACATTGATTCATAGGGTCGCCATGAGTTGGAGGCAACTTGACGGCACTTAACACACACACACACACACACACACACACACAAACTTTGCATCCTAAAATGAAAGTATACTACAGGACCCTGTAACAGAACAGCAAAATGGCTTCCCCATCAAAAGAAGAAGAGTTGGTTTTTATATGCCAACTATCTCTGCCACTTAAGGAAGAATCAAACCGGCTTACAATCACCTTCCCTTCCCCCTCCCCACAACAGATACTGTGTGAGGTCAGTGGGGCTGAGAGAGCTCTAAGAGAGCTGTGACTAGCCCAAAGTCACCCAGCTGGCTTCATGTGGAGGAGTGGGGAAACCAACCCAGTTCCCCTGATTAGCCTCCGCCGCTCATACGGAGGAGTGGGGGAATCAAACCCGGTTCTCCAGATCAGAGTCCACCGCTCCAAACCACCGCTCTTAACCACTACGCCATGCTGGCTCTTTGATTGATTGATTCAACTGCCTGTTTTCTTCCCATACCTTTAGTCTCTCCTGACTTCACCCACCCTGTGAGGTAGGTGGGGCTGAGAGAGCGTGACTGGCCCAAGGAAACACGGGAAACAAATCCCATTCACCAGATTAGCCTCCGCCGCTGATGTGGAGGAGTGGGGGATCAAACCTGATTCTCCAGATTGGGCTCCACCGCTTTTAACCACTACACCATAAGAAATTATGGCAACAACTTAGCTTTTTGCACACACAATAATTATGTGTACAAAATGACCACTCTGAGGGTCCAATGGGCTCAGTAGAAAAATCAGAACAAACCACCGATTGGTAGTCAGTAACTCACCCAAAGCCCCAGCCGTCAATCGCACTGGCAAATACCACGTTTCCCTGATCTGGCGAAAAGTAAAGGTGCGAATCGTCGGTGCATTCCAAACCCGCACTCCAGTCGTACACTTGGTCTCTGTGAGCAGAATCAGACGTCAGCTGAGTTTCCGTGTCTTTCTCAGCCCTTTCTTCAAGCACTTTTGAAGTGAAGAGAGTCGCAGTGATGGCATTCACCTAAAGATATTCCTCTGATTTATTTCTAGCTTTATGGTGCCACCTATTGGACCCTAAATAGGCTCTCACTGTGGTTGACGTCAAAGCCCATCCCCTAAATTTTATGCTGACGCACAAAGAAATACAGCACCAACCATGGAAATACAGCACCTACTATAGCAGCAGTGCTATCAAAACTGAAACAGTAAGCGACACCCCAGAAGTGGCTTATAAAAACATAAGAAAAGCCCTGCTGGATCAGACCAAGGCCCATCAAGTCCAGCACTCTGTCCACACAGTGGCCAACCAGGTGCCTCCAGGAAGCCCACAAGCAAGACGACTGCAGCAGCATTGTCCTGCCTGTGTCCCACAGCACCCAAGATAATAGGCATGCTCCTCTGATCCTGGAGAGAACAGGTATGAATCATGACTACTATCCATTTTACTACTATCCATTTTAACTAGTAGCCATGAATACCCCTCTCCGCCATGAACATGTCCACTCCCCTCTTAAAGCCTTCCAAGTTGGCAGCCATCACCACATTTTGGGGCAGGGAGTTCCACAATTTAACTATGCGTTGTGTGAAAAAAATACTTCCTTTTAGCTGTTTTGAATCTCTCTCTCCTGCTTCAGCAAATGACCCCGCGTTCTAGTATTATGGGAGTATTATGGTTGAGGCCAGCTACGGTTCCTATATATAAAGGCTGGCCTCCCTAACCTCCCCACTTCGAGTAACACCTTTTATTCCATCTGGCGCCTTCCGTCTGCTCACCTAGCTAGTTTGTTGTATTGTGATTTGTATGTTTAGAGGCGCCTAGGTAATTTAGTATAGTGATTATACGATTTTATAGGGCCATTTTAAAATGTTTTAATACTTTTATTGATTAATAAGATTTTTATATTCTATAAGCTGCTCTGAGCCTGGCTTTGGCCAGGGAGAGCGGGGTAACAAATGGAAATAATAAATAATAAATAAGTCAGACTAAGACCGCCAGAATTAAAACTGCTTCCACTAGTGTAGAAACATACTCTGTATTTATATCAGTTTAAACAATGTTATACATAGTTGCTAAAATTAACAACTATTTGTTATTTGTAACATACATATATATATAATGTATATATAGAAATTGTATTAAAAATTGGAATTAGTATACAGTATGATGGATACATTTTGTTGCTTATCTTTGATATTTCTGGCACTCATATTCCCCATTCTTTATGCTTGTGATAGCAACTGAAGGGTAGCTGTGGTTTTGACCGGCAGAAGCTCCTGAAAACTTTTCCCAGATAGCCCCATGAAGGCTACATTACACTTGTCCAAATGGGACAGCAAGTGGGGCCTTGGTTTACTTGCTGTTCTTTCTACTATGCAAGCCTCAACCTTTCAGCTGATTATAAAACAGACGTTCAGCCTTTTAGCATACCTGTTCCAGGATGTTCTTCAGATGAGAATAGGCTTCCTGGGGCGTGAACTTGAGCTCCATTATGAGCCGATCTATTTTATTAATCACTAAGACCGGACGAATGTTTTCTAGCCAGGCCTGTCGCAAAACTGCATGTGTCTAGCAAAAAAAAAGGGAGAATATTACGTGAAAGGACATAATGTCATGGAACTGGCAAACGCAAGCACCTTGCTAAACAGAGGTGGCCTGATGCAAATGAATCAGGGTGCATTAGAACTACTTTTCAGAACTATGCACCACCACTATGCACAGTAGTGAGGAACAAGGGTTAGAAACAGGTATGCCCCTCAACAAAGTGAGAATCAGAACCCTGATGCAGGTTGAGTTCTGAACATTTCGCTCTTGTAGCTACACTAATGAAGATATCCCTCTTACTGCTGGTAAACCAAAACTTACTGAGGCTGATACACATCTGGATCTCCGTTCTGTCTTATGCAGATTCCAGACTGCTGACTACATACCCCTAGACCTCACACACCACCTTCATAACATTTTCAGTGATCAAGACACCCTAGCCACTGCACAAGGTTTATCAGAGTCTCCCCTAGCTGAAGATGTTGTTGCCTTTAAGAACATTTTAACTTATTTTCCCCCCAAATATGCTCCCCCCACCATCACCTGTGGACAGACTCCTTCCACAGCATCAACCACAACAATGCAACCATCGCAAAGTCTGACAGCCGTAGACACTTCAGAGGAAAAATCCACGTGGCCAGGGGAATCTATTAGGTTGATAAGATACTCCTGATCATCTAGAAGAAGAAAAAAGTTATTTTAAAAGTGAGCATTTCACAAGCATACTTGCCCCCTTGGAAGGCAGTTATAGCACATGGTTTCATATACAACAGGTCAGATCAAGCCAATTATTCCCTTCTCTCTCAACCTATTCCTACTTCATTACAACCCTTCACTCTACTCTGCTTTTGCCCACGCAGGTCCTGTGATTCCCCAGAACAGCCCTTTTCGGTGGTCACAGGGAGACCCATCCTGTGCACCAGCCAGCATGGTGTAGTGGTTAAGAGCACCAGACCCTAATCTGGAGAATCAGGCTTGATTCCCCACTCCTCCACATGAAGCCTGCTGGGTGACCGTGGGCTGGTCACAGCTCTCTCAGAATTCTTTCAGCCCCACCTACCTCACAAGGTGTCTGTTGTGGGGAAGGGAAGGCAACTGTAAGCTGCTTTGAGATGCCATAAAGGTAGACGGAAAAGCAGGGTGTAAAAACCTACTCTTCTTGTTCTTCAGCAGTATTTGTACTGGAAATTTCTTGATCTTAATAAACACAACCCAAATGCTATACACAGAATACACTAGCTACATTACCTTTCCCAAACAGCAAGGTAATTGCACTGGATTTCATTGTAATTCCTCGAATCTGCTCGTCTTCTCTGCTGTCCAAATATCTCAGCTGTGCGAATTAGAACAAAATGAATGATTTGCATGTGAGAAAGTGTGGCTGGAGAAAACGTAAGTCTGGAAACTGAAAATCGTGTACCTTTCCTGCCAGTCTACTGGAGATTATTCCATTGCTAGAAATCAGACAATCAGCTAAAGTTGTCTTGCCTAGGGAACAAAAAACAAAACACAAGACGTTAGGACAAAAAGCACAAACCGGCATGAAACAACACTTCTGCCGGACATATCCCCTACCTAGCATTTACAATTTTTCTCCTCAATCCATGTCCAAAGCACACATGGAATAATATTGTAGAGTTCATGCAACCCCCAGACTTGATCAATGTGTCCGAGTAGGATCTGGAAGTCCCCAGTTTCTAATCCCTCCTTTTGATGTGGAAGCTCACTGGGTGACTTTGCTCCAGTCACATACTCTCTGCCTAACTACCTCACAGGGGTAGTTGTTATGAGGATAAAAGGGAGGGAAGGTGAATGACATAATCTACTCTGGGTCCCCATCAGAGAGAATGGTGAGGTATAAATGACATAAATAATCAAGGGTTAAAAAGTTATGGGCATTACAGACTGGTCTGTTTGCCCTACCTGCAACCTACTTATTAATTACACAGTTACCTTTTCTCTTTGCTGGAGCGACAGGTTAGTCCTGCCACAGTTGGAAAACCTTCATCCACACCTGCCCCTTCATGTTCGAACACTGTTGCTCACACAAAGATTAGCAAGTCAGGAAGACTATTTCTCAGCCCTGCTCCCAACACATGCTCATGGAGGATGGTTTAGGATGCAGACTTGCACATAACACGCAGTCTTGCAGGGGAAAACCACAGCAATCTGAGCGCTTGCCCTACTGAACTTCTGCATCTTTTTTCTTTCCCGCACCATTGGACACAAGTTACATTATTTTAAAAATTTTAATGAAGAGGGATTTACAATATCAGAAACTGTTAAACCAAATTTGAAAACCATTTATTAGCTACTAGTTTATTAAGACGTATCTGCTTTGCTCATTTGAGCAGGGTCTTCTGCAGGTGCCAACCTGCAAGTGGGCAAAATCAACACCTGCCGGTACACATGTTTATTCAGCCATGTATCTAGTTGCCGGCCCTGACCTGGATGGCCCAGGCTAGCCTGATCTCGTCAGATCTCAGAAGCTAAGCAGGGTCAGCCCTGGTTAGAATTTGGATGGGAGACCACCAAGGAATACCAGGGTTGCTGTGCAGAGGAAGGCACTGGCAAACCACAGTCTCTTGCCATGAAAACCCCAAAAGGGGTCGCCATAAGTCGGCTGTGACTTGAAGGCACTTTACACACACACATCTAGTTGCCACCTACAAGAGAGGTGCTACAAGGCAGTAACCAACCAACTTCACGGCACAAAGCCTGTTTAGGACCAGGCATCTTCATCAAAAAGATTCAAGATGCTGTGCGATCAATGAGAGTTATTGTTCAATGCACGGAAGTTCCTCTTACCGTGGTCTACGTGAGCTAGTATACATATATTCCTGATGCAGGCCGTCTTTTTCTGAAGTCCAGTCATCTTGCTCAAATTAGTGAGAACCATGGCTGGATAGTCTGCGGCAAATGAAAGCATTTTAATAGAAGTTCAAGCAGAGAACTTTTCAGAAAGCTGCGAGGTTATAGGAAAAGTTCAATGCTGTAATAATAGGCAGAGTTAATTTGCTGTAAACCAACTGCTTTAAATGGGCACAAAACTGGAATATCTTGCTTTAATGATACTGTTCGTATGGCCAGTCCTAAACAATGTCACACTGAGATAAAAAAAAATTAAAGAAAAAGAAAAATTAAAAAGAACTATCTAGACAAAACTGGAATATCTATGCCTAGCAATATAATAAATAAATAATAAATAAGTAGTAAAGTAGCATACAAGTATCAGGCAAAAAAGAATTGAAAAAAAACAAATATGAAATGAAACAAATTAAATAGCACACACATAACAAAAGGTAAAACAGCATACAGACATCAGCCAAAAAAGAATAAAAAAAAACAAATATGAAATGAAACAACAAATTAAATAGCCCACACACACATAATAAAAAGTAATTCACAGTGGGCAGCCGTGTTAGTCTGTCTGCAGTAGTAGAAAAGAGCAAGAGTCTAGTAGCACCTTAAAGACTAACAAAAATGTTTTCTGGCAGGGTATGAGCCTTCGTGAGCCACAGCTCCCTTCTTCAGATACAGCTGGAATGTGAACCCATCTGTCTTTAATTCCCAGTGAGTAGCCGTGTTAGTCTGTCTGCACTAGGAGAAAAGGGCAAGAGTCCAGTAGCACCCTAAAGACTAACAAAAATGTTTTCTGGCAGGGTATGAGCTTTCGTGAGCCACAGCTCACTTCTTCAGATACAGCTAGCTGTATCTGAAGAAGTGAGCTGTGGCTCACGAAAGCTAGCTGTATCTGAAGTGAGCTGTGGCTCACGAAAGCTAGCTGTACCTGAAGAAGTGAGCTGTGGCTCATGAAAGCTAGCTGTACCTGAAGAAGTGAGCTGTGGCTCATGAAAGCTAGCTGTACCTGAAGAAGGGAGCTGTGGCTCATGAAAGCTCATACCCTGCCAGGAAATATTTTTGTTAGTCTTTAAGGCGCTACTGGACTCTTGCTCTTTTCTACCATAATAACAAGTAAAACAGCATACAAATATCAGCCAAAAAAGAATTAAAAAAAACAAACATGAAACAAAATGACAAATAACAAACATAAAATTACATACAATAAGCTTAAAATGCAAACACGATACGGAAAAAAAAACAATTAAACAATACACATAGGATTAAGCGCATTAAAATAAATACACAACGCAAGACTGAACAGACACAGACCTTATATAAGCCCAAATACGAAAATAAAGTGAATTAAAACCTGCGTGGAGCTGCAGGGGCGACCAAACGGCTCCCGGTGCAATCCTAACCACAGTTACTCCAGTCTAAGCACGCTGCAACCAACGCGTTGAGATTAGCTTAACTCTGTCCAGGATTGCACGGTTAGGCCCGGGCACGCCCGCCTCGTCCCTCGCCAACCGGCCCCGCTTCCCAACGCCTCGCCCGCCAAGACGGCCTCACCTCCCTGCCAGCACTTCCCCCAACTTGACTGCCCGAACCAGCGAGCGAAAGAAAGACCCAACCGCCGCTATACTCTCTCTCGCCGGGACTTCCGCCGGAAGCCCCTGTCACCGGCCCGTGCCCACGCGCGCAAGCGCAGAAAGGGAAGGGGGGCGGCGGCGCCGCGCCAGAGAGGCTCCCCCCCCGTCGCTAACGCGAGCGCGCTACGGCAGCCGGGAGGGGCCCGTCGCGGGGACTTCGCGCGGGCGCCCTAGGAGACGCCGGCCGGGGTTGCTAGGCGATGCCGGCCGGGGTTGCTAGGCGACGCGGCGCTTCCCTGGTTACGGAGCAGAGGCGAAGAGGGAGGCGAGGCGGGCAGGAGAAGCAGCAGCTGCAGCAGCCGGGAGGATGAAGCAGCCTCAGTGCCTGTGCCAGATTTGCACCTGCGGGTAAGGAAGGCCGGCCTCCCAGACCTCCAGCGGGTGGGGAACACCCCGTTCGCACGTGACGCGTGCCCGACACGCGTCTTTCCGGGGAGGGCGGCCCTCCTCCTTTGCACCCTGCGTGCGCGCTCCTAAGCACGTCCGCTCAGCTCCGTGGGCGACTGACGGAGCAAATAAACGTTTCGCTGCTTTATACTCCGCTTTGCTCTGCCCGATGGGCAGCCAAAGCGGCTTACAACATCGGCCAATTATGCAGGGGAGGTTTTGCCCTTGGATTTGCCACTGATGCAGTAAACCAGAGGTGCGTGGGGGAGAAGGAGACCCGAGACCGTTGTTTGCAAGAAGACAGTTATTTATTCGGAGCATAACCAGAGCGCTCTACCAAGTAAAAATATCATACTGGATATTTATTTATTTATTTATCCAAATTCAAGATATGACAACCCATCAACATTCAGGGTAAAGCTGATAGCACTACAGACATGGAGGCAGTATAGTAACAGTTTCACCCAGTTCTTGTTATGGTTCATTGTAACCCTCCGTGACTCTTGCCCCAATTCCTTAGCACACAGACACACGGAGATATCCCGCCCAGCAACAAGCTATTCCCTGGCTGTCCTAATACATTTCAATACATTTTACAGAAAGGAAAAGAGATTATTGCAAATCGCTACGTCAGTGGATCTTCCATAGTCAGGGGAAGTCTACCCTGCTGTGTCGCCACTCTTTAGAAGCACGTTTTCCCCATTCAAATTCTCAAAACTCAACAATAAGCCCCCATGCAGAGTTTTGAGAATTCGGATGGGGGGAAATGTGCACCGAGAGAGCGGCGAACCCAAGGCAAAACCTCCCGTGCATAAATAGCCATCGTTTCCCCCCCTTTCCCAATTTTTATCCTGACAACAATTCTTTGCAGCCTGTATGTGCGCTCCTAAGAATGTCAACTCATCTCCGTGGTTGACTGATGGATCAAATAAGTGTTTGACTATTTTATACTCTGCTTTTCTCTGCCCGATGGGGAGCCAAAGCGGCTTACAACACCGCTCTCCCCCTTTTCCAATTTTTACCCTGACAACAGTTCTCGCACACAGCAACCCTGTGAGGTAGGTCAGGCTGAGGGAGTGGGACTGGCCCACGCCAGTGGCTTCCCAGACAGAGTGGGGATTCGAACCCAGATCTCCTAGACCCTTCTTCAACTGCTTCAACATGCAGGCTAAATGCTTATGGGATGGCAGTGTTCATTTGCACAGAAATCACAGGTGAATATGTGGCACAGGGTGTTGGTCTCGCATTTATGAGACCGTGGTTCAAACCCCCAGTTGTCGTGATACTTCCTGCGTGTGTTTGGAACGGTGGTTTTCTCTCTCTCCATACCCTACTTCACAGCGTTGTGAGGATAAAATGGAGTACAGCTGCATATATTGCCCTGATCCCCTCGGAAGAAGAGTGGGATTTTTTTTAAAAATGCATTATATAAAAATATTTGTTCACAACTTATGCTAACAACGAGGGACTGGAAGATGCAATATTCCACACACACACACACACACACACACACACACACACACATATTCGCTCATCCAGTATTTGTAAACAGTCCTTGTAGTGGACAGAGGGCTTTATACAGGGAGAACTGGGCTCCAATTCCTGCTCAGCCTTACAACTGTTTCTCCAGCTAGCCTTCCCTGACCTGGATGGCCCAGGCTAGACTAATCTTGTCAGATCTCAGAAGCTAAGCAGGGTCAGCCCTGGTTAGTACTTAGATGGGAGACCACCTAGGAATACCAGGGTCGCTACGCAGAAGAAGGCAACAGCAAACCACCTCTATCAGTCTCTTGCCTTGAAAACCCTCCTGGGTTGCCCTAAGTCGACTGTGACTTGGTGGCACTTTAGAAGAAGAAGAGTTGGTTTTTATATGCCGACTTTCTCTGCCACTTAAGGCAGAATCAACTGCCTTCCCTTCCCCTCCCCACAACAGACACCCTGTGAGGTGGGTGAGGCTGAGAGCGCGTGACTGGCTCAAGGTCACCCAGCTGGCTTCATGTGGAGGAGCGGGGAAACAAATCCAGTTCACCAGATTAGCCTCCGCCGCTCATGTGGAGGGATGGGGAATCAAACCCGGTTCTCCAGATCAGACTCCACCGCTCCAAATCACTGCTCTTATCCACTACACCACACTGGCTTTTTACACACACATCTAGCCTACCTCACCCAGTTGCTGAGTGTATGGCCACGTAAGGCACTCTAAGTTCCTTGGAGGAAAGTCAGGGAAAAAATGTGGTAATGAATAAAAAACTTACTGATGCAGAAAAGGAAACCCCCAGTTTAAGTAAGGGTAGCCCAACAATGCTGGTGTTATAGAAAATGCTGTTATTTCCTCCTCACCAGCAATACATAATGTGTTGATGCTCCCCATGAGTGTACATGTATCTTTCAACACTGGCATGCGTGTGCATTTGGGGAAATGTTGGTGATGGTGCCTGGAACTACACATGAAGCTGCCTTCTACTGGATCAGACCCTTGGTCCATCAAAGTCAGTATTGTCTACTCAGACCGGCAGTGGCTTTCCAGGGTCTCAGTCAGGGGTCTTTCACATCACCTATTTGCCTGGTTCCTTTAACTGGATATGCTGGGAATTGAACCTGGGGCCTTCTGCATGCCAAGCAGCTTGTCTGCCACTGAGCCACAGCCCCTTCCCTTTGGGCAGCTGTAGCAACAGGATGCCCAGACGTGTCGTGCTGTCGTTTCCTACAACAGACGGAAAAGACCTTCAGCACTCCCCAGTTGAGACTTTAGGCACGTGCCCAGTGGTGTTTAAGGACAGCACGACTAGTTCATAATGGGCAATAGTTGCTGAGGGAAACCACAATGTGATGGGGCAGGTAGGGAGTGTTTCAATTTAAATTAAAAGATAGTCGAATAAGCACTCTGGCTTTCTTCATATGGCTCTGCATGCAGGTTCTTTTATTTATTATTTAAAACATGTGTATTTTGCCTTCCCACCAAATTAGGGCTCCCAAGGCGGAAAACAACAATTTAAAGGAGAGATGTAGATAAAGGTCCCTGGGGAGGGAATTCCAAAATGTTGGTTCCCTTTCATATAGAGGATGGTGCCGAGTTGTTTTCTGTTGCTCCAGAAGGTCGGACCAGAACCAACGGGTTGAAATTAAATCAAAAGAGTTTCCGTCTAGACATTAGGAAGAATTTTCTAATAGTTAGAGCGGTTCCTCAGTGGAACAGGCTTCCTCGGAAGGTGGTGAGCTCTCCTTCCCTGGAGGTTTTTAAGCAGAGGCTAGATGGCCACCTGTCAGCAATGCTGATTCTATGACCTTAGACAGATCATGAGAGGGAGGGCATCTTGGCCATCTTCTGGGCATGGAGTAGGGGTCACTGGGGGTGTGTGGGGGAGGTAGTTGTGAATTTCCTGTCTTGTGCAGGGGGTTGGACTAGATGACCCTGGTGATCCCTTCCAGTTCTATGATTCTATGATTCATGGCGTAAAAGGACTTAGTAGTCAACTTGGCCGCATCTCTGCTTTGGCTGTAACTGGACCAACTGCTCTGGATGCAGAGATACAGCTGAGTTCCCCCTGCTTACAGGAGCCTGTTCTATCTCCGGAAGAGTCAATTCTGTAGGCTACTACCTTCCATTCCAGTGGCAGAAACAAAGCTCCTCTAGAAGCAAGCTGTTAACACAGCCTAAAAGGGATTTTCTTGCCTGTGAAAGTAACGTGTGCCTTGAATTTTAATTCACATATGTATGTTTTAATGAACGATCTTATGTTTTCATTTGGAGGTAAGTGAGACCTTGCCTCAGAACCAGCAGCCAGAATCCAAGTGCCATGACACTAATTTCATATGCCTAGAAAGGCCTCACACAAGTCACTTCTGGTCAGAGTTACCTTTCCTTTCTCCCTTAGAAGCTCCTTGATCCATTGATCCTGAGCAGCGTAAATCTAATGTTTGAGGGATATAAGGACTGAAACAGATCTTGCCACTGACAATGTAGCCTTGGGATCCCTGTCACTTAATAAAAAAGGCATTATGTCAGAGACAGAGGCATTAGATTTATATGTTAGAAGGGGAGAGATATAATGTGATCGAAGTTCCTCATAAAAGCGGCATTCCAAGAGGGCAGGAGCTAATGAATCAGTAGAGCCAGAAGAGCAAGGACAGGTCCTGCCTGGGTGTGGTATATTCAAAATCCTGCCCTGCATAACCATAGAGGGGTTAGCATTCAGGTGGTATTCTAGGCAGAGTTACATCCTTTGAAGCACATGGAGTTCAGTGGATTAAGAAAGGTATGACTGTTTCAGATTGTACCACCGCTCTTCTTTTTCTTTTAACACGGAGTTTCAAAGGCAGCTTAGGACATGGGATGATTTTCACCTGTACAATGAGGTTGGGTGGTGGTTTTTTAAAATGCATTGCGTGAAGCCAAGCAGCCTTTTGATTCCTAGCCAATGTAAACTTTGGGCGATGGGACACTGGAAGAGGACTGAGGAACTTCAAGCCGAACGAATATGTTTCCAAGCTGTTCTACCCTGACACACTCCTACAAACAAATGGGTTTTAAAAAAAATAAACATCACCAACGATTTTGCAGTCAAGAAACTCTCAAGTAGTTATTGATTTAGGCAGCGTGTTGAATTTGCTTTGCTTTTGCTACAGCGCTGCACAGTTCCTGTTTCGGTGTGGGGGGGTGCTGGTTACCTGGGGAGCCGAGCCTCTCCCACAATGGGGTTTCCAAGGGGAAAGGAACAACGGAAAAACACCCAGTGGGAACACTTTCTTTGCTTTTAAGGACAGGGATGACCACACTTCTCCAAACATTTCAGCTTTTTTATTTAGCGTGTGCCTTACGGATATCCGTGGCACAACGTTTGTGGTCAATTGTTTATTTACGGCCCTTTGTCAATGGTTTATTTATGGCCCTTTGTGTTTAAAAGACTGTACTGTTTCATTTAATGTTAGCATTTACTTGGCAACTGTTAAGTGTGTCATGCACACACATTTTTTTTTTCTGCACGGCGCATTCCTTCATAATCTACTCAGGTTGTGTTCTTATGGCTCTGATATTCAGAGTACAGCAGTTTACCACAATCCAATGCACGCATGTGCACACCCCACATGCAATCATACTGTGTAGATGTTCCCAGCAGGAGCTAGGCAATAACTGCTGGACGGAGCATCTACTGAGTTTACTGGTCTGGCCACAACAGTCCAGTCATCGAACAGTGGGCTGGAGGTGAGTGGTAGTGGACGGGACAAAGAAAACTGACAGCAATATTACACAGGAGGAAAAAGCCGACTCAAAATCGGCTTCCAGAAAAAAATTGGGGTAAAAGTAGTCTGAAAAGAACCAGAAAAAAAGTGGGGGACAAAAAACCCAACGTGAAAGCTAAAGGCACAGAAATGCATGTGGAAATCAGGGGATAAACTAAAGCAGTACGGGGCCAGAACCCCCCACGTGGAAAAGCCCTGTGTCTTGTCTGATTCCAAACACTGACCGACTACCTGGAGGCCATTCTTCCTGGCCGCAAATTATTGTGGGGGAGTGTGTTTCCCCCCCTCTGAAACCTGATAGTAAATAGAGTGATTCATGTCAAGATTCAAATACCATGCAGTGAAGAAGAAGAGTTGGTTTTTATATGCCGATTTTCTCTATCACTTGAGACTCAAACCGGCTTATAATCGCCTTCCCCTCCCCACAACAGACACACTGTGAGGTAGGTGGGGCTGAGAGAGCTGTGACTAGCCCAAGGTCACCCAGCCGGCTTCGTGTGTAGGAGTGGGGGAAGCAAATCCAGTTCACCAGATTAGCCTCCGCCGCTCATGTGGAGGAGTGGGGAACCAAACCCGGTTCTCCAAATCAGAGTCCACCGTTCCAAACCACCGCTCTTAACCACGCTGGTGTGCATTTCTGGGAAATCCTGGTTAGTCAGGCTGGTGTCAGACATGACTAACCTGGTGAATGAAACTATCACATTCAAATAATGGCAGAACTGTAGTGCAGTGGAAAGGAAGAGCTAAAGATGAGAATTAAAAACCTGTTTTCAGAGAAAAGCTTTCCAGAAGGTATAGAAGTGAAAAAGGAGAAGAGAGAGAGAGAGAGAAAGAGAGAAAGAAAAAGCCAGGGAGAATAATGACTGGTGGCCGTCCTGATGTCACAATCCATCAGGTTCCAAGCAATAAACCTCATCTCCTGACAACCGCCGCAGACGGAAAAGGAGGTGAGACAGTCTGACAGATTTCTGTTTTAACATTTTGGTATTCAGTGAACTTTTAAGATGCTTCCCTTTTAAGAGGTTCCAGAAAGATGTTGGAGACAAGTGATCCCAAGGGGCCTTAAGCTCTAGTTGGCCAGTTGTGGCCTGAACCAACCTTCAAGCAGCAGCTGGATTTTATCCAGGGTACGCGGGAGGGCTACCGATCTCCGGTCCCACCAAGGCTTCAGTGAGGGGGAATGCAGTCGCTTTGTCCTGCACCCTTGATCTACAGGAGCTTTGAACTGGGCTCTTCTGTTGACGGCTCTGCAGACCGCCTTTATATGCCGTTCCTCAGCCCCACCTTCCTCTCAAGAGGTTTGGAAATGGCTCAGGTGACCCTAGGTCCTAAGTTCTTTCCTATTGCAACTGGGGTTGAGTCAAGCTCCTCTGCCAAGAACCGCCGCGGGTCCTCCCTGCCCCCCTTAAGAGGAGCACCCGCGAGATGCCGGTTTAGAACAGGTACGCCGTTACTGTTCCACAGGGACTAACTTGCATGGTCCCCTAATCCACCCCCCCTGGCAGGGGTAAAAAGAAATAAAAGGGCCGCGCCAGTAACAGGAAATAAAAACAAGGCCAAGGCCAGTGGTGCAAAACACATAAAAAGGTTTTATACAGAATTTATGCTCATAACTACTGCAATAATAACAGATTCCCCTGAAGAAGCCCCCCCTGGGTGAAACGCATAGGCAATTTTTTATTCTGAATAATGTAAAATATTTTTATGCGTATTTTGCACCATCGGCCTTGGCCTTATTTTTATTTCCCGTTGACAGGGGTGACATCCTTAATTTCCATCCAAGTAAACCTACCATGTTCCAGTTAAAACATTAATAATTCTTGGTTTTATGGAGAAGCGTATGGTTGGCAATACAGGCCGTGTTTTCAACAGAAGGGATGCTAGAGGGTCAACCTACTCCAGGGAATCTGCTTCTCCCGCCTTTTGGTTCCTTTATATATAGGAGTATGAAAATAATTAATTTTGGATTGTTTATACAGCTCTCTCGCTCTCCATCCATCCATCCATAACTATCTATCCATCTATCCATCCATCCATCCATCCTTCTTTTAGTCTAAGTGTGTCACTATTCAGAGCCGAATTGGCTGTGTGAGCAGTATGATTGATAGATAGATAGATAGATAGATAGATAGATAGATAGATAGCAGTATCCATCCATCCATCCATCCTTCTTTTAGTCTAAGTGTGTCACTATTCAGAGCTGAATTGGCTGTGTGAGCAATATCATTGATATGCTATCTATCCATCTATCCCTCTATCCCTCTATCTATCCATCCTTTTAGTCTAAGTGTGACTATTCAGAGCCGAATTGGCTGTGCGAGCAGTATCATTGAAGTATATACAGGAGTAAATACTTGCTGACAGGTTAATCTTGTTGATGTCATTTATCTTTTTAGTAGCTACACTGAATTTCCGTGAGAGAGGTCTCAGTAGCCATAAATCCTACTGAATCCTCCAAGGAGTTTTTCTGCTTGTCAGCATTGGGGAACAGAGGTCATTTGAGAAGCAGCGGGCCTCCAGAAAGACAGGGGCAATAGAGACACTGTTTTTGCTCTAGCAGAAACGTTTACTAAGGCAATCAAAAGCTTTACCGAGGAATTCACTTTGCTTATAAGCAGTTTGTGATCTTTTGTGTACGCATGTGCTTGTTCCACCTCAGGCGACATCGTTGCCCTCACAATCCCACTCGGATTTATGACCATGGAGGAGATTCTTGCGTCATGACGGAATACGTAGACAAATACCCTCAGTATGGAAACGTTCCTCCCCGCCAGAGCCTCAAGCCCAAACAGGAGTTCCAAAAACATGGAGGGAAAATGGAAGGAATCACAACTTTCAGGTAAATACTGCCCTGATAGATAGAAGTTTGGTACCCCCCCTCGAAATAATAATTTGGCATCATCTAAGAGCCCCATAGTGCAGAGTGGTAAGCTGCAATATTGCAGTCCAAGCTCTGCTCACGACCTGAGTTCGATCCCAACGGAAGCTGGCTTCAAGTAGCAGGCTCAAGATTGACTCAGCCTTCCATCCTTCTGAGGTCAGTAAAATGAGTACCCAGCTTGCTAGGGGTAAAAGGAAGATGACTGGGGAAGGCACTGGCAAACCACCCCGTAGAAACAAAGTCTGCCTAGGAAACGTCAGGATGTGACATCACCCCATGGGTCAGGAATGACCCGGTGCTTGCACAGGGGGACCTTTACCTTTTAAGAGCCAACAGGCCTGACCTGGATGGCCCAGGCTAGCTCAATCCTGTCAGATGCTGGAAGTTAAGCAGGGTTGGCTCTGGTTAGTACTTAGATGGGAGAATACCAAGGAAGTCCAAAATTGCTACTCAGAGACAGGCAATGGCAACCCACCTCTGCTCGGCTCGTGCTTTGAAATCTCGATGAGATCACCATAGTTGGCTGCAACTTGATGCCACTTGCCACTACTGAGAGCCAACAGAACTATTACATGGCTAATGAATAAAGTAAAGGTGCAAGCACCGGGTCATTACTGACCCACGGGGTGATGTCACATCTCGACGTTTACTAGGCAGACTGTGTTTATGGGGTGGTTTGCCATTGCCTTCCGCAGTTGTCTACACTTTACCCCCATCAAGCGGGGTACTCATTTTACCAACCTCGGAAGGATGGAAGGCTGAGTCAACCTTGAGCCATCTGTGTGTGTGTTAAGTGCCGTCAAGTCGCTTCTGACTCACGGCGACCCTATGAATGAAAGTCCTCCAAAATGTCCTGTCTTTGACAGCTTTGCTCAGATCTTGCAGATTGAGGGCTGTGGCCTCCTTTATTCAGTCCATCTCTTGTTGGGTCTTCCTCTTTTCCTGCTGCCCTCAACTTTTCCTAGCATGACGGTCTTTTCCAGTGACTCTTGTCTTCTCATAATGTGACCAAAATACGACAGCCTCAGTTTAGTCATTTTAGCTTCTAAGGTCAGTTCAGGCTTGATTTGATCTATAACCCACTGATTTGTGTGTTTTTTTGGCAGTCCACGGTATCCGTAACACTCTCCTCCAACACCACATTTCTAAGGAATCTACTTTCTTCCTATCAGCTTTCTTCAATGTCCAGCTTTCACACCCATACATAGTAATAGGGAATACGATGGCATGAATTAACTTGATCTTGGTGGCCAGTGACACATCCTTACACTTCAGAATCTTTTCTAGCTCCTTCATGGCTGCCCTTCCCAGTCTCAATCTCCTTCTGATTTCTTGGCTGCAGTCTCCCTTTTGGTTGATGATGGAGCCAAGGAATAGAAAGTCCTCAACAATTTCAGTTTCCTCATTGCCAACCTTAAAGTTGTGTAAGTCTCCTGTAGCCATTACTACAGCCATCTACCTGAACCCAAATTCCGCCAGGATCAAACTCAGACCTTTCAAATAATTGAACTTTTTTTTAAAATACTTTGACTTACTTGTGTTAACTACTGTTGCAGGTTTTGGTTCTTTAAATTCTGTTCTTTGTCCTCTCCCACTCTAGGTCTGACTACCTTCCATACGATGTGGCGAATCGGCCCGTTCGGGCGCAAGAGGAATACATGCCAGCCACCGGAGATATGGACCTGGGAACGACTTACAGGAGAGATTATAACGCTCACAAAATACAACCGGTGATCTTAGTAAAACCTTTAGACAGGAAACATGTCGAAGGAGGGAAGCTAGATACGATACCCACGTACCAAGGTAATAGCAGGTGCTGCTTTTGCAGAGAGAAGCGGTTGCTGGCTTGACTGTTGTCTCTGGGTCGGCATGATTTGCCCAGATCTGCCTCTTGGTCGTGGTTAAGTATGGTGCAACTCTCGTCCAACATCGTCTTTAGGCTCCAAGGCAAAAGCAAAATGTCCTGTTGCGTCGTCGGGCAGATCTACACTATAGACTTTAAAAGGTAAAAGGAGTCCCCCTGTGCAAGCACCGGGTCATTCCTGACCCATGGGGTGATGGAATGGTTTTTAAAACCAGTTAAGTCTATAGGGTAAGGAGCCCCGTGGCGCAGAGTGGTAAGCTGCAATACTGCAGTCAAAAGCTCCGCTTACGACCTGAGTTCGATCCCAACGGAAGTCAGTTTCAGGTAGCCGGCTCAAGGTTGACTCAGCCTTCCGTCCTTCCGAGGTCGGTAAAATGAGTACCCAGCTTGCTAGGAGTAAAGGGAAGATGACTGGGGAAGGCACTGGCAAACCACCCCATAAAAACAAAATCTGCCTAGTAAACTCACATCCTGACGTTTACTAGGCAGATTTTGTTTTTATGGGGTGGTTTGCCAGTGCCTTCCCCAGTCATCTTCCCTTTACTCCTAGCAAGCTGGGTACTCATTTTACCGACCTCGGAAGGACGGAAGGCTGAGTCAACCTTGAGCCAGCTACCTGAAACCGACTTCCGTTGGGATCGAACTCAGGTCGTAAGCGGAGCTTTTGACTGCAGTATTGCAGCTTACCACTCTGCGCCACGGGGCTCCTTACCCTATAGACTTAACTGGTTTTAAAAACCATTCCTTCTTTTCAGTGAACCATGAGAATTTGCAGTTGTGTTTATGTGTATATGGGGAGGGGGCATAGGCATTGGGGGGATGCTAGGAAACTCTCCGCTCCCTCCAACTACAGTTCCTGGGATTCATTGGGGAGGGGGAATCATTCCAGTGAAACTGGTGTAAAACAGCAGCTTTGTTTGTCATGTAAACGTGTCCTCTCTTTCTGGCTCGCAGTGTTTGGAAGAAGAAGAAGAGATGGTTTTTAAATGCTGACTTTCTCTACCACTTCAGGCAGAATTAAACCGGCTTACACTCACCTTCCCTTCCCCTCCCACAACAGACACCCTGTGGGATAGGTGGGGCTGAGAGAGCTCTTAATAGAACTGTGACTAGCCCAAGGTCACCCAGCTGGCTTCATGTGGAGGAGTGGGGAAACCAACCCGGTTCACCAGATTAGTGTCCGCCGCTCATGTGGAGGAGTGGGGAATTGATCCCGGTTCTCCAGATTAGAGTCCACTGCTCCAAACCACCGCTCTTAACCACTACACCACGCTGGCTCTCAAATAGTCATCAAATAGATGTCTATCGAGGCTATCCATAGCTACTACATGAGCAGGCTTGTTCAGTATGGCTCGAGGGGTGTAATAAAGATTGACCGACAGACATTAGCAGGTTGGATATAGTTTGTGTAGAGTGTCACGACCTTGATAGAGGCTATTAACATGATCTATGACCTTGATAGAGGGTATTAACAGCCCGGTCAAAATTCAGTTATTAAATATTGTTTTTATCTTAAAGCTGACTATAGAGCCTGGGGGATTCAAAGAAGGGAGCCTCATAAAACGGACAACATCTACCATCCCCCCATTGAGAAATTTGGGAACAGCACTACATTTCAAGATGATTTTTTCCCTAAGGAGCTCACTCCCCGAAAAAGTTTTAAGCCTATTGCAAGGACCAGGCTTTCTGACCAACCTTTTACTAGCATCACGAGCCACCGCGACGATTATGTCGCTCATCAGCTCGGGCCAAAGTGGGTGAGATCGAAAGAAGAGTACAGGCCGAACAGCCAGCCCTTTGAAGACGTCACAACCCACCGGTGTGATTTTAGAGGGCTTGTGGGGGAACTTCCGCACAGCTTCAAGCCTGAATACACCAAAATAGAATCAAAGGCTCGTTTTAACGGAGTGACGGAATTCCATGATAGCTTTCCACCGTGGGCCGTTTCCTTACCTGAAGTCCACAAAGCGAAAGAATACGTCCCACCTGCAGGCAACATGGACTTGAACACTACATCCCACCTGGATTACGTTGAACATGAAGTCCACCCACTTGTCCTCATGAGACCGTTAGAAACAAGCAGGAAGAATAATGCCCCCTTCCAAGGGAACACAACCATGAAGGATGACTTTCAAGCTTGGGATACCAGTCGGCGAGATATGATCAGGAGACCCCAGGAAATGCAAAAGCCTTCTGGGAAATTTGACAATATGACCACTTTCAGAGCTCACTACATACCACACAGTATCGTCCCGACTCAAAGCTGTAAACCTTTAAAGATGGCTGTTTCTAGTTCAGCACCTTTTGAAGCAGGAACCATGTACCGTACAGCATATACTCCAAAGATGCAGGCCATCTGCCCGGCTACTTATCCATCTCCTCCAGGATACGTTTTTGTCAGCACTGATTCTCGTGGCCACAAGTTCTTCCGCAGAGCTACGCCAGAGATCAATAAGATTGACCATGCAAATGGTAATCATGTTCCAAAGGAAATAGCAGTTGAATCATAACTCATAATTACAGTAGTTTGCATATTCTTGTACATGTATGCGGAAAACTATCATTGAACAGGAAAACTGTTAAAGCAACTAAACAGTCTAAAATCAGTTCACTAAGATTTTTTTTAAAATTGGAAATCTACATTTTTACAAGACTGGTGAAGATTTAATTATTAGTAAAATGTGTGTCAATGTTTCTCTGGAATCTCTTTTCTTAAACTGCATCTTCTGACACCTTTCAATAGGATGCTTCCTTTGATGATTTGAATTAAATTGCACACTTACCTTAATCTACAGCAAACACAATTCTCTCAGCCTGCTTCCTCAGAAACGCACAGGAGCTGAAGTAACACACTTGGCATGTATGCGCTCCTGGTTTTAAATCCTTGGCATTTCCAATTACAGGATGTCATGTAGTAGCACTGGGAAAGACCTCTACCCATAAGCATGGAGAGTCACTTCTAGCAGTAGGCAGAGATGTCTTGGGTCCTTGTCACCCGGGGGGGGGGGGAGAAATGATTTGATATCAAGTTGTATACTATTATTCACAATACGATTTTTTAAAACTTTGGCTTTGTTTAATTAAGTCTTGGGCTTAGTTAGTGCCTGTGGAACGGAGCAAGCACTAGCTGCAGTTGGTTCTCGTCGTTTTCCGTACAATCTGACCTGACCACTGTGTTATCTTGTATTCTCTACTTTAGGGAAAGCCACTGTGTAACCGAAGTATTATGTAATCTCATTTACTGTATTGCAAATCACCAGATTCAGAGACTCAGATCAGGCACTAAATGTTATTAAAGAAAGCACAAAGCAAATCAGGAGGGGCAAGAAAGACGACAAAGAAAGGCTTCTGCCTATGGTGTCCCTAGGACTCTCACAGGACAAACCGACACCAAAGCCTGCTTGCTCTCTTCTTTGTCCTATGTAAATTTAGTGTTCTGGAAGTGGGGGGGAATCAATTAAAATGTATGATATTATTTATGTTTCCTGTTTGGTTTTCTAAGTGTTAAACTGGAGTTCGGCCGCTGTGCCCTAGGAACACTGCTTTCTGCAGGCGCATTTTCAGCGTACAGACACAGTGTGTGCTTAAGGGTTTCTTTCATAGCCACAAGAGGGGTCCTCCGTCCAATCTGAGAACATGGTCTCAGGATTGTTTTCTTTGCCTTCTATCAGTAAATGACTCTCCAAGAATTTATTTGCTTGGTCCCCGTTAGCGCAAGTCTGGTTCACATGTACACATCGACCACGTGACGACCGGCAACATTCGCTTGGATAAATGCCTCACGGAGTGAAATCTACCCATGGAAATTCCACATTGCCTCACATCATCACAGAGCCGATGCTTTTCATGCATTCGCTTGCTGCTCATCGAATGTACACCTGCTTGGGTGGAAGCTGGAAAGAAATAGAGCATCTGCTTTGTATTGCAGGTCAGGGGCCTGGAGACCAAGCCTTGTGAGGAAAGGCTGAGGGAGTTGGGAATGTTTAGTCTGGACTAGAGGAGGTTGAGGGGGGACATGATTGCTCTCTTTCCATATTTGAAGGGCTGTCACTTCGAAGAGGACAGGGAGCTGTCCCTGTTGGCAGCAGAGGAGAGGACTCGCAATAATGGGTTTAAATTGTGGGCGGAAAGGTACCAGCTGGATATAGGGAAAAATTTTTTACAGTAGGAGTTGTTCGACAGCGGAATCAGCTACTTAGGGGGGTGGTGAGCTCCTCCTCACTGGCAGTCTTTAAGCAGAGGCTGAACAAACACTTGTCGGGGATGCTCTAGGCTGATCATGCATTGAGCAGGGGGGTTGGACTAGACAACCTGTATGGCCCCTTCCAACTCGATGATTCTAAGTTAAATCCGAAGCTGGTCCAAGGAGCAAGTGCCGGGAAGGACTGCTCCCCAAATCCATGGAGGGCCCCTGCCAGTCACTGGCCTTGACAGATTAATGTTCTGACTCTGCATAAGGCAGTTTCTATGCACATCTGCATATTTCTGGGATGGGGGCATGTCTCCACGGTAGAGCACCTGCATTCTAGGCAGAAGGTCCCAGATTCAATCCTTGGCATCTCCACCCAAAAGGATCAAGCAGTAGGCAATGGGAAAGACCTCTGCTTGAGACCCTGGAGAGACACTGATAGAGTATTAGCATGGATAAACTAGCCATAGCACAAAGAAGAAGAAGAGTTGGTTTTTATATGCCGACTTTCTCTACCACTTAAGGGAGACTCAAACTGGCTTACAATCACCTTCCCTTCCCCTCCCCACAACAGGCACCCTGTGAGGTAGGTGGGGCTGAGAGAGCTCTAAGAGAACCGTGACTTGCCCAAAGTCACCCAGCTGGCTTTGTGCGTAGGAGTGGGGAAACAAATCCAGTTCATCAGATTAGCCTCTGCCGCTCATGTGGAGGAGCTGGGAATCAAACACGGTTCTCCAGATCAGACTCCACCGCTCCAAACCACCACTCTTAACCAAAGCAGCTTCATCTATTCACCTACTGGTTGGGGAAGTGGGGAGCACAAAAACCACCCCCTTGACAAATCGTGCCACATGCTGAACCATTTCCATTTCCTAATGAATCTTTGCCAAAGAACAAACCAGTTCCATTTAGTAACGCAGCTGAGATGACCAAAGTATTTATTTTGTGAATATCAAAATTACCTTTATGAATGAATAATATCAAACATCTTTGCTTACTGTGGTTGCACGAGAATAAAATCTAGGGAGGCCCATAACAAGCTGCTTTAACATTCACAACTCTGTGTACTCTAGATCATGTGTTCCTAAGCAAAGTACTAGCAAAACAGGAGGGCTAGCAGTTCATTGCTTTCAAACATTAAATACATTGATCAGTTTCAACAATAAAAATATATATATGTTCCAAAATCTTTATTACACACTGTACAAAAAATATTGCACTTTTAGAACACATAATAAATATATACAAAAGTATATTACATGTTTTTTTAATTTAAAAATGGTATAAACAGAGAAGAGCCATGACTGATTTGAAAGCTAGGGTAATGATCCAGTCAAAGGTAATCACTTCTAAGCCCGTTGAGTTCAATGGCACATATTTAACTCTTCCCCCATTGGCGTTAGAGTGTCTTAAAATGGTTGGCTAGTATGCTCAATTAGCAGTACCGAGTAGTAAAGCTGTTCATAAAACAGCCATTTCAGTCTATAGATGAGACTGCATGTTTTTATTTTATATGTCCTTCCACTGGAAGCTAAGCAGGGTTGGCCACGCTTAGTACTTGGATGGGAGACCACCAATGAAGACTAGGGTTCCTATAAGAACATAACATAAGAAAAGCCCTGCTGGATCAGACCAATGTCCATCTAGTACAGCTGTCTGTTCGCACAGTGGCCAACTTGGTGCCTTTAGGAAGCCCACAAACAAGATAACTGCAGCAGCATTATCCTGCCTGTGTTCCACAGCACCTAATATAATAGGCATGCTCCTCTGATACTGTGGAGAATAGGTATGCATCATGACTACTATCCATCTAGTAGCCATGGATAGCCCTCTCCTCCATGAACATGTCCACTCCCCTCTTCAAGCCTTCCAAGTTGGCAGCCATCACCACATCCTGGGGCAGGGAGTTCCACCATTTAACTATGTGTCGTGTGAAGAAATACTTCCTTTTATCTGTTCTGAATCTCTCACCCTCCACCTTCAGCAGATGACCCCAGTTCTAGTATTATGAGAGAGGGAGGAAGGCAATGGCAAACCACCTATGTGGAGGAAAGCAATGGCAAACCACCTCTGCTTGTCTTTTGCCTGGAATGCCCTGTACCATGAGTCAGTTGTGACTCCAAGGCAAGTTCTTCTTCCATGTTATAAAACCCCTACATTCACCATGTCAAGAAACAGGCTTTGGCCTAGCTTTGTCCCTGGCACCTGGTCTTTCTGTTTGTTGGTTAATTATGGAAGGCTTTAAGAGGGGAGTGGACATGTTCATGGAGGTGAGGAGCATTCATAGCTACTAGTTAAAATGGATACTAGTCATGATGCATACCTATTCTCTCCAGGATCAGAGGGGCATGCCGAATATATTAGGTGCTGTGGAACACAGGCAGGATGGTGCTGCTGCAGTCGTCTTGTTTGGGGTTTTCCTAGAGGCACCTGGTTGGCCACTGTGTGAACAGACTGCTGGACTTGATGGGCCTTGGTCTGATCCAGCATGGATTTTCTTATGTTCTCATGATAAAGTATATCCCTTCTGTACAAGTCAATGGAGGGCACAGTTAACCACAATACATGCTTACTATCCAGTAGCACTAGTTTTAACAGTCAGTGAGGCAAAACTGTGGGGTGTCAATCTAATACAGAGAGTACAGAAAACAAAACCTCAGATGTTACTATGCCGAACAATTACTGTAAGGTCCAGCTGAACAGACTATGTATACTTCTGGCATTTGCACAAGAGCTCACGCATGCAAATGAAAATGATCAGAACTTCCTTGGCTACATACAGCTCGAGCATCAGGAGAGTCCACTATCCCAAATGCCTTCCGAAATCCCAGAAGTAAGGCAACTGTACTCCCTGTCTCCTGCGTCTGGTAATTGGGGGTAATACCACCTCTGGGTATGGAGTTTCCACTGATCTATCATGGCTTTTACAGCTTACAGCGGCCGATAGCTTTGCCCTCTGTGCGTTTGTCTAATCCCCCTTTTAAAGCTATCTAAGCCAATTGCCATCGCTGTAACATCTGGCAGTGAATTCCGTAAGTTAATTATGTGTTGTGCTATGGTTCTTTTGTTTGTCCTGAACCAACTGCTAGTATCACTGGATTACCCCCATCCTACCCCAGTTCTAGCATTACAAACAAAACATTTCTCACCGTCCACAGTTTTATAGACTTCCTGTCCTCTTGCTACTTCATAATCCTTCAGACCCCTTGGTAAATTTTGGTTGCTGTTTTTCGTAACTTTTGGCGATGGAGTGTCCAGAATCGCATGCCATTATCCCAAATCTTGGCACATTTATTTCCTATTTCACGTGGTTCTCATTTCTCAAAAGCCAACTGCCTTTCCCCCCCTCCAGAGTACAGAAAACACATAATTTGTAAGAGGGAAAAAGAGCTACTTCAAGTCTGTCATTCTGAGGATTTACTGGCATGCAATAACTCTAAATGCATACTAGTCGAGAGGAATGAAACCCGATTGAAACTGATGCTTAACACATGTCTGTCTCAATGTATAACAACTCTTTCTGTTTTGTTTTTTAAACTTTCCAGTGACTGGAAAAGTATAGGCCGTTTCTTCAAGGGCAATCCAGCCTGACAGACGCATTTGGCCAGAGATCGACTCTCATTTCCCATCTGACTGAGTAGAAGAGAACAGTTCTCAAAACATAAAACCTTCATTCCAGGCTCCCATGTAGATTCATATTAGACTAATCGTACCCTAGCTTTGATCAGATTCCAGAGAGAGTGAAGCAGACGCCATGAGAACCACTCCCCAAAATGACACCTCGTTGATTGAAAAACAGTCCTGCGGCAGGTCTGAAAATCATAAAAAGGCACAAATGTTGGCTTTTACGGCAGAGGCACGTAAGTGAAGGAAGGAAAACGAAGTGGTAATCTATCTGACAGCTAATCTTCATAAAACGTGGCCTGCGATAATATTGTGTTTGTCAGACGTTAAGGAAATGCTGCCATCGGCAAGCCTTCATAAATCACAGGTGGCAATTTGTATTCGTTTTCGGTATTGTCTACGAGTGGATCAAAACCAGGAAGGTAACAAGCAACGCAGATTGGTCACTGCGTTCCAATATTCCTCAAAAAGTTGTGTAAACTAAAATATGACTGGCTTGATACAATCAGGAGTATTACCCTAGAGCTTCATAGCTAATGAGTTTTCCTTGTGATGTTGTTAAAATTGTAATGTTCCATAGATAAGGGGTAATGATATTCTCTTCTCAACATCCATTAGAGCTTCAGTTTGAAGAAAGAGGGAGAAACCAGATGAAAAATACACATCCAGTCTGGAATAATTCTATGTCTTCTTTTTAGTCAATTTAGATTACTCATCTGTCTTTATGATCCAAAGCACTCTGGATTGAAAGATGAAGAACTCTCTTCTTGTGATATCTTCATCATAGTATCATGAACTTCCAATAGAAGAAAAACCTTCTCTGCATGATTGGCAACACCTTCGTTTGTAGACTTCTATCAAGCACAGTTTTAGGTGCTTTACAAACGTACAGTAGTGAGTAGTATCCTTGCATTCACCTTCTGGAAAATACATTGAAACATTACAAGAATTGAAAAAGGATTGATAGGAAGCATCACAGACACTTTGATGATAATGGTCCACACCAGCATCCCATCTCAGGTTTAAGATTTATGTAAAACATTAGCTACTTACTTCTCTACTCACTTCTGGAGTCTTTCACAAAATGATTGCAGATTAACCCATAGGAGACTCAATTGTGAGCGAGCTGCATTAAAATGAGCCTGGGTCCAGTCAGTGAATCTGTCTAAATCTAACCCAGGAGTTCCTTTCCTTTCTTTTTCTTCAGTATCAAATGAATGGGGCAACATTGCTCAGTAATTCTTGGGGAGGGCAAGTTTCACTCAAGACCCGGCTCGTCAAGCTCATTCTAGAGTTCTAGAGAGCATGCTAATCAAATTTGCAGATGACACCAAGTTAGGAGGGGTAGTTAATACCATGGAGGATAGGGTCAGAGTTCAGAATGACCTCGATAGACTGGAGAGCTGGGCCATAAGTAATAAAATGGATTTCAATAGGGAGAAGTGTAAAGTACTTCACCTAGGCAGAAACAACATAAGCACAGGTACAGGATGGGAGATAGTTGGCTTGACAACAGTACATGTGAAAGAGATCTGGGAGCCTTAGTGGACCACAAACTGAACATGAGTAAACAGTGTGATATGGCGGCTAAGAAGGCCAATGAAATTCTGGGCTGCATCAATAGTATTGTGTCTAGATCAAGGGAAGTAATACTACCACTGTATTCTGCATTGGTCAGAACTCACTTGGAATACTGTGTCCAGTTTTGGGTTCCAAAATTTAAGACGGATGTTGACAAGTTGGAGCGTATCCAGAGGAGGGCGACCAGAATGGTCAAAGGTCTGGAATCCATGCCCTATGAGGAGAGACTTAGGGGGTTGGGTTTGTTTAATCTGTAGAAGAGAAGGTTGAGGGGAGACATGATAGCCATGAGGGAACTAGCTTGTTCTCTGTTGCTCCAGAGACTAGGACACGGAGTAATGGATTTAAACTAATAGAAAAGCGATTCCACCTAAACATTAGGAAGAACCTTCTGATGGTGAGGGCTGTTCGATGGTGGAATGCCTTGCCTCAGAGGGTGGTGGAGTCCCTGTCTTTGGAGGACTTTAAGAAGAGGATGGATGTCCATCTGTCGGGAGTGCTTTGATTGTGGCATCCTGCATGGCAGGGGGAGGGTTGGGGTCACTGGGGATGTGGGGGGGGGGAGGTAGTTGTTAATTTCCTGCATTGTGCAGGGGGTTGGACTAGATGACCCTGGTGGTCCCTTCCAACTCTATTATTCTATGATTCTATAGCGTTCAAGGTGACTCTCTAAATGCAATTGCTGCAGAGCGAGCAGTGGTTTCTAAACTAAATAAATAAAACAATTACATACTGTCACAGGAAGTGACATTGCAGTGTTGCCAGGTCACCGGTCTCTTCCTCCAGGCGCAGTACTGATCTGCTACGGGTCTCTTGCTTCTCCTGTGGATGCAGTCGACGTGTCGCGACTGGAATCCGCTTCCACACTCCACGCTGCAAGGCCGCCAGGGACCCGTCCGCCAAAAGACGTCGCATTTCTCGGTGGAGCAGTTCCTTCTAACAGATGGTCTTGTGTGGGGTTGGGGGAGAAGAAGAGAAACCAAAGCATGGTTTGAGAGTTAGTGTTTAGCAGTGTCTGAGGTCTATGGAGACTCTAATGGGGGGGATGGGAGGGGTAGTCTGTGTTGGAGTGAGTGACTCAGCATGCCTGGACCTTGGGGGGGTGCTAAATCACTCTAATTGTGTATGTTATCTCCTTAAGTGGGATGTCCCTCTCTTTGTCTTAACCTGGGAGCTGCCCTCTGACCTCCTCTCTCTCTGTGTTCATTGTTCTTCCCACTCGCCACATGGCTTTTCATGGAGTCACAAGTATCTACAGTTCTCTCATGTAGAAACAATGCCTCATACACCCATACACATGATGCCGGATCAGCTGGCCACTTGAGATGGGAAAGTAGTCTTTAGATTAGGTTTCTCTTCCTTCCTTTCGACTGCAACCTGAATGCGAACAGAATCTACTTGAATAAATGTAAGTTTTACTTTTTGCAATATACTTCTTGGGAGATTTTATTTACTGCACTCAACATCACACTTCTATGACAGGGCGGACTCTTCCATACTAACCAAATATTCCAATAGTCTGTTCCCTCTCTGTTCCTGGGGTTCTGCTCTGTTGATAGGAGGTCCTCAGATCAGATCCTTAGGAGAGGGATTGAAGCCTGAATGGGATTGATTTCCAGGAACTCACTCATCCCTAGTATAACCCCCCCCCCCCGGCTCTTCTAGGGATACCCCACCCTGGGCACTGATTTAGGGGAGGGAGAGGCAGGAAGCAGCCCTGCCTGAAGGCCTATCCAGATGTCTGCCACGCTATCTGCACACAACTGTCCGAAAAGGTTAAGTACAAAACACACAAGGCATGATATTTACTAAAAGAAAGAAAATGTCCTGAACACGATTCCTGCCTGATAGCAGTGATACCTTTTCCCTTCGTCACAGTGCGAGGATGATGCCGCCGATCCATTCCGATGCTGACACCGGACGAGACGGTGCTGCGAGCCCACAGCATGGCCAACGCAGCGTCCAGCGCACTGCCAAGAAAGGGGAGAGGGCATGAGAAAGGCGGAGGAGCTGAATCTCCCGCAGCAAGACCCAAATCGATGAAATGTGCACATATATTCATCTATAAGTCACTTCAAAGAAGTAGAAGAAGAATTGGTTTTTAGATGCCAGCTTTCTCTACCACGTATGGAAGAATCCAACCGGCTTACAACCACCTTCCCTTCCCCTCCCCACAACAGAGACCCTATGAGGTAGGTGGGGCTGAGAGAGCTGTGACTAGCCCAAGGTCACCCAGCGGGCTTCATGTGTAGGAGTGGGGAAACAAATCCAGTTCACCAGATTAGCCTCCGCCGCTCATGTGGAGGAGTGGGGAATCAAAAACAGTTCTCCAGATCAGACTCCACCGCTCCAAACCACCGCTCTTAACCACTACACCACACTGGCTCTCATATATACACATGTCAGCTCTCCAGCATGGTGTATGAGCACTCAAATATCCAGAAACAGAATCCAAGACAAGGCTATGCAGACGGAAACAACAGAACATATGTTCTTGAGATGTCCTTATTATAAGGAGGTTAGATTAAAAATTTTAAAGCCTCAGATAAGATTTCTGATAAAACCGGTTAAATTAAACTGGATTTTCTGTTCTCGGACAAAAACCATCAGACATCATGCCAAGTTGCCAAATTCTGCTTTTTGATAAGCAGGATTCGGGGGTGGATGGGAAATAAAATAAAACCATTTCAGGTTAAAACGGCCTTAAAGGGTTGAAGGTTGTATTTTTAAAAGTTTTAAGAGTCAAATTACGTTGTCATTGGATTGAGCTGCTGTTTTCCTTTTTTTCTGTAATACTGGTGAATGACCGTAATAAAGTTATGACTATTCATACAGGAGCTCACTGACATGTTAGTAGCACTCATCCATTGGACAAAATAAAAGGGCTGCAGCACAAAACAGCATCTCTGTGGGTGACTTATATGGTCAAACAGGATGCTCTTGAAACCACCGAACACGTGCTATTGGAGTATAAACTATACGATCGTATCCGCACAGGTTCATTGATTCCATTATTAGTGGACTGCCCCAAGATCACTGAGAAAACAACGTCTAGCGCTCCTCCTACCAGACACAATAGCTAACTTCTCTGCTAGCACGGCCAGATTTGCTTGGTTAGCAATGAAAACACAGCAAAGATCACTTAAGTCTATACAATAGTCAAGGGAATTGAGAATGAGTAGACTTATTTCTGATAGACTTATTTTACCAAGCTTTTGCTATTATCAAGCATTCCAATTTTAATAATATACAGTTTTCGTTATCTTTGATATTAATTGGCTATGTACCGTTGTACTTTCTTTATATTTTAAGCATTTAAATTTTAATTGGATTTTGTACTTGTTTTACTCTACATTATTCAGTAACGTAAACTCAATTTGTTTGATGGTCTATGACTGCAAATAAAATGACTGATTGACTGACTGATTGGTTGATTGACTTATATGGTCAGTCGTACAAAATCAGCAATGCTGATTCTATGACCTTAGGCAGATCACGAGAGGGAGGGCACCTTGGCCATCTTCTAGGCATGTAGTAGGGGTCACTGGGTGTGTGTGGGGGGGGTAGTTCGGAATTTCCTGCATTGTGCAGGGGGTTGGACTAGATGACCCTGGTAGTCCCTTCCAACTCTATGATTCTATGAAAAATTACAGCGTTTCAGAATAGCTCTACTGTTTCCCCAAAGCAAACCACCACTACCCATCCCAAATGGTAAGTTCCCTGTGGCTCAGTGGTAGAGCATCTGCCTTGCCCAATATGCAGGCCCTCTCTTCACGGGCACCCTACTCAGAATAACGACAGGCATTTGCTACTGTTTTAACAGCAGCCAAAAGAGAGATCATTCTTTTTTTCTTTCTTTCTTTCTTTCTTTCCACGCTTGGTGTCATGATTCATTTGACAGTGATGTTAAAATTCAAAACATTTGGCTGTGGTTTCCATGGCGAGGAATAAGTTATGATTGAAGCTGAATAAATATTTCAGCAGGATCTCTCAGCTCAGAAAGGGGGGGAGATTAATAACCTCAGCACGCCCAATGGTTTTACTGCACAAAAGGGAGTTCGTGAGAGCTGGATGAGGCCCAGGTCAGCACCCACTTTGTCCCTTTGGACAAAGAAAGTTCCCTCCTCTTGCTGTCCTCCCACAAATGACCAGCTTCAAGATCATATTGCCACAGAGGTTGTTCAACAGCACTTTTTTTTTTGAGGGGGGGTGTGGCCCTGCAATTGGAAACTGGTGCCAGTCAAAACCACACAAGGGACTGAATTTGGGCCCAAGGACCGTATTTTGCAGAACACCTGGCTCTGCTTTACAGCCCACCTCCCAGCTTTCAGATGCCTGTAATACTGATCTTGACGAAAATGTTTCTGTTTATCCCGAATTTTCATTTCAGAATTTTGCAACTGTGCAATGATTTTTGGATGCTTTTGTTCCGTTATTATTTTACTGGCTGCTTGCTCATCTTTTTTATTTGTTATCATTAATGAGTTCAGTTCGATTGTAAATCATCTAGGGGGACAGTAATGGCAGAAAGGCAGGGTAGAAACGTAAATGAAATATTTGTTTATTTATCTCTTCCTAGTTACATGTGTGGCCCTGACCTGGATGGCCCAGGCTAGCCTGATCTCGTCAGATCTCAGAAGCTAAGCAGGGTCAGCCCTGGTTAGTATTTGGATGGGAGACCACCAAGGAATACCAGGGTTGCTGTGCAGAGGAAGGCACTGGCAAACCACCTCTGTTAGTCTCTTGCCATGAAAACCCCAGAAGGGGTCGCCATAAGTCGGCTGTGACTTGATGGCACTTTACACACACACACACAGTTACATATGTGAGAGCCAGTGTGGTGTAGTGGTTAAAGTGTCAGAATAGGACCTGTGAAACTCAGGTTCAAATCCCCACTCGCGCCATGGAAGCTTGCTGGGTGACCTTGGGCCAGTCACACATTCTCAGCTCTAACCCTGGCAAATATTTGGATGAGAGACCTCCAATAAATACCAGGGGCGTTATGTGGAGGCAGGAAATGGCAAACCATCTCCCAACTCTCTTGCCTTGAAAACCCTACGGAGGTCATCATAAGTCAGCTGTGACTTGATGGCAAAAAAAAAAAAAAAGCTTAAGTGGGCATCCCTACATCACCATGAAGGAGCTGGGTATGTTTAGCCTGAAGAGGAGGAGACTGAGAGGGGATATGATAACCATCTTCAAGTACTTGAAGGGCTGTCATAGAGAGGAGGGTGCCGAGTTGTTTTCTGTTGCTCCAGAAGGTTGGACCAGAACCAACAGGTTGAAATTAAATCAAAAGAGTTTCCGTCTAGACATTAGGAAGAACTTTCTAACAGTTAGAGCGGTTCCTCAGTGGAACAGGCTTCCTCAGGAGGTGGTGAGCTCTCCTTCCCTGGAGTTTTTGAAGCAGAGGCTAGATGGCCATCTGTCAGCAATGCTGATTGTAGGACCTTAGGCAGTTCATGAGAGGGAGGGCATCTTGAGCATCTTCTGGGCATGGATTAGGGGTCGCTGGGTGTGTGTGTGTGGGAGGTATTTGTGAAGTTCCTGCATTGTGCAGGAGGTCCCTTCCAACTCTTATGATTCTATGAAGCGCGTTATTAAGCAATGCTGCAGGGCAATCATGATTCAAGTCAACACAGTTGATCTGAAAAGCTCTATCAGACCATGCTTAGTGTCAGCCCCACCAGTACAAATATGAGTGTTAGTTACCTGACCCCACGAATGAATTATCCATCCTGCACATGAATGTCCCACACAAGGTTTCCTTTCCATAGGACGGTCTCTGTGTGCGCATGCACCTGGAGGCACCATCACGACGACACCATTGGCTTTGACCTGCTTGCAAATTCTTTGCTGCTGGCGGAATCCATGGCCACATGAAGCGGAGCAGTCAGACCAGGTGCTCGTTGCCCACCTGAGAGGGGAAATTAAAAAGGCAACCACAAAAGCAAACTAAAATCATCATCACGTGCTAAATTTCATACAAAAAATAAGTAAGGTGTGTACTCCCATTGAGCGTGTGCAATCCAAATTCCTTAGAGCTTCCCTACAATTGCCAAGATGTGTTCCAAATGCTTTGATCCGTTTAGAAACTGGCATGGTGAAGGTGGAGGCAAGGATTGTCCTGCCCTCGATTTATCTCTGGCTAAAAATTAACTTCAACCCTAATGGTCTTCTCCCACTGATCCTTTGTCACACATTTAGGTCAAAATGGGTGATAGCCATAGAAGACAAGTTAAATAACTTGGGTTTTACACCCCTAGCACTACTTCAGTTAGGGTGGGAACAAGCTAAGTTAATTATATCCCAAAGGATTAAAGGTATTGAGAGACAAGCAGATTTAGCAAGGGCGCCTCTATTCATGGCACCCCTCCATCCTAAATACATCCTAGCACCAGCAGCCTATCTCCACTATTTAGAGATAAATAATTATAGAAGGGCCTTTACCCTGGCCAGATGTGCAGCCTTGCCTTCTGCTTTGCTAGAGGGAAAATATAAGAAGACACCCTGGGAGGAGAGATTCTGCCCTTGCAAATAAGGGGACTTAGAAACTGTTGAGCATGCCCTCCTGAACTGCAATTTTTATACATTACCCCGTTCGAAATTTATTGAGCCCCTCTTATTGAGAATGGGACCTGACAGGGCAGGAGAAAGGATTGAGATGCTCCTAAAAGGGGATAATCCTTCAGTCACTCTTCTGGTTGCGAAATTTTGCATGGCAGCAATGAAAATTCAACGCCATAGAACAGCCTCTTAGCGCAATTGACAGATGTGTCCCAGCTGTAATTTTCTTTTTAAGTGTTATAAGACTCGGACTGTAATTTTTTGTTTGTAAGAATTTATTAGCCCATGTTTTCTGTTTTATCTTGTTTTATCTGGTTAAGGGCCGTAAATAAATTATCTAAGTAAGGTGTGTTAGCTGTTTTGACTTTGGATGGGCTATGGTGGCTTTGTGACATTCCAGATACTGGCCAGTACATGCCCTCGTAATGTAGATCTTCCCCGTTCAATGGAAACCTGCACTGTTTACCAAGCAATGAAACTGGCTCTGCCATTCTCAGAAGAACATCTCCATGCATCCCACTGACATTATTAAGCCAATAGTCCGTCACCCCCGTTTTCTCCCTCACTTTTCTGTAGGCTCAAACTCAGACGTTATATACTGATCAGAAATTAAAATAACTGGAAGGACTTAATGGCATTTCATTTGAAAAAATGAAGCATAAACCCCAGAAGAGAGTATTGATGGAAGGTGTGTACCTAGCGGGACAGTCACGGATGTTGCAAGACAGGTAACTCATGGCTGGTTTCTGGCTCTCCTTACACAGTGACTTGTTCACTCTTTGCTCCTTCAGGTTCACACACAGCAGTCTTCGGACCTGGGTCCCCGAGTTCCCACAAGACGAAGAACAAGGGCTCCACTCACCCAGCTCCCACCTATGTTCTGCTGGGAGGAAAGCCACAGGTGAGGGAGTGAGGGGCAGCGACTGTGCCTCTATCCATGTACAGTTTTATACGTATAATACAGTTCCTTACACGAGTCCCACACTACTGGCTCATCAAGGGCTTCTTAAGGTCTCAGGAAAAAGCCCTGCAAACTGGGATCTTCATCATACAGAGTATGTGCTCTGCCACTGAGCAACGGCCTTTCTAGTTCTTAAATGCACCCTAAAGAGCAGGAAGGAGCCCCGTGGCGCAGAGTGGTAAACTGCAGTACTGCAGTCAAAAGCTCTGCTCACGACCTGAGATCGATCCCGATGGAAGTCGGTTTCAGGTAGCCGGCTCGAGGTTGACTCAGCCTTCCATCCTCCTGAGGTTGGTAAAATGAGGACCCAGCTTGCTGGGGGTAAAGGGAAGACGACTGGGGAAGGCAATGGCTAACCACCCTGTAAACATAGTCCGCCTAGTAAACATCGGAATGTGACATCACCCCATGGGTCAGGAATGACCCGGTGCTTGCACAGGGGACTACCTTTCCCTTTAAAGAGCAGGCAGTGCCAGGTCAAGCTTCAACTATGCAGAATTCAGAGGAGAATACGGGTGCATCTTGCTTTATTGCGCCTCACTTTATTGCTCGTCCACAGATATTGCATTTTCGAGCAAGTCCATTGGCTCCATTTTCCCAACAGCATGTGCTCACTTCGTGTCTCTATGTTGCATTTTGGCAATTCCAGCAACATTTTAAACTTTTTCATTATTATCACAGTACCTTTCCAAAGACATAATCCTACAGCAGTGTGGTGTAGTGGTTAAGAGCAGTGGTTTGGAGCGGTGGTTTGGAGCGGTGGACTCTAATCTGGAAAACTGGGTTTGATTCCCCATTCCTCAATACTCTCAGAGTAACCTACCACACAGGGTTGTTGTGAGGATAAAACGGAGGAGAATGACGGAAGCTGCTTTGGGTCCCCCATTTTAGAGAGTGGTCAGGTGCGGATGAAGCAAATAGTAAAAACAGCTGAAGATGGGGGGCAGATAAAAGGTTGGTGGGTAGGTGGGGAAGAGAGAAGGAAGCAGGAAAAGGTAAGGCTATGGGAGATACCAGGAGAAGGAAAAGAGGGGGAAGCAGATACAGGGGAACATGAGGTGCCCCCTTGCAGGCTCCCCACTGTGCAACGGGGCATGGCCCAGCATGGTGGCTGGAACCATGCACATTCCCAGGGACAGACTGCCAGAGGGAGGGAAGGAGGGAAAGCTGAAGACAGAGGGGCACATAAAGGTAGGCTGGCTGGTGGTAGGAAGGTCAGAAAGAAGCAAGAAAAGAGGAAAGACTGTGGTGGCTTTCAGGAAAGGGAAAGAGAAAAATGAACCCCCCCCCCCCCGGCAAGTCCTTGCGGGTCCTCCGCTTGTCAGGTCTGCTCTGCGCAGAAGCTTGCAACCTGCGCCCAACATCAAACCCTCCCAAACTCAACAGGAATCTGGGATGCCTGAACAATTTGCCAAGATAGGAAAAAAAATACATTTTTGTAATCCCGGATCAGAGGACCATGCCTATTATATTAGGAGCTGTGGAACACAGGCAGGATAATGCTGCTGCTGTCGTCTTGCTTGTGGGCTTCCTAGAGGCACCTGGTTGGCCCCGGTGAGAACAGACTGCTGGACTTGATGGGCCTTGATCTGATCCAGCATGGCCTTTCTTATGAGCATGCCTATTATATTAGGTGCCGTGGAACACAAGCAGGATGGTGCTGCTGCAGGCGTCTTGCTTGTGGGCTTCCTAGAGGCTCCCGGTTTGCAGTGCTAGAGGGCCAATGAAACAACTCCTCTAAGGAGAACTCCCTGCCCCAGGATGTGGTGATGGCTGCCAACTTGGAAGGCTTGAAGAGGGGAGTGGACATGTTCATGGAGGATAGGGCTATTCATGGTTACTAGTCAAAATGGATACTAGTCATGATGCATACCTATTCTCTCCAGGATCAGAGGAGCATGTCTATTATGTTAGGTGCTGTGGAACGCAGGCAGGATGGTGCTGCTGCAGTCGTCTTGTTTGGGGGCTTCCTATAGGCACCTGGTTGGCCCCTGTGTGAACAGACTGCTGGACTTGATGGGCCTAGGTCTGATCCAACAGGGCCTTTCTTACGTTCTTGTTTTAAATCAAATGGACAGACTATACTAGAGAGTAGTACTCTGTAGAAGTAAGGACCTTTTCGCTTGGGGGCTGCATTTCAAAAAGATCCTCGCCCTGCTCAGACATTGCTTAAAAGATGAAGTACTAGAAAAGGTTGACAGATTTGTATGCGATCGTAGGAGCCATGAGTCTTTTTTGTGGGGAGGTGGGGGGGGCGGAGGAGAGGTTGGTCCCATAACGCCCAAGGATAATTGATCGCTCCCAGCTGTGTCCACAGCCACATTCCCGCAGCACATAATGAATTCTTTAACTTATTGGTTTTCAACATTTCCTTATTACTTCTGGCTTTCTTAAAATAATAACAAAAGAGCCCTTTTCAAAGCAGAAACAGTTAACATTTACCAAGCGAAAGTGTGACTTGGGGGGATGGTGTTATTTTACTTTACCATGAAGATACTGCACAGTGGTGCCTTCTACAGCACCCACGATGCAAAAAAATCACCCCTTTAACTATTGAGGCGTTTAAGAAGAAGAAGAGTTCATTTTTATATGTCGACTTTCTCTACCACTTAGGGAAGAATCAAACCGGCTTACAACCACCTTCCCCTCCCCACAACAGACACCCTATGAGGTAGGTGGAGCTGAGAGAGCTTTGACTAGCCCAAGGTCACCCAACTTGCTTCATGAGTGGGGAAACCAACCCAGTTCTCCAGATTAGCCTCCACCACTCACGTGGAGGAGTGGGGAAACAAATCCAGTTCATGAACACATGAAGCTGCCTTATACTGAATCAGCCCCTCGGTCCATCAAAGTCAGTATTGTCTACTCAGACCGGCAGCGGCTCTCCAGGGTCTCAGGCAGAAAAGGGTCTTTCACATCACCTCCTTGCCTAGTCCCTTTAATTGGAGATGCCGGGGATTGAACCTGAGACTTTCTGCATACCAAGCAGAGGCTTCACGAGATAGTGCCAGTTCTATCCACCCAGGTAAACAATTGCGCCAATACAGGGGCCCACCATTTGGGGGTCTGCTTTAAGTACTTCAGGTCATCCGGTCCGGGGGCTTTCCTCAATTTAATATGTTGGATTAACACAATTGCTTCTTCCGGGGAAACAGGCAGCCTCTCTGGTGACTCAGCTGGAAGTGGGGGGTAGCAGCTCATTCCCACCAGGTCCATCGTCATGGAATACTTCTGCAAAGTACTGGTACCAATTGCTAGGTGATAGGGGGAGAGTTGCACCTGCCCTGATGCCTCCTTAGTTAAAACCGGGCTGTGCTATGGAAACAGAGCACATGGCTCTCCAATCGCCCTCCTAGATTTAGAGCTACAGGGATCAAGTCTAGGTGGAGGTAAGCAAAAAAAACCCCTGATTCTCCACATCTGTCACACAGCCTGCTGTTCCCCTTCCCCAGACCTTCCCAAAAATGAAACTGAGAAAGAGTGGGTCCCCCCCCAGCCCTTCCCATGGCTCTCATACCCATCAGAGCCAGAATGGCGCAGTGGTTAAGAGCGACGCACTCTAATCTGGAGAACCGGGTTATTTCCCCCACTCCTCCACATGAAGCCTGCTGGGTGACCTTGGGCAAGTCACAGTTCTCTCAGAACTCTCTCAGCCCCACCAACCTCACAAGGTATCTGTTGTGGGGAGGGGAAGGGGCTGCGGTTCCCATGGAATCTAGGAGTTTTACCCTATGCTGTAAAAGCAATTAAAATCTCAAAACACTGGCAGACGAAACACGGTTAAACATTAGAATCTTGTCAGGGAATGTTCAACAAACCTTCCTTCTTGACATTTACCCAAACAGACAATGGCTTGACACTCGATGAAGTCCAACATCTGTACTGTCCAGCAAGCCGATCGGAGATGACTTTCACCTCTAAGAGACGCCCCTCAAACAGAATTCTGTGTCTGAAGCCTTGAATTTCGTTGACGGGTTGATTTTTAAAGAACCAGTGAATGGTATTCTTCGTACTGGGATTTACAGGGCAGCCTAGGAAGCAAAGGTATTTCAGCTTGTTTTCTTAAAACATAAGGCACATCTACTCATAGCAACTGCTAAAATGAGCTCTGATTCATGAAAGCTTATGCTGGTCTACGTTTTTGTTCATCTTTAAGGTGCTGTTGCATTCCTGCATGGCTGGATATTATGCTATCACAGCACTTGAACACATGAACACATGGTTGGTTGGTTTGGTTTTTTTAAAATATGCCGACTTTCTCTACCCCTTAAGAAGAATCAAACCAGCTTACAATCACCTTCCCTTCCCCACAACAAACACCCTGTGAGGTAGGTGGGTCTGAGAGAGTGTGACCAGCCCAAAGTCACCCAGCTGGCTTCATGTGTAGGAGTGGGGAAACCAACCCAGTTCACCAGATTAGCGTTTGTCGCTCATGTGGAGGAGTGGGGAATCAAACCCAGTTCTCCAGATCAGAGTCCACAGCTCCAAACCACCGCTCTTAACCACTGCACCACACTGGCTCTCGCATGAACACATGAAGCTGCCTTATACTGAATCAGACCCTCGGTCCATCAAAGTCAGTATTGTCTACTCAGACCGGCAGCGGATCTCCAGGGTCTCAGGCAGAGGTCTCTTAACCACTACACCATGCTGGCTTTCATATATACACATGTAACCACTGCTCTTAACCACTACACCATGCTGGCTTTCATATATACACATGTAAGCTAAAACAGGTCTTGGTTCTTGGCTCCTAGCCCCTTGCCAAGGCCTGAGTGAGCAGGGCCAGTTGCTCCAGTACCAGCCCAGGAAGTTAGAACATTCTACTGTACTATTTGTTTTCTGTTGGTTTAAATTGCGCTTTTGTATTTTGCCAGCCGCTTTGAGCCCCTGTGGAGGAGAAAAGTGGGGGACAAACAAAGAAACAAATACAAACAAAAATGGCTCTGCTAGTAGGCTATTAAGGAGTACGTACCTATCTGTAAAAGATCACCAGGTACAACACTGACATTTGTGCCGGTCCCAGATGCCATGACTCGCTTTTTCCGACCGCTGCCGGATGTCGGAGGCTCTTGAAGTCTTTCACCTGGGGGGGATTACACTACATCAAAGTTGGGATACCAGCCTCCAGATGGGACCTGGGGATCCCCTGGTATTACAGTTCATCTCCAGACTACAGAGGTCAGTTCCCCTGGAGAAAACAGATGCTTTGGAGGGTGGACATTACGGCACTGTACCCACTGAGGTCCCTGTCCTCCCCAGGCTACATCCCCCAAATCTTCAGCCTACATCTCTGGCCACCTGTGCTCTGATCAGTCGAAGGGGCTCTTCTTGTGGAAGTAGGGTTGCCAGATCGGGGTTGGGAAATACCTGGAGATTTTGGGGGGACCCTGTAAGGGAGTTTTTGGCAGTCGTTCCTACTTCGCAAAATTCCCTACCCCAAGAGCTCCCTTGTAGAATGCCTTCTAAAGTTAATTAAAAAACAAAACTTTTAAATGTTTTTGGAAGGTCTGTTTGGAAAATTGATCATTCTTATTCCCCAGGTTTTAGCTGTACCCGTTTTTTTTATTCTTTGCTGCTTCTCAATTCATCTGTTTTACTGGTTTTAACTGGTCGTCAGTTTTTTATAGTGACTTTTATTGTATGTTGGGTTTCCTTTGTGAGCTGCCTTGCCTGGGCACGATACCTGGAAAAGTAACACAACATTGTCAACTAAACAAATAAAATATCGACTTTTTACTTGCCAGCCAGTCGAAGAGCAGTTTTGGCTGCAGCTTTTCCCATGGCGTTGGTGGCCGTACAGGTATACGTTCCAGAATCCTCAGATGAAATGTTCCTCAAGAGTAAGGAACCATTCACTACTGTAAAAAAATGGCTTCTTGTGGAACTTCCATTCTTAAACCAAGCCACATCTGGCTGGGGAAGGCCTTGGGGGGAGGATGCAAAAACAGAAATGTTTCAGCTCAGAAATAGCTGCTTCAAAGCCTATCACTCTACAGCAGTACTAACTGGTACATTGAAATGTGAAGGAAGGGAGAAAGTATCCATTGCTTCTAATTCAGATTGTCAATGCATTAAATATTTTTTTTCAATTGATCACTCAACTCCTTATTCACCGAGTACCGTCAGGTCTTTTAGTAAAGTGTACCCCTGAAGCCCTCAGCCAGCTGCTTTGTAAGAGCCAGCATGGTGTAGTGATTAAGAGCGGTGGTTTGGAGCAGTGGACACTGATCTGGAGAACCGAGTTTGATTCCCCACTCCTCCACATGAGCGACGGAGGCTAATCTGGTGAACTGGATTTGTTTCCCCACTCCTACACACTAAACCAGTTGGGTGACCTTGGGCAAGTTACAGCTCTGTTAGAGCTCTCTCAGCCCCATGTACCTCTCAGGGTGTCTGTTGTGGGGAAGGGAAGGCGATTGTAAGCCGGTTTGAGTCTCCCTTAAGCTGTAGAGAAAGTCAGCATATAAAAACCAACTCTTCTTCTTCCTCTTGATGGTGAAAAGTGCCATAAGGTCATACCCAACTTATGGCGACCCCACAGGATTTTCAAGGCAACAGACATTCAGAGGTAGTTTGCTGCTGCCTGCCTCTGTGGACTTCTTCGGTTGTCTCCCATCCAAATACTAACCAGGGCCAACCTTGCTTAACTCTGAGATCTGACAAGACCAGGCTAGTCTAGGCCATCCAGGTCAGGGCCTTTGTAAATTAGTAAGGTTGAGAGCCAGCGTGGTGTAGTGGTTAACAGCGGTGGACTCTAATCTGGAGAACCGGGTTTGATTCCCCACTAGGGCTGCCAGGTCCCTCTTCACCACCGGAGGGCTGTTTTTGGAGCAGAGCCTGGGGAGAGCGGGGTTTGGGGAGGGAAGGGACTTCAATGCCATAGAGTCCAATTGGCAAAGCGGCCATTTCCTCCAGGGGAACTGATCTCTATTGGCTGGAGATCAGTTGTAATAGCAGGAGATCTCCAGCTAGTACCTGGAAGTTAGAATACAAAAAGCAAACAACCTATGCTGCAAATGTGAATAGGCTCTATATCAAAAGGCAGCACGAAGGCTCAATATTAAATATGCAACAAATCCAATATTTATTCCTTATTCATTAGTTATATACACACACAATAATCGTATAAAGTCTTAGCTTCCTGAACTTGGATGGACTTTTGTTTAGGATTACTTGTTAGTACACACCTTCTTGTTCTTGTTACTTTTTTGAGACTAGTGTTAGTTTAGATAGATTAGATTACTTTATAGGATTATTGTGTGTATATATAACTAATGAATAAGAAATAAATATTGGATTTGTTGCATAATTAATATTGAGCCTTTGTGCTGCCTTTTGATATATAGTACCTGGAAGTTGGCAACCCTATTTCCCACACCTCCATGGGAGCGACGGACTCTAATCTGGTGAACCGGGTGGGTTTCCCCACTCCTCCAGGAGTGACTTGAGCCCCAGCGGAACATGAGCACCCTCCTCGCTGTGCCACTCCAAGCAGTCACCTGGGGGGCTTGGTAGGAGGACCAGCCCCACAGATCCTGTTTCTTGCATACAGCCTCAACCATGGCCATTCTTGGGTACTAGGAGAATTTATCTCCCTTGCAATGCCTAATTATGTGAGATACTTAGAAATATAAGCCAGGCCGATCACTAATTCAGCTCTCTCCTTGTCACAGATCATTTCTCAAAATTGCTTTACAGGCAATTTCTTCGCGATGCGAATGATCCTTGAGAGAGGAAACTTCGGCCTTTCAATCAGAGGCTTAGCACTTTTCTGTCCACACCTCAGGTTTTCTTCTCAGTGTAATATAAACCAGACACAATTTGTGGAGCTAACCATTTTATGGAAAAATTAAAAAAAAAAAAGTCGATCAAAAGACCATCAGAAAGTAACCGTTATAACAGGAACGTCAGCCTCTGGGCATAACCGAGACCGTTTATTGCAGAGTTACTCTTGGAAGACTCCAAAGCTTGTTTCCTATTGGTTTTAAACAAACTGGAGTTATCAGGAAGGACAAATGGCGGCCTTATAAACGTTGGATTAACATGGCTTCCTCTCTGGGGTTCAACAACTGAGGGTTCTCGCCTTCGTTCCTCACTGAGAGCATCTGACTAGACATTTTGAGAAGCAGAATGCTAGACTAGGGCCATTTATGCTTGGTGATTAGCAGCGCGTTCCAGGCTGAAGTGCCCCGCACATTCCATTGGGTCAGGAGCCACTGGGGCGAGAAGCTTCCCCATCTTTATTCTGCAATGCATCGTGCTGAGCCACTCAGAGCTGAGAAAAGGCAATGGTGGGCAGTCCCTTTGGGGAGGGGCTGTGGCTCAGTGGAAGAACCTCTGCTTTGCATGCAGAAGGTCCCAGGTTCAATCCCCGGCATTTCCATTTAAAAGCACTAGGCAATGGGTGATGTGAAAACCTCTGCCTGATTAGACAATACTGGCCATAGGGTTGCCAGGTCCCTCTTCGCCACCGGTGGGAGGTTTTTGGGGCAGAGCCTGAGGAGGGTGGGGTTTGGGGAGGGACTTCAATGCCATAGAGTCCAGTGGCCAAAGCGGCCATTTTTCCAGGTGAACTGATCTCTATCGGCTGGAGATCAGTTGTAACAGCAGCAGATCTCCAGCTAGTACCTGGAGGTTGGCAACCCTAACTGGCCATGATGGCCCAATGGTTTAAGGCAGCTTCATGCGTGTCCACATATGCATGTTCTTTCTGGCCTGGCCTGGCTATGAATGCTTTAGGGACAGACCTAGGTAACAGCCAGATTCCAGTTTTGTTTGTTTGGATATCTAGGGCTATTCCAAGAAACTGCGTTCCTACCTGACCCCCTCTGCTTGTCTAAGACCCCCACCCCCCAATAAATTCTAATTCTGGTCCTTCTTTTTGCTCATATCTCCAGCACCTCCAGCAAACTCCACCCTGGGTGGCCTACATCCCAGCTCTTCCATGAGGGTTGCCAACCTCCAGGTGGTAGCTGGAGATTTCCTGCTATCTCCTGGCGACAGAGATCAGTACCCCTGGAAAAAATGGCTGCTTTGGAAGGTGGACTCTATGGCATTATACCCATTGATGCTCCTCCCCAAACTCCTCCCTCCTTGGGCCCCACCCCCAAATTCTCCAGGTATTTCCCAACCTGGAGCTGGCAACCCAAGTCATGATTACTCCTTTGTGGGGAAGATCTGTCTGTCTTGGCCTACCTTCCATTATACAATTCTACTACACAGCTAATTCATTTATTTTCAGCAGAACCATAAGAAACCTGCCACCGGAGAATGGAGCAAACTTATCCAAGTGTGTAGGGCTGTTGACATAGCAAACAGAACTGGCAGAATGGATCTCAGTTTGTTACTGTTAAACAGGCCTTTCAGCTTTCAGAGTCAAATTACTTGGAACGTGCCTAGTGTAAAGCAAATTATCAACTGGGGGGTGGGGGGAGGACTGTGTCTCATAAATTAGATTTGGGGGTTGTATGAGATGGCTGAATATGGGCCATATTTAAATGAGGCGCATCGGCTCCAAGTGTAATTTATTTTACAATATCTTCTGTTGAAAAATGCAGAAATGTTAAGTCTGCTCAGGATTCCCGGGGTATCCAAAGTCAAGGTTGAAAGAGAAACCTCAAGGAAAACAGAACATCCCAACAGAGTTGTCCAAAGCAGCCTTGAAATATGCACCTTGCCAAGCCACAGTGATGTAAACCTCCAAGTAGGGTTGCCAACCTCCAGGTACTAGCTGGAGATCTGCTGCTATTACAACTGATCTCCAGCCAATAGAGATCAGTTCACCTGGAGAAAATGGCCGCTTTGGCCATTGGACTCTATGGCATTGAAGTCCCTCCACTCCACCAACCCCACCCTCCTCAGGCTCCACCCCAAAAACCTCCTGCCGATGGCGAAGAGGGACCTGGCAACCCTACGGCCAGTATTGTCTAATCAGATAGGCAAAGGTTTTCACATCACCCGTTGCCTGATGCTTTTAAATGGAAATGCCGGGGATTGAACCTGGGACCTTCTGCATGCAAAGCAGAGGCTCTTCCACAGAGCCACAGCCCCTCCCCAAAGGGACTGCCCACCATTGCCTCTTCTCGCGCTGCAGCTCTGAGCGGCTCAGCACGATGCGCTGCGGAATAGAGATGGGGAAGCTTCTCGCCCCAGTGGCTCCTAACCCAATGGAATGTTGCCCGAAAGCTCTTTTGTTAACCATACTAATCTTCACCGCTTTCTAGGCTGGGGGAAAAGCCAGAGGTTTTTTTTTAAAAAAAAAAAACCTTTCCCACAGTCTCCTGAGACTGACACCACTCTTCTGTCTCTCATCACAGCTAGTTAGGGTTGCCAATTTTTGATGTTTCAAAAAACTGGAGTAGAACATGTTCAAGTTATTATTATGAGAGAAAAACTGAATCCGTGCAACTGGTTTAGGGTAAAACAAAAGGGACCCTAACTGAACATAAGAACATAAGAAAGACCCTGCTGGATCAGACCAAGGCCCATCAAGTCCAGCAGTCTGTTCACACAGTGGCCAATCAGGTGCCTCTAGGAAGCCACAAACAAGACGAGTGCAGCAGCACCATCCTGCCTGTGTTCCACCGCACCCAAAATAATAGGCATGCTCCTCTGATACTAGAGAGGATAGTTATGCAGCATGACTAGTATCCATTCTAACTAATAGCCACGAATCCCCCTCTCCCCCATTAATATGTCCACACCCCTCTTAAAGCCCTCCAAGCTGGCAGCCATCACCACATCCTGGGGAAGGGAGTTCCACAATTTAACTATGCGTTGTGTTAAAAAATACTTCCTTATCTGTTTTGAATCTCTCACCCTCCAGCTTTAGCAGATGACCCCGTGTTCTAGTATTATGGGAGAGGGAGAAAAACTTCTCCCTGTCCACTCTCTCCAAACCATGCAACTGGGGTCTGCAAACGGAAGGATCACCCGTCAAACTGACCGGCCTCCATGTGCTAATACTGTCAAGGTGCATATGAATACTTGCACCCTACTTAGGGCTGCCAGCCTCCAGGTACTATCAAAATAGACACTTCTGTGTACCTTACGGTTCAACCCAAATCACACAGAAACTCAATTATACAAATCAGCCATTTCTATAACCCAAAATACAATTCTTTTCCATATAGTCAACATACAACAAATGTCAGGTTGAAGAGGACATTTGTTGATTAATCAAGGAATTTTGTTCCTGCAATAAGACAAGATTGTATTATTAGAAAGTTTGATTGAACGCATATGGACTTATCTCTATAAGACCTATCCTATACTCTAGGACATGAACGTATTTTCCATTGAATGTATTTTCCAGTGAGTGTATGTTGACTATGTGGAAGAATTGTATTTTGGATTATAGAATTGGCTTATTTATATAATTGAGTTTCTGTGTGATTTGGGTTGAGCCTCCAGGTACTAGCTGGAGATCTCCTACTATTACAACTGATCTCCAGCCGACAGAGATCAGTTCACCTGGAAAAAAATGGCCGCTTCGGTAATTAGACTCTATGGCACTGAAGTCCTTCCCCTCCCCAAACCACGCCCTCCTCAGGCTCCACCCCAAAAACCTCCCACCGGTGGTGAAGAGGGACCTGGCAACCATAATATCTTCAATATTTTAACCTGAATTTTCCTCGGTTTCAATAGGACTCAGTTTCCAGGTACATGCATTGTACAAAGAAAATATTTTCTACCTTAAGAACCTCAGAAATAGTAAAAAATGTGCAAGCCGTGAGTGCATAGAAATATCACGCATCTATTTCCTCCCAAGCTTTGCACTACAGGGTGCCTGTGAAATGAATGGTGTTTAAAAACAAATTTCCTCCAACCTTAAAAGCTCAATAAAATATTACATGCTATAAAAATTTGGCTTACTAACTAGTTACGCTTAAAAGTATTGGATTTTTTCCCCCTCAGAAAAATTTCCTGCAAGTCTGTAGCATTTCATGGAGTATTTTATATTTTCCACCCAGGAACAATTTCAAACCAAGCTAAAAGACCATAGTCTCACAGCCCGGATAACCTACAAGAACCAATGAACTCTGACCGTGAAAGCCTTCAACAATATTTCAAGCTAAAAGAATTTTGCTGAGAACATTCTTTTTGTAATAGCCCATCTAACTTAGAAACTTTCCGATCCTATATCATCTTGATTTTTTTTTCAGATTCTGACTTGAAGCATGACCTTTCCCATTAAAAGACTTTGTGAATATTAAATAAAATAAGTCAGCACCAGGCAGTGTAGCCGACAACTAACAGAAAAATAACAATAAACCAACTTGCTGTTAAAACGAATTTGTGCAGGAAGGGATCCTGGTAAATTGGGCCCCAAGATTCAGGAAAACTGAAAGCAAGAACCGGGAAACGTCAAGATGTTTTTGCTAGTCAAGACAGCTACAGAATACTCCACTGTAACAGAAATGTAGAGCCCCGTGGCGCAGAGTGGTAAGCTGCAGTACTGCAGTCCAAGCTCTGCTCACAACCTGAGTTTGATCCGGACGGAAGTTGGTTTCAAGTAGCCGGCTCAAGGTTGACTCAGCCTTCCATCCTTCCGAGGTCAGTCAAATAAGTACCCAGCTTACTGGGGGTAAAGGGAAGACGAATGGGGAAGGCACTGGCAAACCACCCCGCAAACAAAGTCTTCCTAGGAAACGTCGGGATGTGACGTCACCCCATGGGTCAGGAATGACCCGGTGCTTGCACAGGGGACCTTTACCTTTTTAACAGAAATTTAGAAGCATAATCAAGATTTAATAATGTACTCTAGAATAGAATAGAAATTTTATTACAGTCAATGACCAGCACAAGTAAAACAGGTAAGTTACCAATTTACAGTAGTCTAAAAAAAACCCATCTGAATAAAACATGCTGGTTCATTAGTTAGTATAATGAATGAACCATTTGGTAAGAAAGGAGAGCACATATAATATAACTGTTTGCCTTCATTTTCAAGACTGCTGGTTAGCATAGCCCCTCCTCCGTCATATGTCAATTGCAGCGGCACAGAATCTAGCAACCGAATACCTTATATCTGAGTTAACATCTTGTAGCAGGGATGACATATGGAACTGTCCAGACTGGCTGGAAGATTTAAGAATTAATGGTGAGATGAACCTCTCTCTGATATCTGTATAATATTGACAATGAAAAAGAACAAATAATGTACTCTAGCCCCCAGCATGATGATTCCACATGGCTACCTGAAATTTCTGTCTTATGTGCTATTAATATATTTCTTCTTTGTTTAACCAGTAGGTGGCGAACCACGCACATTATAAATACAGACATTTGTACAGAATTATTTCAACTCAGTTTCCTTTAATACTTCAGTTTCAATTTTTCAAGAATTAATTTTTTTTTAAATGCAGTTGTATTTAATGCACTCAGTAATTCTAACAACACACCAGTGGAATTTTTTACAACTATTTTTATAACTTTTATTGACTGAAGAGGAGGTGAGCAAAAAAGAAGTGAAGTTTGATACTGATCTGACTGAGAGAGAAAAAGAGATCAGAGGAACAATTAAAAACATTTCCTTAATTTTATGGAAAACTCCTAATATTTATGTATGTAGGTAATGGTAAGGTTTACTGACCCATGGGGTGACGTCACATCCCAACGTTTACTAGGCAGACTATGTTTACGGGGTAGCTTGCCAGTGCCTTCCCCAGTCGTCTACACCTTACCCCCAGCAAGCTGGGTACTCATTTACTGACCTTGGAAGGATGGAAGGCTGAGTCAACCCCAAGCCAGCTACCTGAAACCGACTTCTGTTAGGATCGAACTCAGGTCTTGAGCAGAGCTTTTGACTGCAGTCACATAAGAAGAAGAAGAAGAGTTGGTTTTTATATGCCGACTTTCTCTACCACTTAAAGGAGACTCAAACTGGCCTACAATCACCTTCCCTTCCCCTCCCCACAGCAAACACCCTGTGAGGTAGGTGGGGCTGAGAGAGTGTGACTAACCCAAGGTCACTCAGCTGGTTTTGTGTGTAGGGGTGAGGAAACAAATCTAGTTAAGCAGATTAGCCTCCGCCGCTCATGTGGAGCAAAAAATGTTGAGAACCCCTTGCTTCGGTGATATATGAAATATTAATAATATGCCGGTGAAGAATGCTGCTTCTTTCTTAGTACTTGAACTTGGACTTTACTTCTCTGGTTCTAATAAGCGAAGCAAAGCAACCCATTGTAAATGTAACTGCGCTCGTGACGGCGTGTTTGTAACCGTCGGTGCATACAACCGACACCTCCGAAAGCAACACAACGCTCCAGAGCAAGGCGTCCCTCGTGCCAATGGGCAGAACGGCTCTGAGACCGTAACACTAACCGTGTTTAGCACCGACAGTGTGACTAACTCCCCTGAATGTGAGACGCAGGTTGCCGTTCCGCGCACGGTTGCCAAAGGAGAGCTGGAAAACATGACATCACCACAGCAATACCCTCGGTGCGAGCAGAGAACGACCGAGCCGCATGTCCCAGTATCTGTCGGTCTGGCGCCACAATTTTTAACAGCTATTCGTGGAACTATTTGCATTCGTCCATTTCTATCGTTATTTTTGGGCGTCTAGAGGTGCTCTCTCTCCCTCTTTCCTGGTAGCAGCATAAGGAAAAATGCACCTCTCCCCCACCCAAGTCATAAAAGTGGAAACGGCACCGCCGACTCGTTTTAACAATTTGTTTTCGATCGCTTGTAGTTCCAAGTATGAGTAAGAAGTGGGGGGTTTGTACATACTAGCTGATTTTGATTAAATACGACACTCCACGCTGGCCTGTGCCAATAGTTGGCAACGAGATGCACTTCTGGGCCGTGTGATACACAAAGGTGAGGGGTAGTCAGTCCAATTTCTTCCCCCAGGATTTCTAAGGTTAAGGTCTACCAGGCCACAACCACTCCCCAGTTTTTACAGCAACACTGGTAGCCTCAGGCACTGCTGTTTCTATTTCTTTAGTCTGTGAAACTCTGGATATTTCTAAGCCCCATATCACAAAACCCTCTTGTAGTCTGTACCCACGAGGGTACGGAACCCATTCCCCCCACACACTACGGCGTCCCCCCAATTTTCTTCCATCGGGAAATAATTGCCAGTCACTTCTGTGAGAAAAGAGAAAACGGGCCGTAAAACTTGCCTTCCATACACAACTTCTTCTTCTTCCTTTTCTTTTTGCTGTCAAGTCACAGCTTGGGGTCCCCACAGGGTTTTCAAGACAAGAGTCATTGAACACACGAACCCATGAAGCTGCCTTAAACTGAATCAGACCTTTGGTCCATCCAAGTCAGTATTGTCTACTCAGACCGGCAGTGGCTCCCCAGGGTCTCAGGTAGAGGTCTTTCATATCACCTACTTGCATGCATGTGTGCAAATGTGTGACTTGCCCTCTTGCTTGTCATGCACTGCTGTTGTTGTTCTTTTTTCACCTGCTTTTGTTGCCAGTGCTCCGTTAGTTTATTTTTAATACCATTTTGCATAATGTTTATACTGTTTACAAGAAGAAGAAGAAGAGGAGGAGGAGGAGGAGGAGGAGTTGGGTTTTATATGCTGACTTTCTCTACCATTTAAGGGAGACTCAAACCGGCCTACAATCACCTTCTCTTCCCCCCACCCCACAGAAGACACCCTGTGAGGTAGGTGGGGCTGAAACACAGTGACTAGCCCAAGGTCACCCAGCTGGCTTCGTGAGTAGGAGTGGGGAAACAAATCCAGTTCACCAGATTAGTGTACACTGCTCATGTGGAGGAGTGGGGAATGAAACCCGGTTCTCCAGATCAGACTCCACCGCACCAAACCACCGCTCTTAACCACTACACCACACTGGCTCACTTATACAGCCCTTATATGCAACTTATGCAAAAACAATATTCAAAACTGGAAAAAATTCTGCGCAAGGAAACAAAAAATGGTATGAAAATAAAGCCTGATAGGTTCAGAGTGCAAAAGGGAGGAATGGCATCAAAACAGGACATACTGCACATGTACGCACGCATGCACGCACACATACCCTTGCACACACCCTATCAGTTAAGACTTATCTCTCTGAAGTCGGTTTCAAGTTGAAACTGTGGGGCTGCAAAATTTGTTAAGCATCCCTAGCACACGATGTTCCTCTGGGTGCGGCGGCAGCAAAGGAGGAGGAGGACAAGAGGAAGAGTTGGGGTGTTATTTTTGCCAACTTTCTTTACTACTTAAATGAGAATCAAACTGGCTTACAATCACCTTCCCTTCCCCTCCCCACAACAGGCACCTCGTGAGATTAGGTGGGGCTGAGAGAGCTCTAAGAGAACTGTGACTAGCCCAAGGTCACCCAGCTGGCTTCATGTGGAGGAGCGGGGAAACAAATCCAGTTCACCAGATCAGAGTCCGCCGCTCATGTGGAGGAGTGAATGAAACCCGGTTCTCCAGATTAAAGTCCACTGCTCCAAAGCACCGCTCTTAACCACTACACCATGCTGGCTCCCACAGTGTATAGGCTACAACCCCCAGGGAATCCTAGCAAACTACTGGCCCTTCCTCCACATACTTCCCATCCGTGGTCACGACAAGCATTTAGCTAATCGGTACAAAAGTTTTAGGGCAGAGTCTGTTCAGAGCTGGCTTAGCACACGTTTGTGGCTTGGCATCGAATAAGCTTAATCCTCTTTGTCTCCTGACTGAAGCCACAGCTCACTGGCTGCCAACAGGAAGGCTTATTCTGCCACTGGGGTTGGGGGGGACGGATCTGTCGAGGAGGTAGGTGTGAGATCGGGCCATTCCACCGGCAGGTCTCTGGGACCCAAAGACAGGGGTGGGGTCTTAAAGAGGGCGACCTGGGGAAGTGGGGCGGAGTGTGAGGAAAGGCAGGATAGAAGCCGTGCCGCTGCGTTCCTCAGAAACAAAGCAGCTGGGTGTGAAGCCAGCTTTTTAAGATCTTCTGCAGCTCTGGGGGCTGTTAAACACTGTGGTTGGCCACAGATGGTCTTATGGAAGAACTCCTTGGAAGCTGGAGCCTCTGTGTGCAGCGGATGTGAATGGAAGGGGGGTGGGGAGGAAGGAACAGGGCGAGCGAGGCCGATATGCCTAATAAATATATATGCTCTATGATTAATGCTCTGTTGCTTTTACCGGTTAAGGTATTTCTCAGTGCTGTCCAAGGCTCGAGATGAACTTTTCAGCACAACGTTACATGGAGGTAAAAAGGCTTTTCTTTTTGGCTTACCTTTCACCGGGCATTCGAGCAGAACGCTGGCTCCCGTCCTTGCCAGGACTGTACCACCAACGGTCGCAGAGAAGTTGGAAAGCTCCAAATTAGTTACGTTCAGTGCAGAAGACAATATTGAAGGAGCTTCTGCAAAAAAAGAGAGTAAAGACAGAAATAAACAGATAAGTAAACTAGGCATGTGGGCTCTGACTCTCCGTCACACTTGACGTCACGGGGGGGTCTTACTTGGTTCCGTCTGATTGTGAAAATGCAGGGCTACCCAAGAGAGTCCTAGAAAGATAGTATGTAGGGCACCTGATCACTTGGGGTGGACGGCCCGCAGCACTAGGCAAGCTATGCAACTGGTTTTCATATTTAAAAGTAAAGGTAAAGGTCCCCTGTGCAAGCACTGGGTCATTCCTGACCCATGGGGTGACGTCACATCCCGACATTTACTAGGCAGACTTTGTTTGCGGGGTGGTTTGCCAGTGCCTTCCCCAGTCATCTTCCCTTTACCCCCAGCAAGCCGGGTACTCATTTGACCAACATCGGAAGGATGGAAGGCTGAGTCGACCTTGAGCTGGCTACCTGAAACCGACTTCCGTTGGGATACAACACAGGTCATGAGCAGAGCTTGGACTGCAGTACTGCAGCTTACCATTCTGCGCCACGGGGCTCCTGATTTCGTGTTACAGGTTGCTATTTTTATTATTATGCCAATAAAGGTGGGGAAAAAAATTACAGGTTGAGTATCCCTTATCCAAAATGATTGGGACCAGAAGTGTTTTGGATTTTGGGATACTTGCATATACATAGGTTTTTTAAGCATGGGAGTTTTACCTGGGGTTCGAGGCTCTTCTGACCCACACTTTTCTGTTCTGAATCCTAAAAATGCTATGCATGTTGTTGTTTGCCCTGGGGTTTTCCAGAGTATTGCAGAATCACCAGCAGAAACCCGTAAGCGTCTGAGTCCCCGCCCCTTGAAAATACTGCTTTGTAATTGGCTGTAAAAACCCAGCTCCCGCACTTTGGCTTATGCATGGAAACGGGGACGATTTGACCCCGGCTGATCTCAGGGAAGATTGAAGAATTGTGTTACAACCAGATCGGGAACACTCGGACATTGTGCGGGCTGGGCACGAGATCATCTCTAAGGGATGGAAAACTTATGCATAACCCCAACAAAAAACCCAGTTGGACCAGCGGAGAAAGTGCCCATGCATAAAAGACCGTGGCTAAACATGACATTCATTTATGTTTTATATACACCTTATACCCATAGCCTGAAGGTTATTTTATCCAATTTTAAAAATAATTTTGTGCATGTGGTGACATCGTGGGGAACCTGCCATTGGCGCGACTGGCCTGCACATGTGCCATTTTATTACCTTTGAGGCTGCTCAAAATGTTTTGGAGCATTTTGGATATTGGATTTCTGGATAAGGGACATTCAGCCTGTATACTGTGGGGGGGGGGGGGCAGAGGGGTTATTTGTCTGGGGGGCATGGTTGCATTTGCCAGCCCTGTACAGATGAAGGTAGTATATTATGTGGGGGGAGGGTTTGCCCTGCCCTACTTTGTTCGTCCTCTTTGCTCCTACTTCTTCTCAGTCCTCTTGCTAAGATCTCCTTCACCGGCCATTTTAGTGTAGAGATAATTTGCAAAGAAACAGTACATTGGGTTGCCTAAATCAGAGCTGTCAGGACATATTCTTGCGTGGAAATAAGTGTTCTATTGAAACATAGCTACTTCAAAACAAAGGTATAAAGATGTTTATCACAGGAACTGGATGAATGGGGACAGACCTGTGATTCCTAATTTTCCATATGTCCTCTTTCCCTTGTATAAGAGGCTAACCTATCAGGCTTATGAGAATCATAGAGTTGGAAGGTACCACAAGGGTCATCTAGTCCAACCCCCTGCACAATGCAGGAATTTCACAATTTAAATGCTTTAATTTAAATGCTTTTTTGAACTCACTGGAGAAAAGGGGAGATTCTAAATATAATAAATGCACAATGCTTACTGTTCAATGGGCTACCTTTTCTAACCTTTTAATTTAAATGCTTTTCAGAACTCATTGGAGAAAAGGGGAGATTCTAAATATAATAAATGCACAGTGCTTAATATTCAATGGGCTACATTTTCTTACCTTTTTTCTGTAGCAGTTAAGGTTACAGTATGTTATGTTTTGTTTCTGCACATTCAGGTATGTTTATATGCAAGTTGGAAAAAATAAATTGATATAAAATATATAAATGCTCAGATAGAAGTCATAAAGTAAAATCCAAAACAGGAGCATCAAATACTACCTGCATATAACAACGTTGAAGTTTCCACATCAAAACCGAAGTCATTTTCCACCATGCAACGATACACACCCATTTCCTTCTTGGTGGGGTTCAAAATTTGGATCTTGTCACCGTCTGCCAAAACCACTCTGCAGAATGTTGAAGAACAGATAGGATTGCACCAGAAAAATCACTGTCCAGCCCTGCCAGCTAGAAAAATAGAGCGAGAAGGATCTCTCCATCTAGGAACCTCAACACCAGCCCAAGCCCACACTCATAATCCCTTGCCTTCGTTTCATAGAATCATAGAGTTGGAAGGGACCACCAGGGTCATCTAGTCCAACCCCCTGCACAAAGCAGGAATTTCACAACTCCCTCCCCCCCCCCACATCCCTAGTGACCAGAAGATGGCCAAGATGCCCTCCCTCTCATCATCTGCCTAAGGTCACAGAATCAGCATTGCTGACAGATGTCCATCTAACCTCTTCTTAAAAACCTAGAGGGAAGGAGAGCTTACCACCTCCCGAGGAACCCTGTTCCACTGAGAAACTGCTCTAACTGTTAGAAAATTCAGTATACTTTCTTTCACCCACAGATCTACTTGGGTGTCTTTTCTATCTTGATATTGACCAAGCAGATTCTGTGGAGCTTTCTGTCTTATCTGTACAAGTCATTCTTCAGAATCCTGATGTCCACAAATATTATATGTTACATTCACACACCAGGACAACTTCATTGGCTTTTGAATGACACCTTGGAAGTAGAGTCTGACTGTAACACTTAATACTTAAGAAAAGCATGGGGCCATGGCTTATCAGCAGAGTGCAACAGATGCCCCAAACACCAATGTTCAATTGATGGGTTGTGATCCAAAACTAAGTCATGACCTGAGGAAACCTGAGTCACCAAAAATGTGCCCAGACCATCTTTTGGAGAAATGAAAGAGAAAAATGGAATGAAAGAGAGAGAAAAAGGAGAAAAACTGGTACAATTAGAATTGGGGGGGGGGGACGGGACAGATCTAGGCAAACAGGCTCAGTTAAAGACAAAAAAGATAATGGTTAAAAATGGAACCCTAGGTTGCAGATTGGGGTTCAAGATGGGTCTTAGGTAGGGTTGCCAACCTCCAGGTAATAGCAGAAGATCTCCTGCTATTACAACTGATCTCCAGCCTATAGAGATCAGTTTACCTGGAGAAAATGGCTGCTTTGGCCATTGGACTCTATGGCATTGAAGCCCCTCCCCAAACCCCGCCCTCCTCAGGCTCTGCCCCAAAAATCTCCTGCCAATAGCAAAGAGGGACCTGGCAACCCTAGTCTTAGGTCTGAAAAGGCTGCAGGTTTTTGGCTTATCATACCTTGACACCTAGAATAAAAATGCTTGCTCTGTTATAAGAGGATAAACAAATGGTTGTGTTTGTGAAATCTTCTGAAAAACACATTTTACCATCAACATTTGGCAGTGATACCATGTGGATTAGAGAAATACAAAATATGTAAACAGTCTGTTTTACTTACTTCTCAAAGGACTTCAACTCCATTCCATCTTTCGTCCAGTTATACCGAGAGTCACTAGCCCAGCCAGTTTCGCAAAGGAGATTTATGACTCGAGTGTCTCTCGTCAAGAAAACTGTACTCCCGACGCGAACCGTTAATGTTTTGTTTGAATAAACCTCTGGCCCTCCTTGTTGCCTTACAATAACTGGGGCCTTTTGACTCCTCGTCACACCGTCTTGGGGTTTGGTGCTGAGATTATCAGACAAGCTTGGAGATTTGGCAGGTTTCTTCAAAGGTGACTTTTCATCTCGTGGCTCCTTCAGTCGATCAGGAGCAGACTGTGGCGGCTTGGATAACTCGGCGATCAGCTGATAAATGAGCTGGGAAGCCAAGTCATCATTGACTTCTCCGGCCTCAACCAGGTGACTCAAATTCTTTATCAGCTCCTCGAAATGGACCGTATCCATGCTGTAAGCGCCGGGGAGCAGCACAGCCTCCAGGCGCTTGTTTCTAAATTCACGAGGCCCGAACCCTTCCGCTGAATTTCTCGTCCGAGTCTCAAGAGGCCGCAGGAACGGTTGGTCGTTCACCTGCCCGTCGCCCAGGTACTGTTCGCTCTTCCGGTTCCACAGCTGCCACATCTGGCTCATTTTATGCCACTTTGCTCCAAAGCCATTGGCTTCGTTGTGTTCTGTGCCAATGCTCTCGACCAAGTGCTTTCTAAACGAGGGCGGTTCTATCAGCCGGTTGTCCGCGCCGATCAGCTTGAGAACAAATCTCTCTTGTGCCAAGCCCGCGATACATTTGTAAACTCCAATATCCAAAGCCTCCAGGCTGTGTATCTTGAGAGATCCTGACTTGGTAATGCCAAGCCGCTTAGAGATCTGGAGGCGCTGCCCGTCCTTCTCCCACTGGATAAGTGACTTCTGGAACCTCCGGACCGGGCACTTAATGACAACGGATGTTTTCGGAAGAAGGTAAGCTCGGCTCCCGATAGTAAAGTTGACCCGCTTCTCTTGCCTGGTCTGTATGTAGACTCGGTGGATGCTGAGAATCTGTGGTCCGCGCAAGGCGTATTTCCCCAAAAGTTTGGGTTTTATCTCTTGACTCATCCCTGAAGTGACAAAACAAAAATGTGGTCACTCTAACCACTTCATATTTTCCTTTCATTGCTAATCTGGTGAACTGGATTTGTTTCCCCGCTCCTCCACATGAAGCGAGCTGGGTGACCTTGGGAAAGTCACATCCTCTCAGCCTCACCTACCTCACAGGGTGTCTGTTGTGGGGAGGGGAAGGGGAGGTGATTGTAAGCCGGTTTGAGTCTCCCTTAAGTGGTAGAGAAAGTCGGCATATAAAAAACAACTCTTCTTCTTCTACGTATGGTACTACATATTGTATAGTTTGGTTTTCAGATTGTAAATTAAATATTAACTCTTTCTCTTAAGCAGCTCAAGAAACTGAACTGAGGTGACAGTTTTTGGGGCCCCTTCCCTTAAAACAAAATACATCTTGCACTGTTCTCCTCTCCTCCGCTCCTTCCTTTCGTGTTACTTTAGGTTGCTTCCTTTTTACAACAGCAGAAGCTGACAATATTTCTTTCAATATCACTCTCCACCAAGCAATTTGCTGACTGGATGTGCTGCCATGCAAAGTATCCACAATTAATTAAATTCAGAGAGATAGGCGGCTCAAAAATATTTTATTAAATGCAGAGCCAAGGACATTCCTGCTAGTCTGTGGAGCTTTATTTAAAATGGTGTTTGGAAGCTCTGGATGTTGGCGTACTAACTGGCAACAAAATCTAAGGGGGAGGTTTCCTGCTATGTCCGAACCAAAAAATTACTGTAGCTCCTACTTTGTTTTCTGAGTTATTTTCAACACAAAGTGAAGCCATGTAGCCAAGAAGGCCATTCCGTTCAAGGCTATATTGCATTGGGTGGACCTCCTAGTGAGTGAGTCAAAGAAAACCCGATCTTCATTACTCAGGAGAAGAAGAAGAGTTGGTTTCTATATGCCGATTCTCTCTACCACTTAAGGAAGAATCAAACTGGCTTACAATCACCTTCCCTTCCCCTCCCCACAACAGACACCCTGTGGGGTAGGTGGGGTTGAGAGAGCTCTAAGAGAACTGTGACTAATATCCATTTTGACTAGTAGCCACGGATAGCCCTCTCCTCCATGAACATGTCCACTCCCCGCTTAAAACCTTCCAAGTTGGCAGCCATCACCACATCCTGGGGCAGGGAGTTCCACCGTGTAACTATGCCGTTGTGTGAAGAAATACTTCACTTTATCTGTTTTGAATCTCTCATTCTTACAATCACCTTCCCTTCCGCTCTCCACAAAAGACACCCTGTGAGGTAGGTGGGACTGAGAGAGCTCTAAGAGAACTGTGACTAGGGTTGCCAACTGCCAGGTAGTAGCAGGAGATGTCCTGCTAATTCAACTGATCTCTAGCCGATAGAGATCAGTTCACCTGGAGAAAATGGCCGCTTTGGCAATTGGACTCTATGGCATTGAAGTCCCTCCCCTCCCCAAACCCCGCCCTCCTCAGGCTCCACCCCAAAAATCTCCCACCGGTTGCGGAGAGGGACCTGGCAACCCTAACTGTGACTAATATCCTTTTTTACTAGTAGCCATGGATAGCCCTCTCCTCCATGAACATGTCCACTCCCCTCTTCAAGCCTTCCAAGTTGGCAGCCATCACCACATCCTGGGGCAGGGAGTTCCACCGTTCAACTATGCTGTTGTGTGAAGAAATACTTCCTTTTATCTGTTTTGAATCTTTCACCCTCCAGCTTCAGCAGATGACCCCGCGACCTAGTATTATGAGAGAGTTAAAGTGCCCTGGACTCTTTGGAAAGCCGAAACCCCACATATGTGTCCAGTATGAGAAGCGACGCATGCGTCCGAGGGCACCTGACGGTGTCTTTACCCACACAGAGGCTGCGATTGCCACGCTGTGCCTACTTGCGCTGGCACAAGCCCCACCGACCTCAGCCGGGCCCCGCTGCCAGAGCGAGCGCAGCCAGCACTGCCGCCAGAACCCATCTGCACAAAAGACCAGTCAGAGGCCTAATTGGTTATTATTTTACATATGCACTTCCCACCCTGAAAAGGACTTTCAAAAGAGCCACATAATCATACCGTAGACACCCATTTCAAGTCTTCTGGCAACAAGCAGCAGTGTGTTTGGAAAGGGAGAGAGAATGGGGCGGGGGGAGAAAAGGCTCTCTCTTGTGCCCAGTGGATCACTTTCAGAATAATAAATAGTCAACAGCAGGATGTATGGATTTCTCCTGTTTCATTGCTCGGCTGCACTGAAATTTAGCTGAACTCTGCCGCTGACTCATGCTTAATTCTGGTTTAACTAGGAGATTCCCCCCTACAATTAATTCCAGAAGTGGAGTGTGTGCTATCTGAATTCCTTCCATTCATGTGCATTTCCCCCAAGCGCCTCCCCACATCATCCAGGAGTGTATGCATGCATTGATAAACCTCTACAAAAAGCCATCTTGATTGATTGATTGATTTTATCAAAATCAAAATAAAAAACCTTTAATGGCATAAAGAGAGCATGTTAAGATAGTGCAATACTTATCAAGTTCAATATAATAGTAGAGTTCCACTATAAGCACCAAAGAACACAAGCAATTGGCATAACTATTACTTGTCAATACTAAAATCAATAGCTAAAATTTTTGCCAAATATTCGGCAACTGCTTCTGTAGAGTTGGGGGACTTATCCGCTAGTAAAAGTTGGGTAGTCCTATTTTATCATGTTTCCACCCCGCCCTCCTTGGCAAAATGTGGTTATTTGAATGATCTATCAAGGAAGACGGCTTTTCCCCCCCTGTGGTGTTTAGTGTATCCCTGAGCAACACAGAGGAGCAATGTTGACAAGCAGGAACACACCAAGGGTGGCTTTTTTGCAATGTCTTCTCGGTGCACGTATACATTATTAATGCATGAGCGGGGGGTGGGGGGAGAAGAAGAAGAGTTTCTCTACCACTTAAGGGAGACTCAAACCAGCTTACAATCTCGTTCCCTTCCCCTCCCCACAACAGACACCCTGTGAGGGAGGTGGGGCTGAGAGAATGTGATTAGCCCAAGGTCAGCCAGCTGGCTTCATGTGGAAGAGTGGGGAAACAAATCCAGTTCACCAGATTAGAGTCCACCACTCATCTGGTAGGGTGTAGAGGGGAAGGGACGGTGATCGTAAGCCAGTTTGATTCTTCCTTAAGTGGTGGAGAAAGTCGATATACAAAAACCAACTCTTCTTCTCCAATACAGAATTTTTAACTCTTTAGTACACACAGCCATAGGTATAAAATAACCAAGCCCTCTTCTTTTCTCAGCAGAGCTCGGAAAGCATCACTTACTGTCACAAGGGCTCATGTGGCAAGGCCTGACAAGCGGGGGCAACGGGAGACCACTACACATCGATCCATTCAATGCAACATGTTGGCCTTTAGCAGTAAGCTGTCGGCAGGTGGCTTTCCTTCTCTGACTGCCGATACCGCAGCTGACTGAGCACTAAAAAGAAGAAGAAGAAGAAGGATGCAGTCAAAGCGAGGTTAGTATCTATCTATCAATCAATCAATCAATCAATCAATCATCTTTATTATGGTCACTGACCAGCATTATATACAACAATAAAAATCAGTCCAATTGCACAAGACTTAGCTTATGGGAATAAATTTAAAATGTGACCTTTTAAAACCCATTTAAAATCAGCCGCAGCTATAGTTTTCTGGATCCCACTTATCAAAACACAAGTCTGGCAACTTGACGCGATGTATGAGAGTTCGTATCTGATATCAAGTAGTCTAATTTTCCTATACAGTTTTTTTAAAATAAAAGTGATTAAAGAATTGTTTCCCTTTGCATCATTTGTTCCCTCGCTTTCGTTGTGACTTGATGGTGCAAAAAATAATAATTAACCACACAGATCAAACTGGCTTACAATCCCTTTCCCTCCCCACAACAGACACCCTGTGAGATAGGTGGGGCTGAGAGAGCTCTAAGAGAACTGTGATTACCCCAAGGTCACCCAGCTGGCTTCATGTGTAGGAGTGGGGAAACCAACCCGGTTCACCAGGTTAGTCTGCCGCTCATGTGGAGGAGTGGGGAATCAAACCCAGCTCTCCAGATCAGAGTCCACCACTCTTAACCACTACACCATACTGGCTCGAGGAGCCCACAACCTCCAGAGTTGGAGATTCGGAGGTCTCAGAGGGCTGCCAAGGGACGGGAGGAGTGGGAAAGAGCCCTGTTGCAGCCTTACTCCCACTTGTTCTTTGTAGGATCCAAGCCACGGATATACACACCCTTACGATGCACTCTTAGCTTCAAACTACTCACCCGCAACCATTCTCCAACCACCAGTTTTGGGGGGCAGTCGGTTTTTGCACAAGGTTTGTGAGCCGGCAATCCCGGCTCGCGGCATCTGTCGCCAGGGAGTTCCAGAGAGCTCCCGTCCATCAAAAGCTGCCTGCAAGTCACTTTGCGGGACTGGGTACCTCTGCCGCACGTATGGGAACACTAAAGGAGAATCGGGATGAGACCGAAGGGAAATGTGCTTAGCCAAGAACCTTTTTCATGAAAATACAATACTGCTTGTGATCCACATTTTTTACAGTGCCTGAACAACTAAGGGAGTCTTGGTAACATTTTCCCGACTGCTGGTTTGGGCCATAAACTAGTTTGGATGTGCCGTGGGCGGGAAACGCCATGGCAAATTTTTTTTATCTATGGTTTTTAATTATACTTCCTTTCAACTGTATACCTTAGATTATAATGAACAGTCTTGAAATAAATATTCCGGCAAATCCTGAGACCATTTAACTACATTATATACCAGATATACAAAAATATCTATGAGACATATTCCTTCATATGTTAACAACAGCTAGAATTAACTTTGCAAGATATTGGAAAGGAAACCAATTCCCGGATATAAACAATTGGATAGATAAGGTTAAACAAACGTATGTTTTAATTAAGCTGACTTAATATAAAAATGATAAAGATATGGAAGATCTAGATGCTGTCTGGATCCCAATAATCTCCAGAATGGAAAAAACTTTCAAAAATCTAGAACCTGGAAAGGAAGATGAGCCATGTTTTTGCTGGCTTTAATATGTGTAGCTGAGTTTGTTATCTATTATTATGATGATTACTTTTATCTGTAATGCTATGTAATTTTGACTGATATTTTTTGTTTCTTTTTCTTTCCCCCAATTTTATGTATATAACAAAGTTTTTAAATTTAAAAAAATGAAATTATAAAATAACCCTTACAGAGAAAAAAAAGATTTTGTCTTTTTGTATGTTTGGTTATTTCTGTATTACTGAATTTATTGAATTTGTTTTGCTCATGACCTGTTGATCCACTGGCATAAAGAACAGAAATAAAAGGAATAAAACGGATATCAAGGATAAGAGGGGCGATGTCTTAAGTTCACGCACAGGTTACAGTTCCGTACCGTAATAAAGCATCTTTTGTGTATAACCTCTTTTTATTTAATGGGGAGGATTGGCTTACATTCAGGTTCATCCTCCTTTCAAGTATACATCGCTGAGATAGCGTAAGCCTTTAAAGCAGCCGGTCATACCTGTTGCCATTCCTCAGCATGCCAAACCGGGGGGCAATCGACTTGGTTGCAAGCCTGCAAAGCATGTGGCTTCCCCTCTTTGCAGTTTTCGGGCCCCACAGCAGCTCCTCTGGGTGGCTGGCATCGGACATCCCTTGTCTGTATGCCCACACCGCAGGTGGCTGAGCACTGGGTCCAGGGGCCCACTTGCCACCTGTGGGAAGAGCATATGGAAAGAGTCCAGTAATCAAAACACCACAAGGGGCTGTGGCTCAGTGGTTGAGCATCTGCTTGGCATGCCTAAGGCCCCAGGTTCAATCCCCGGCATCTCCAGGTAAAGGGACTAGGCAAGTAGGTGATGTGAAAGACCTCAGCCTGAGACCCTGGAGAGCCATGGAGAGGGGCCATGGCTCAGTGGCAGAGCATCTGCTTGGCATGTCTAAGGCCCCAGGTTCAATCCCCGGCATCTCCAGTTAAAAGGACTAGACAAGTAGCTGATGTGAAGGACCCCTGCCTGAGACCCTGGAGAGCTGCTGCTGGTCTGAGTAGACAATACTGACCTTGATGGACTCACGGTCTGACTCAGCATAAGGAGGCTTCATGGGGACAGGCCATGGCTCAGTGGTAGAGCATCTGCTTGGCATACAGAAGGTCCCAGGTTCAATCCCCGGCATCTCTAGTTAAAGGGACTAGACAAGTAGCTGATGTAAAGGACCCCTGCCTGAGACCCTGGAGAGCTGCTGCTGGTCTGAGTAGACAATACTGACTTTGATGGACCGAGGGTGTGATTCAGTATAAGGCAGCTTCATGTGTTTATGAGGGGCAAGACAGAACTAAAGGGAGGCTACTTTGCCAAGCGATTGCACAATGAGCAAAATGGCTGGGTATTTGACTGCAGTAGCGCAAGTTACCACTCTGTGCCACGGGGCTCACACACGATTAAAGAACAATGAAATAAAGACAGTATGATACATTAAATAAACAGAGCAAAAAAAAAGAAAACTGGCTAAAATTTCCACACGAGATGAAAACTACAACCCTATTGCCTTTATAGGAAGTGTCTACCTGCACAATTACATAAGAACATAAGAAACATAAGAACATAAGAAAGGCCCTGCTGGGTCAGACCAAGGCCCATCAAGTCCAGCAGTCTGTTCACACAGGGGCCAACCAGGTGCCTCTAGGAAACCCACATACAAGACTGCAGCAGCACCATCCTGCCTGTGTTCCTCAGAACCTAAGATAATAGGCATGCTCCTCTGATACTAGAGAGAATAGGTATGCAGCATGACTAGTATCCATTTTAACTAATAACCATGAATACACCTCTCCTCCATGAACATGCACTCTCCCCTCTTCAATCCTTCCAAGTTGGCAGCCATCACCACATTTTGGGGCAGGGAATTCCACAATTTAACTATGTGTTGTGTGAAAAAATACTTCCTTTTATCTGTTTTGAATCTGCCACCCTCCAGCTTCAACAGATGACCCCGCGTTCTAGTATTATGGGAGAGGGAGAAAAGCTTCTCCCTGTCCACTCTCTCCAAACCATGCATAATTTTATAGACCTCTGTCATGTCTCCCCTTAGCTGCCTTCTTTCCAAGCTAAACAGCCCTAAGCATCTTAACCGCTCTTCATAGGACAGTTGCTCTAGTCCCCTAATCAATTCTGTTTTACCACATCCCCGTTCCCTTTATAAAAATGTCTTCTGAACATTCAAAAGCTGAATTTATAGCCGTGGGCTAAAAAGACAAGTTAGGCAAGGTTAAATCAGCGTACCTCACAATTGTTCTCTAAAGCACAGTCCTACCTTGGGGGGCAGACTCTTGTATTGCACATGCGAGTCATGGCAGGGGGCTTCTTGGAATGGTCACACAGGGAGTCATTTACCGCTTGCTTTGTTTGCTCGTGTATACACATGGCGATGGCTTCCTGTGTCCCTGGGGTGTAAAACATAGACACACATTTACAAAAGGAACAGGTTTTCTTGAAATAGAGAACTGTAAAGAAGTTATGCATTCTCTAGGCAGGCACTTAAAAACATGCAGAAGAAGAAGAGTTGGTTTTTATACCCTGCTTTTCTCTACCTTTAAGGAATCTCAAAGCGGCTTCCCTTTCCTTCCCCACAACATACACCTGAGGTAGCTAGGGTTGAGAGAGTTCCGAGAGAACTGTGACTAGCTCAAGGTCACCCAGCAGGCTTCATGTGCAGGAGTGGGGAAACCAACCTGGTTCACCAGATCAGAGTCCAAAGCTCATGTGGAGGAGTGGGGAATCAAACCCGGTTCTCCAGATCAGAGTCCACCGCTCCAAACCACTGCTCTTAACCACTACACCATGCCGGCTCGAGGGGCCCACAACCTCCAGAGTCAGCGTTTTGGAGGTCTCAGAGGGCTGCCAAGGGATGGGAGTCCAACGCTCATGTGGAGGAGTGGGGAATCAAACCCGGTTCTCCAGATTAGAGTCCAGCACTCTTAACCACTACATCATGCTGGTCCTCAAGAAAGATGAAATGGATCCACAGTTGAAGAGATGGATCTGCCACCATCTTGTCTACGTTGAGAGGTATCTACACCTTGTTGGATGTTACACTGTCCTTCTTTCCACAGCAATCACATGCTCGACTGGCTTGCCCGCACAGAAAAATCTAGCTGCAAAGGATAACTATATCGCAATATTCAACCATGCACGGACGCAGCCCTGGGCTGAATTTTGAGTCTGCATTCACAGATCTCATTTTATTGAAAGTCCAACCAGTGAATCGAGGGCGCAGCCCACTCCACTTGTCATCTTTGGCATCCTCATGCACTTAGCATGCTATATAAAACAACAAGTCATTTCCACTGTCAGTGGTGAACGAACCACGCTGTAAGTTCATTTTAGTATGGAGCCTTTATTGGTACTACTTGGAAGGGGGCGACTTCTAATGTGATACGCAAGACTGAAAATGGTCATAGTTCAGGGAATTTGTTTCCTTCCTTCTAACCTCATTTCCCCACAGTGGCTTTAGAGTGCCCACAAATCTGATTTCAAGACAGCTCAATATTTTTTGCTTTTGTTAAAAGATCTGCAGAGTTGCAAGCATGTTTGCTCTTTTGCTGCATTTCCTAATAAAAAATCTGGTGTCTTTTTATTTGTTTAGAATATATTAAAACCACGAGTTTTTATTCCACTTCAGTTTTTTTTTAACCTTTAGTACTGCTAAACAACTTCTGCCATAAATGTCTCTTCTCCTAATTCATCACTAAGGGTTTTTTCTTGACAGTACTTGGTTGCTAAAAAGGCCCATTTTTATTTTAGCTGACTCTGTGGAAACACTCAGGACTGGAAACGTCTCCCCCAAGGTTAGTGGTGTGGAGTTTTACAACTTTCAGGTAATTGGCTGGAGCATGGGTGAGGGTTTTTGTTCCTAGATATGAGTGACAAGTGATTTTCATAATGGGATCGCAACCACTTCCATCTGTCCCCTATCATTCATATACACACACACAGAGCATATATTGTATGTGCATGCACTCATGTGCGCGTGCACACACACACACAGTTTCTTTATTGTGTCATAACTAGCCATTCCCCATGGCCCTACAAGGGAACAAACCAACCCACAATTCGGAAAACAGTTTTTGGCAGGCGTATCTTGTTCTTCGTTAACAAATCAACCACATTCGATGTCATGCCATCAATAACCACAGCAATCGCCTTCAAAAAACAGCAAAATACATTTGCTGGTATTAGTAGAGCAAGCAAATAACATCTCCTGAGGGGAAGGAGCTCAAGGGTACAGTCCACTTGTGTGGATCGAGGTAACTCCCCTGGCTTCTGCAGCTGGTTGACCAAAACCCACTGAGGCAAAGGCCTCTGCCCAAGTCCCTGAACAGCATCCCTAGATAAAACTATTGTCAGTTTTGGTCTAACAAAGCATGCTTTGACATTTGGCCCAATGGAACATTTACAGGGGAGGGGCTGTTGTTCAGTGGTAGAGCATCTGCTTGGTATGCAGAAGGTCCCAGGTTAAATCCCTGGCATCTCCAGTTAAAGGGATTAGGCAGGGGTGTGTGTGTGTTAAGTGCCATCAAGTTGCTTCCGACTCATGGCGACCCTATGAATCAATGTCCTCCAAAATGTCCTATCTTTGACAGTCTTGCTCAGATCTTGCAAACTGAGGGCTGTGGCTTCCTTTACTGAGTCAATCCATCTCTTGTTGGGTCTTCCTCTTTTCCTGCTGCCCACAACTTTTCCTAGAATGATTGTCTTTTCCAGTGACTCTTGCCTTCTCATAATGTGACCAAAATACGATAGCCTCAGTTTAGTCATTTTAGCTTCTAGGGTCAGTTCAGGCTTGATTTGATCTATAACCCACTGGTTTGGGTTATAGATCAAATCTGGGTATCTGTAACACCCTCCTCCAACACCACATTTCAAAGGAATCTACTTTCTTCCTATCAGCTTTCTTCAAAGACAAGGCAGGTAGGTGATGTGAAAGACCTCTGCCTGAGACCCTGGAGAGCCGCTGCCAGTCTGAGTAGACAATACTGATTTTGATGGGCCAAGGGTCTGATTCAGTAGAAGGCAGCTTCATGTGTACATGAACTCAACTATGATTTTTTGTTACTTTACCTCTTGCGTGTTTTCTCAAAAGGTCAAGGCACTAACTGAGGGTGCATTCCCCCCCTCCTTCTTTGGCACATGCTAAATTGAAGAAACGAGGACACATCCCACATTTCCTCTTTAAGGTCAGGTACAGAGGGAGGGATGAGATGGGAAATGCTGTTTGGGCTTTTATAATCCCTGCCTGTTCGAGTTTTATAGCAAATGCATTGCACCCTTCTTAAAAATAAGCCAATAAAAACTATAAACAGGGAAAACAGTTTTATGTAGCTCAGGTTCCAAAAAGCTACTTTATGTACATCTAAGTGGGATTGCTTGAAATTATTTTTTATTAGAAGGGCAGATTCCCCCCCGCCCCCCAATACCACCAGGGCCTTGTTTAAATCTTCCGTTGTTTCAGCTCTGGAGCCCCTTGAAGAAGTTCATGGGGAAGTTGTGGCCCTACCAGTTGAGTGCTTTTGACATAAGCAAATTTGGCCGAAGGGAGGGAGTTTTTAAAGACATTTTCTATCAGACCTACCAGAAAACAATTCTGCTGTTTATCAGCAAAGCAGAAATGAAGTCCCAGAACCAGGGCGGCTAGACTTGAGGACTTGAAGCTCTCTTATACTGAGCCAGACCCTCAGTCTGCTACGGTATTGTCTACTCTGACTGGCAGCTGCTCTCCCGGGGCTCAGGGTCTTTCACTTCACCTGCTACCAGAAACTGAACTAGGCAGATGCTCGACCACTGAGCCAGCTTTCCCCTGAAAACAACAACAACAACAACAAGAGGAGGAGTAGGAGTTGGTTTTTATATGCCAACTTTCTCTACCACTTAAAGGAGACTCAAACCGGCTTACAATCACCTTCCACTCGCCTCCCCACAACCAACACCCTGTGAGGTAGGTGGGGCTGAGAGAGCTCTAAGAGAGCTGTGACTTGTCCAAGGTCACCCAACTGGCTTCGTGTGTAGGAGTGGGGAAAGAAATCCAGTTCACTAGATCAGTGTCCGCCGCACGTGTGGAGGAGGAGTGGGGAATCAAACCCGGTTCTCCAGATCAGAATCCACCGCTCCAAACCACCGCTCTTAACCACTACACCACGCTGGCTCTCCACAAACACATGCCGCTGCTTTATATGGAGTCAGACCATCGATCTATTCAGGTCAATATTGCCCACTCTGATTGGCAGAGGTTTTCCCCAACACCTGCTGACTCTTTTTTAACTGGAGATGCTGGAGAGTGAACTTGTGCCCTTCCATTGACAAAGAACATGCTCTATTACTGAGCCATAGTCTCTCCCAAACTTCTTGGCAAGGGGACACTACACAACAAGTCCAAAGGGGAGCCACCGCCATGCGCATTACCTTCCCTTTGCCATATAAAAATGGCATAAATCCTCTAACATGATTTATGCCATCACTTGCCAGCAATGTGATGGCATAAAAGGGGAGGGGCTGTGGCTCAGTGGTAGAACATCTGCATGGCATGCAGAAGGTCCCAGTATAGTATAGTATGTTATAGTATAGTATGTTATAGCATAGCATAGCATAGCATAGCATAGTATAGTATAGTATAATATAATATACCCGGTGTAGGACTTTGGAATAGTTGAACTCAAAACTGTGCAAATTTTTAAAAAGTTATAATAACCATCTTATAGTTTTCAGACACAGTCTCTTTGTCCAGCAGGCAATTACGTTCGATTGATGCAGCATTCACTGGTAGCTTATTAATTTTTAAAAAACACACAAAGAAAATTGATGCTGAAAAGAGAAAGACACGGAACAACTGCAATTTAATAATGGCCAACCGTATCAACTCTTCTACTGCTAGGGCTCACGAGCCATTTCCAAAATTTATTAAGTGCTTTAACCCAAGTAATTTAAAATGAATCATGCCCTTGCTCACAAGCTCAACATACCGAGAAATGTAATTTATATAAAATATATCTGAGATACAGTCAAGCAGACAAGCCTTCATACTGTGGTAGTGTTTCAGCGTCCCGTTCTTTCAACGTGATACTTCAAGCTTTTTGGTTATGTTTCTTCTAGTGCTTCAAAAACGAGCACAGTCTATTGGACCAGAGACCATGGGTTGGATCCAGACTCATTTTCCATTAGAGAACAGAACTTGGCTGCCTTCCCTTTTCTACTGCAGCCCACGGATCTCCATGTAATGCTGCTCCTGGGAGCAGGAGACCCTGAGGAGTGACACGTGGGGGACCTGCTCTGAGAAGGGGAAGATGGCGGACAGGCAAAGGGTTTCCCAGGAGGTTTCGTACTAGGCACTGAACTGACCCACAACTATTCAGCTTCAGCAAGACTGCACCCTTCAACAAGACTCTGGGATCCTGAGGTTCCTTTGCCTGCCCTGTTTCAATTTTTGAGCCACTAATCTCTATGCCACTACCACAAACCTAGGGTTGCCATCTGCCCACCCCATGGCACGCAAACCTGTTGGGTATAGGAAGCGAGTTTCGTCTCTGTCAGGAAAGCTAAGAGTTAATTTTGTTTGTATTGCTGTTTAGACAGACTCAGGGATATGATGTCATGTCATTGTGACCTTAAGTAATTGGTCAGTAAATGACCATCGACTACATGCCCCAAGTCACGTAGACTCAATTGTGTTTAATTGCTCTTTGTTAAAGACAGGAAGAGAAGCTGCCCCAAGCACACACACACACACCCCTTTTGGATTTCACAGAAGCAGCATGGATCACCTCTGCTCTCTCAGGAGCAGACAGGGTCATCTTTAAGCTTTAGATTCCTGCTGGAGAAATCTAGCAAGTTTGTAGGTAACTAGCAATGTAGAAAAGGGTTTATTATTTTTGCATCCCTATTAGAAGTAAAGGTTTTTGATTCTTTTAAAACAGAAAGTCTCAGTCTGTTTTGTTCTGTGCAATTTTTATATGACTCATGCATAATCATAACCAGAACCCATCGCCTCAATTCACAACAAAACCCTCCTACCATCTTCCATTACCCAATCTTGAAGCAGCAGGAGAAAAACTGGGAAGAAAATGACATTGCTAATATTGTGCTATCGCAGCCCCCTCCCCGATGCTTTAGGAATTTAGCCAATCTCTTTGGTATTTACCATAGAGATTGAGGGGATTCCTAGAGTGTCACGGGGGGGCAGTGACACTTACCACTCCAGGCTCCATCCCACATCAGCTTCCAGGAACCAAAGACATAGGCTGACAACCTTACACAAACCACTTTTGAAGCTCTCAGTTTCAAAAACAATTTGTCATGCGCTGGGGGAGAGGGGGAAGAAAAAGATGGCTGATGTTCAAACAAAATAAACCTTATGCTTATGAAATTAGTCCCGCGTCTCTTCAGATCCAGGCCATAGGGTTTCGTTTTTAACTGTTTACAATTTGTATTTAGTTTAGTGGCTGTTGGAACAAAAACCTTAAAAAAAAAACTTTTTTGAAAGTAAAACATACCTCCATCGCAAGTGGCTGAGCAAGGAGTAAAACCAACGTATTCCCAGTCGCAGATGACACCGGCCTCTTCAGTGTGTGAAAATCCCAGGCTGTAAGGCGCAGGGTCCCCATCGCATGACTCCAGGTGGCAGCTGCGTTCAGCCGGCGGCTTGGGCTGCTCACACTCTTCATCAGGCAGCTCCACCTCAGTCTGAGTAAATGCGAGATAAATACGGCACTTCACTTCACGTACCTGAACACCGGGACCACAAGAGGCACCACAAGGGGACCACGGCTCAGCGACAAACCTGCAATTAAACCACAACACAACGTTCTTGAGGAGGTTCTGCACGTATAGTTTTAGGACAGGGTCTATAAGAAAACCTCCCTTGGTGTAGCAAAAATGCAAAATAGACCCCACTATCCTTAATGCAGAGGCCCTGATGTTGCTAGGTGCACATTCCAGTTGAGGGTCTCCTTAAATGTGACTCCGAGGTATTTGAAGGAGCTACACTGCTTGATTGGGTTGTCAAGTATACTCCAAGATTATATTTTGGGCTTTTTCCTGAAGACCATGGCTTTTGTCTTCTCGTAGTTAATATTAAGGGGCTCTTCCTTGCAGGACGTTCCCAGTTGTTGCAGCAACCTTCTCAAGCCAACTTTGGTAAGGGAGATTAGGGCCGTATCGTCCGCATATAATAGGACTGAGGATTTTTTTATGTCCAAGCGAGGGTGGAACAAAATGTGGACCTGACAGCCTTTCAACGATATCGTTTATAAACAAATTGAATAACAAGGGGGCCAAAGCACACCCCTGTTTCATTCCCTTACAGATTGGAATTTTGTTGGTTAAAGAGCCAGGTTCTGTGTGTTGTCCTCGCCTTACCTGAATCTGTAACAATGGGGCGAAAACACATGGTCACTTCGTCCTCCTTTAATCCATGCTTTAGCCAGGATCGAACGCACATTAGGTGAAACGCATGCGTTCGATCCTGGCTGAATCCTGGCTGAAACAGGGATTAAAGGAGGATAAAGCGACCATGCATTTTCACCCAAAGGCTTTCTGTTCCTGCTTACCAAAAGTAGGAAAACCTCGAACTGGCTCACATGCGTAGCGCCTACGCAACGGCAGTGCAGTCCCTAGGCAGCCATCATGACAATGTGGCGATTCCTCGCAAGGACTAGCCAGTGCATAGGCTAGAGCCCTAGAAAGGCTGCAGCAGCTGCCCAGACTACCGCTAAGAGAAAGATCTTTCCAGTGGTGCCACACACAAGCAGCTTAACTGCTAAACCAGCTTCAATATGACATTCAGTGGCTGGAGCCATGTTGTGGTAAAGCCTGCTACCATTCCTCAAAATGTGCAAAGTGTCCACAGGTTTAGCGAGGTTGGGGGCAGCTCTCGACCAGGTTCCATTTCCAGGTAGGTCCATAACGTAAAAGTTCATTAAGATGGCCCTTGGTCAATAAGGACACACACATGTGGAAGCTTAAATTCAAATCCTGTGGATGGATAAGGCGGCTGAGAGGAGACGTGATAGAGGTCTATAAAATTATGCATGGTTTGGAGAGAGTGGACAGGTAGAGGTTTTTCTCCCTCTCCCATAATACTAGAACGCGAGGTCATCTGCTGAAGTTGGAGGGTGAGAGATTCAAAACTGATAAAAGGAAGTATTTTTTTCACACAACGCATAGTTAAATGGTGAAACTCCCCGACCTGGAAGGCTTTAAGAGGGGAGTGGACATGTTCATGGAGGAAAGGGGTATTCATGGCTACTAGTCACTAGTCAAAACTGATACTAGTCATGATGCATACCTATTCTCTCCAGGATCAGAGGAACATGCCTATTATCTTAGGTGCCGTGGAACACAGGCAGGATGGTGCTGCTGCAGTCGTCTTATTTGGGGGCTTCCTAGAGGCACTTGGTTGGCCACTGTGTGAACAGACTGCTGGACTTGATGGGCCTTGGTCTGATCCAGCAGGGCTTTCCTTATGTTCTTATGAGCATGCTTATTATATTAGGTGCTGTGGAACACAGGCAGGATGGTATTGCGGCAGTCGTCTTGTTTGGGGGCTTCCTAGAGGCACCTGGTTGGCCACTGTGTGAACAGACTGCTGGACTTGATGGGCCTTGGACTGATCCAGCAGGGCTTTTCTTATGTTCTTAACTTAACCCTCTCCTAACTAGCTTAAACTTAAAATTTGGCACTTCAGTATTTCCTGCCACGGAGGAACGATCAAAAGCGCTTGACAAAAGTTTTGATTACGTTGGTGTTTTTTTAAAGACGGGTTTATCTTGCTGTAGGCGGAAAGACATCCAAAATATGCAGATAATTGTTATGTTTAGATAAATGAGAAAGCTCGTTACAACATGACCCAATCCATCATTCCTGTCAATGCGATGCTCATGAGGTTTTTGTGAATGGGTAGGAGTTGCTCAGCAACAGTCTCGGCAGGCTCCAGACAGGACCAAATGACACCGGATGCTGGAGTTTCTTGAATGGTACTCTGGACATTTAATTTTGCCCTGAAAAGAATCCATGGGCGGTTGGGTAGGTGTGAAAGAGCGATGGAGACCGACAGAAAGACAGACACCCGGGGCCAAGGCGTTGGAGAAGAGAAGGGTTAACTCTTCCCTTCCTGATCAGAAATGCCCACCTGGCTGCTTTAAACCCAACTCAGGGGGAAAAGAAGTGTGCCTTTCTCATAGATTCTTATCTCACTACAGATCATCCAGGTCTGGAGAGACCCAAGATCTGATTTGTCATCTGAGACAAAGCTCCCCGATCTGCTGAATGCCCTCACTCTGAAAAATGTGTTGCCAAAACCGGTCTTAGGTTGGGTGGGATGAAAAAAATATAAATAATGGAAATATATAATTTATCAGAAGTGCTATGTCAAGATTAAAATTATTTTTAAAATGTTAAAACCGCACAATGGCATTTCCTAAGGTTGATATCTGTCACCACATGTCAAACACATTTCGGCCTATATGGCCTCCTCGGTGGTCTATTAGAAACCCATATAAAACATGCACACATATTACAAATGTATTTACATATACAGGCAATATAAAACAATATAATATGTGTCACCAGGTTTTCTCCATGCACTAGCCAACACTCTCTTGCCTCCAATTTCTGCCTGCCTCAACTGACCCTGGGATAGGTCGTGGCTCATTGGTAGAGCATCTGCTTGGCATGCAGAAGGTCCCAGGTTCCGTCCCCGGCATCTCCAGTTAAAGGGACTAGGCAAGTAGGTGATGTGAAAGACCTCTGCCTGAGACCTTGGAGAGCTGCTGCCAGTCAGAGTAGCCAGTACTGACTTCGATGGACCGAGGGTCTGATAAGGCAGCTTTGTGTGTTCATGGGATCGTGTGACCCCATAGCTTGAGCGCCAGGCACCAAAGCCAATAGGATTGAAGTAAACTCCCCCAGGGAACCCTAGGAAGAAGTGTTTGAGGTGCAGACAGAAGGAAATACAAAAGGAAGGGGAAGGAACATCCCTGATAAGAAGAGTTTCTAAAAACCGCTGCTTATCTAACACCAAGAATAATATTCTCTTGGCTTTTCGTTATGAAGCAGTGTATCTTGGTGCCTAAACCAACCCAAACATCTGATGAATATAAAGGGGGGGGAATATTTTGTTAAAAGTGTTGACAGCAGAACACCAGCAGTTCAGTATTCACTCCATATACAGCCGGCTGGACGCATACGAGGATCCAAAAATAATGTACGATGAATTCTTTTGAAGCTTTGCATTTCTGTTTGAAAGTCTGAACCGCAGAACAAATTCATTTACAAAGACAAGCCTGAAAATTCGAAGCATTTTTCCCTCGACTTACAGCAGGTCTATATTGTCATTGAGGTTTTCCTGTTGCGTATTAGTGTCTGGGATTTTACAGCAATACAAGCGCAAGTGTTTGTGTTTTTAATAACTTGGAATTTTTTTAAAAAAAATAGGCTTGGCATAGGCTACACAAAAAAAAAAAAACAAGAAAATGGGGGGGGGACCAAATGGAACTCAACCAAAATGCTGATTCCAAACCAAAGAGGTTGAGCTGAAAACTGCTAAAATTACAAATATGCACAATCAAGTTGAAAACATAAGGCCTCTAGCATAGGCAAGACTTTCACATTCAATATATACAAACATAAACACCTGAGATGTACAATCTTACATTGATTGTGCACCTTATTAAAATTTGTATTTTTCAGCTCAACCTCGTCGGTTTATAAGGTAAAGGTCCCCTGTGCAAGCACTGGGTCATTCCTGACCCATGGGGTGACGTTACATCCCGATGTTTCCTAGGCAGACTGTGTTTACGGGGTGGTTTGCCAGTGCCTTCCCCAGTCATCTTCCCTTTACCCCCAGCAAGCTGGGGACTCATTTTACCAACCTCGGAAGGATGGAAGGCTGAGTCAACCTTGAGCCGGCTACCTGAAACTGACTTCCGTCGGGATCGAACTCAGGTCGTGTGCAGAGCTTGGGACTGCAGTACTACAGCTTACCACTCTAAGCCACAGGGCTCTTCAGTTTAGGATAGGCTAAACTAACACATGAGATTCTCCAGTTGGCAACCGCCAAAGAATCCAAACTTTCCTTCAAAGCTAATAACCTCAGCACAGCCTACCTGAAACCATGGGCTGCACCCACAAAACACCGGCTATTGTGCATACCACCTTCTCTTCCCCCTTCAGGGACACACTGAGGGGTGGTTGGGATTAGGATTACCAAGCCCCCGGGGGATCCTCTGCCTCCAGGTCCCAAAATGCAGCCTCGTGTACTTACTGGAAGCGGCAAAAGGTAGTTCTCGGAATTGCCAGAAACACCACCAGTTCCAGTACAAAAAGAGCGCCTGTATGCAGATGAATATACTCTCAGGAGAAGACTGAGAGGGGATATGATAGCCATCTTCAAGTACTTGAAGGGCTGTCATTATAGAGGATGGTGCTGCGTGGTTTTCTGTTGCCCCGGAGGGTCGGACCAGAACCATCGGGTTGAAATTAAATCAAAAGAGTTTCCGTCTAGACTTTAGGAGATAGAGCGGTTCCTCAGTGGAGCAGGCTTCCTCGGGAGGTGGTGAGCGCTCCTTCCCTGGAGGTTTTTAAGCAGAGGCTAGGTGGCCATCTGTCAGCAATGCTGATTCTATGACCTTAGGCCAGTGGTCGGCAAACTCATTAGTCAAAAGAGCCAAATATCAAGAGTAGAACGATTGAGATTTCTTTTGAGAGCCACCATCCTATTTGCTCCCCCCTGCCCGCCCTCACCGGGAGGGCGCCCTCCCCCTCCCCTGCAGCACCAGCATGGGGCCTGGGTTGGCAGAGCTCAGGGCCAGGCCGGGAAGCACCGGGACCCTCGCGGTCGGGCCAGGCAAGGCAGGGGGCTTTCCTGGGATGCGGGGGAGGGCTGGCCACGGGAGGAGGGAGGCCGTTATGGCGCTGGGGGGCCCGAGGCACCGGCGCCAGCTCGGAGTGGGGGGTCGGTCCCCCCGCAAGGGGCCGGCCCGCGCCTGCCTGCCTGCCAGCCCCCACCCCCGCCCCATGGGGCAAGCAGCCCGCTGGACCGACCACCCCTCCCGAGCCTCAGTCCCCTGCAGGGACGCAGCTCCAGCGGGGCAGAGGTGGCTGCGCCGCATGGAAGCACTGGCCCGGGAGCTTGCCCGCCACCACACCGCGCGCACCTTCTTCTCCGCGGCTCCGGGAGCCAGCCTGCGCACCCAGCGTTCAAACGGCCGGCCTGGCCCCTTCCTGCCTGGCTGGCTCCGCCCGGGAGCAGGCGCTGCTCATGGCAGACCCTCCTGGCAGAGGCACGGCGCCGCCACCCCCTCCTCCTCCTCCTCCGGCAGCCGAGCGCAGGGAGGGGGCTTCGCGAGGGCCGGGCCCTCACCTCCCCCGGCCCGTTCCCGCTGGGGGCTGGAGAGCGGCCCGGTCTTGCGGGAGGAGCGGGCGCTACTCGCTGCCAGCCCAGCGCGCGTGAAGTGGCTGCCTCCCGCTCGCCTGCTGGCTCCTCCTGCCTGGGGCGTGCTGGAGCCCGGCGGGAGCGCGGTACCTCTGCCTGGCTGGGCGCGGGGATACGGAGGAGCCGCACTCAGGGGGCCAAAGAGCCGCATGCGGCTTGAGAGCCGCGGTTTGCCGACCACTGCCTTAGGCAGATGATGAGAGGGAGGGCATCTTCTGGGCATGGAGTAGGGGTCACTGGGGGTGTGGGGGGGAGGCAGTTGTGAATTTCCTGCATTGTGCAGGGGGTTGGACTAGATGTCCCTGGTGGTCTCTTCCAACTCTATGATTCTCTGACTTAGGCGTAACTTAGTTATAACTCTCGGTATATCTTCAAGGCAGCTGTTAAGTAATAAACTACAGATACAGTAATGGCCTTATCTTTACCAGACAGCAGATAAAATGCAGGGGTGTCAAACATAAGGCGCGGGGGCCGGATCCGGCCCCTTGAGAGCTCTTATCCAGCCTGTGAGCCAGCAGAGGCAGCCACCCCCACCCTCTCGATCTGGGCTGGCGAGGCATAGTCCGACCCGACCAAATGACATTGATGCCATATCTGGCCCTCATAACAATTGAGTTTGACACCTCTGAATTAAATGATAATTGTGAGGACAAACAGGAACGTGTGAAATCAGTGGAGTGTTAAAACACAATCTAAAGAAGAATATAAATCACAACTAAATAAAAAAAATGGGTAAGTCTTTCTGTCTTTGCCTTTCCATATGGGCAGACTCTGTCATCAATTGGGCTGTCTAAGAATCTGCCAAATAATTTGTTGAGAGGTAAGGCATTAAACCATAGAGTTTTTGACGATTCCTAGAACTACCCTTTGATGCTTCCGTCGAGAACGTCTGGCAAGTACATGAGGCTGCATTTTTAAAAATGATCCTGTAATGCTGCACCCATACACACACCCCGCCAACCGTGCCTGGCATCCCTAGCTGGGTTATTCCCTGTGCCCCAATCCATGAGCTTCCCCGGTTTGGAAGTATCCTCTGAGCAAGCCCGTAACAAAACAGATGGGCAAGACTATCCTTCCCTCTGTCAGGTGGCCAGTTCCTAAAGCTGGTTCGTTTCTCCGAGCTATTATTAAACAGGAACGCAGCAGAGGTCTCTATTTCTTTAAGCTTATTAAAAGAAAAAGGATGTGGAATCTTTTTTTGGAAGGCTTATTGAAAATCCCCCTGTAAATAAAGAAGGCTCTAGAGAGAACCGTTTACAATAATGATGGGTATCAACTATCATCACATTCCACCAGTAAAAACCAGAAAGGTCAAACCTCCATTTTTCTTGGCTTAGCTCTGCAAACAGTCTCGCGTACTCTCTTTCTCTGGTTTTTGAATGTATCTCCAGTTATGTAAAGCCAGGTCCCTCTGGGTGGGGATATTTATCTCCACTGTGTTGGCTTAGGGCAAATCTTCATTTGAGGGTTTTAGGAAAGCTATTTCCCATATTCATTATCGACTAAAACTTAAGACTGGAGGCACAAAAGATCGCAATTATGGAAATGACAAACTAGGAGCTGAGCTTTTCATGTTGCGGTTTCCACTAAAAAATAATAATAACAAAAATAACAAATTTAAAGCTGTGACAATTTACAAGGGGAAGTTGCAAAAACCCAGAAGGCTCACCCATAGGCTGCATGAAAAATTGCAAAAATTGCAAGAAAGGTGGGGGAGCTGAAGCAATGGACATGGTACCACTATGGGTGTGAACGTCAAAAATGAGCACAGATCGGCAGAGATGAGGGGAATCTTCAGGTTCACATAAAGATCAGACATATTTAGGAGGCTAAAAGAAGGAAGAAATAGCAAGGAGCCAGTAAAGACCAGAAGAAGAAGAGGAAGAAGAAGAGGGGGAGGGGGAGGGGGGAGGGGGAGGAGAGGGAGGAGTGGGAGTTGATTTTTATATGCCGACTTTCTCTACCACTTAAGGAAGAATCAAACTGGCTTACAATCGCCTTCCCTTCCCCTTCCCACAACAGACACCTTGTGAGGTAGGTGAGGCTGAGAGCTATGACTAGCCCAAGGTCACCCAGCTGGCTTTGTGTTGAGGAGTGGGGAAACAAATCCAGTTCACCAGATTAGTGCCCACCGCTCATGTGGAGGAGTGGGGACTCCAACCTGGTTCTCCAGATCAGAGTTCACCGCTCCAGACCACTGCTCTTAACCACTACACCATGAAATAAATATATCACTCCTTGGATAAGACAGTAATGACACTTTCTGAGAAGCGGATACTGCATTATCTGCTGTCAAGTAGGTCAGTGAATTGCTTGAAAGATGCGGCAACTTTTGTCTTTATAGTGTCAAGGAAAAAATTAATATTCATCTCCCCCTTTTAAAAGGTGTGAAATGGCTGATGAATAACCAATGGCTGTTAAACCTAGGGGAAGGAATATCCATTGCATGTGATGAATCAACTATCTAACTGCAACATGTCTTAACCCTGGGCATCCATCATAGGGGTACCTTAATTACAACTACCATTTATGGAGTTCTTGGTGTGTGGGGACTCTCATTTCTCTGAAAACGTTGCTTGGGTGAAAGCAGCAGCTGTGGGCCTTAAAAGTGTTATCTCTGGGGCTTGTCTCCAATGATGATTGGCTAGAAGCGCACCTGATCCTCTGCAGGGATCCAGTTGGAAGGGAGTGATGCTGTTGCAAAGGAAAGCAGGAGACTCAAAGAATAACATGATGCCTGCTGCTGCCAATGGTAACCATCTGAGCATGGAAAATCTGCATGGATTTTTCAGGGGGATGTTTTTCATAATGCCTAGGAATCCCAGATTAGTGTGAACCATTCTAGAAATCACAATAGCCAAAACAGTGATTTGCATATATATATATATATATATATATATATATATATTATATTAGCATATTAGGTGTAAATGTTGTTTTTGTCTTATGTATGTTGCGCTCAAGATCTGTGGTCGAATGAGCTTGAAATAACAGGAAAGGATATTAGATGTAAAGTTTCTCCCAGAAGTCATCACAAAATTCTCATTTAACGTCCCTCAGTGTACCAAGGGAAGAAAGAAGAAAGAGACATGGCTTTTCTGCCTTGGGTTTTTATTCCAGCTTGGCTTAACTGCAATGGATTTTCCCCTCAGAAAATCGATACATACAATGTCGTTTGCCAGTTGCGCTCCCTTTCCCCCCAAATTTTTCCTGTGTTTTTTCCATATGCCACAAAGTAATCTGGAAAAAAAAAAGAACGGGGGGAGGGGGACTCAAAGAAAAACCGGTAGAGCAACGATTGGCAGATGATACTGTGTGTAAAGGAAGGAAAAAAACGATGTCATTAAAAAGCCAAGTTGGAGCAAAAACTCAGTGCAGAAAATCTCACAGATAAGAAGGGACAAATGCCTGACCTGATGGAAATATCCATATGCTCATAAAAACTGCTCTCCTTGCTTGTACGATCCCTTGCAAAGGACAGGATTAATTCTTATTAAAGGATTCATGCGCAAATGCCATCACGAGGGCAAGCATTCATATAGCTGGGAAACCTTTGACGGAACTTTTGAAATGTATAACTTAAATGTTTTTTTGGCTCCGAGCGCTTTTGCATCACTCAGGAGGACTGCTTAGAAGAACCTGAGAATGGAGCTGCAAAGACAGGCCTGGCTCAAAGAAATGCAAATGCCAGATGACTTGGCAGGGGACAGCGGGGTCTTTACGAACCGTCAGGAAAATGCATCAGCAACCTCTTCTCCATATTAAAGAGAGCAAGAAAGAGAGAGGGGGTGAACTTACGTGGGTTCTTCTGAGAGGGTCCTCGTCTCCTCCATTTCGTGAGCTTGCTTGGACCAAGGGACCTTTGCTTCAACAGGGTTTTTCTCTGGAAGAGACAAACAGGTGAGCCTCGGATGAGACTATTCCATTTGTCAGGGGCTCAGAGAGGCAGTGTGGTGTAATGGCTAAGAGTGGCAGACTCTAATCTGGAGAACCAGGTTCCGTTCCTCACTCCTCCACATGAAACCTGCTGGGTGACCTCGGGCCAGTCACAGTTCTCTCTGAGCTCTCTCAGCCTACACAGAAGCAGGCAATGGCAAACCACCTCCGAACATCTCTTGCTTTGAAAACTATTCTACATTCTCCTACAAACGGACCTTGAGGTTGTTTGGAGGTTCTAGCAGGGGAGCGCAGCTATTGTATACCCTTGACAGAAGAATGGGACCGTGGCTCAGTGGTAGAGCATCTGCTTGGCATGCAGAAGGTCCCAGGTTCAATCCTTGGCATCTCCAGTTAAAGGGACTAGGCAGGCAGGTGATGTGAAAGACCTCTGCCTGAGACCCTGGAGAGCCGCTGCTGGTCTGAGTAGACAATACTGACTTTGATGGACCAAGGGTCTGGTTCAGTATAAAGCAGCTTCATGTGTTCACATGTCCTTCTATCTGGGATGGTTGTCCTCTTCCACTGAACACACAGCTTTGGGAGGGATGCACATGGGGCCGTGAGGGAAGTAGGGGACACCTGCCTAGCCAGCCAGATCAGCCGAATCAACCCTGGCGATCAATGGGGTGACAGATGTCGCCGCCAGATAGCCCTCACATCTGCTTTGAAAACTCCACAAGTCAGCTGTGACTTGACGGCAAACACACACTGGAGAGTAAAGCAGAAATCTTGATCGTTTGAGTTGGGGGCCTAGCCCATGTGAATGGCCTGTGCGTTTAAGCATTTGAGCATCATCGGCAGGCAGTGTGAGCCTGGTAGGTAAACAAAGTGGCATCTTCTGCCTACTTCATCCATTGGCTACAGCCCTGATTCCTATGAAGGAGAGCTGGAAAATGGTAGCTGCAAAAGGTTCATTTGGGAATGACCCTCTCCATGCTGCACTGTGGGTTTGGAAATCAGCATAAACAATATGAACCAGGGTTTTAAAACTCCTAAGGCCTTTGGGTATTTTTTTTTTTTTTACAAAACACTTTGTTATGGTCATTAGGGCTAACTACGAACTCTTGTAGGCTGCCTGTATGCATAATTTTAACATCTGAAAAAGTCTATGGTATCATCGTGTTCAGAATTCCACTGCCATGCTGCCCATCAAGTGGAGGAGGGACAAGGAAACATTATACGCATGGGGATCTCCTCTCGCTGGGTACAGCATGGTGTAGTGGTTAAGAGCAGTGATTTGGAGCGGTGGACTCTGATCTGGAGAACTGGGTTTGATTCTCCACTCCTCCACATGAGGGCAGAGGCTAATCTGGTAAACTGGATTTGTTTCCCCACTCCTACACACGAAGCCAACTGGGTGACTTTGGGCTAGTCACAGCTCTCTTAGAGCTCTCTCAGCTCCACCTACCTCACAGGGTGTCTGTTGTGGGAAGGGAAGGTGATTGTAAGCTGGTTTGAGTCTCCCTTAAGTGGTAGAGAAAGTTGGCATATAAAAACCAACTCTTCTTCTTCTTCTTTCCACTGCCATGCTGCCAATCAAGTGGAGGAGGGACAAGGAAACATTATGCACATGGGGCTCTCCTCTCGCTGGGTATGCCTGGCCCGAGGTCACCCACTCGCTGAAGGAGGAAATGCCAGGCAGCCGCCTGTCCCACACTGTGTCTAGGCTGAGTTTGTGGGTGAACATGGCAACAGGTAACAGCCATATGTGCATGGCGTACGTGAGAGGCAGGTAAAGCAGTCTGTGGGTACACTGCATGGGAGTGAAATGAAACCATCATGTGTGAGAGAAAACCAGTGGGGAGCTTTTTTTACAAAAAAGGTATGACGCATAAAAGTACACCTCCACAGATCGCCGCTACGAGCACATCCCACTTACCTCGGGGCTTGTAACAAGGGACAGGCACAATGCACTCTTCCTTGATGTGCGGTTTGAGTTGAGGGTTGCAGCCCCCCGTGTGCTGTCCCCGATGGTCAATGCACAGCACCACCCGGTAACGTAATCCTCGGCCGCAGGTCACGGTGCACTACGGGAAACAAATGCAGCAATAAAGAGAAAACGACCCTGTGGCTATCAACTTCTTAAAAGAATCATAGAATCATAGGGTCACTTGCCATCTTTTGTTTGTCTCTGGATTGTATGATCTTTCCTTCCTGTTATATTTTAATGATGAATTTGTATTTGCATTTTAATATTTTATGGGAAATGTTTAATTTTTTTTAACCTATGTTAAATTATGTTTTGTGTCTTTTTAAAAATGTTATTGGTTTTATTTTGGCGGAATTTCCACCTTATTCTGGATTATTGCTATTTTTATTTTTTTTTGCTAATGCAATAAAGACTTGATGATGATGATAGAATCATAGAGTTGGAACGAACCACCAGGGTCATCTAGTCCAACCCCATGCACAAGGCAGGAAATTCACAACTACCTCTCCCCCACACACACCCTGTGATTCCTACTCCATGCCCAGAAGATGGCCAAGGTGCCCTCCCTCCCATGATCTGCCTAAGGTCATAGAATCAGCATTGCTGACAGATGGCCATCTAGCCTCTTCTTAAAAATCATTAGTTGATTCATCATTTGCCATGGCTCATTAAGTGATTAAAGCAAGGTTCCCCAGTGCTGTGCCCGTGGGCACTATTGTGCCTGCCAACACCTTTCCTGGTGCCCACCAAGTGTTTTTAGAAAGTGGACGGAGCCATGTGGGACTTTTCCCAGCAAGGCTTCTGACTGGCCATTAGAGATTTGATTGGCTGTGCAGATTTTTTTGCTTTGGCAGCAGCTGCCACCATAGCACAAAGATCTTCACTGTGTGACTGAAGGTAAGCTGTGGCAGGCATTTTGTGGCTGGCTCTGCCTCCTGTGGCAGCTGTTTTGCGGATGTGCCCATCATGCTTTGTCAGAAATCCAGAGATGCCCGCAGGCTCAAAAGGGTAGCAGACCCCTGGATTAAAGCATCTTTCTGTACAGCTATATCTCTCTATAGTAGGGTTGCCAACCTCCAGGTACTGTGAAATATACCAACTGGAAAAGAAAACAATATTATAGAATATAATAATTCTATTTTTTGGAAAATCCAAAACACAACATATATTCATAAAAATGAACTTTCTCCTGACTGGTCATTCAAGATAAAAAAAGAAAATCGCCCAGCTAGGCATTGACTTGGATTCCCTATCCCTTGCTCGAGAGAGCTACATCCTAAACCAAATAAAACAAAGATTAACTGACCACGAACCTCAGAGCAAATTCCCTCCAACTCCTCCAATCTGTTCACCTCAACATTTCGGAATCCCACCAAACCTTGGTCCAAAATACCTGGAACACCTTGACAATCCTAAGCTCAGGAAAGCTTTTATGCAAGCCAGAACCAACACATTGCCCTCGGCGATTCTTCATGGCAGATTCTTAAAAATACCCTATGCAGATAGAGTCTGTAGATGTGGGGCTGGATGCCCTGATTCCCTGTCCCACATACTCCTGGAATGCCATCTATACGACACTTCAAGAGACAACTTAATAAAACCTTTAATTCCGAACTCCTACTCAAACAACAGGAAAACACTTCAGAAACTATTAGCTGACCGGGACCCAGAAATTACAGAAAGCGTGGCGAAATTCCTGATGACAGCAATCAACCAATTGGAACTCAGTCAGAAAGAAGATCTCAACACTAAAGAATAAACTGTATTTAAACTAGCTTTTAACATTCAAATGTTAATTTCAGCTTTTGTATATTCCTTTAAACATATTATGCCAATAAAGGTATTTGTATTTGCAAATGAACTTTCACAGTTGCTTACAAATAATTAACACAGAGAATAAGGGCCAAAACAGCCATATGATACAATTAAGACCAGCCCATTCCACATCATTTATACCATTCCCTAGTAAGCGTCGGGAGCAACATACAAACTGGAGGTATGTTTCCTGGATGCTTCCCACAAAAGAGCAAACAGCAGCTTTTAAATGGTGGGAGATTTAAAGTCAGAAAAACTGCTAGCGGGAGGGGGTTCCCCCACTCCCCTGTGGCTGGAATCTGAGCCCGAACCCCCCACAACTGCCATTTAGTAGTAAAAAAATGGAAAATAATTAATGGCATTTTTTAAAGGGTTGAAACACTTTTCCAACATACCTGTGACCATTCCAAGGCTACCCATTTTGGACAATCGTACAGGTTGCAAGCTTGCATGACTTTGGGTTTGGGGGCGTACATGCATTTCCACTCTTCTACTTGAAGTATCTCTCCGTGCATGGTCTCCTCCACGCACACAAAACTCCTCCTCTGAATTCCCCCACCGCAAGAAACTGAACACGCAGTCCAAGGGTTGTGTTCCCAGCTAAGGAATGGGAGAGGGGAAACACATTGATATGCATGAGTCTATCTACTTTCTAGATGCAAACTACTACGAGAACAATGGGCCATACATTTATTTATTTTTTTGTTTGTTTTGCAACTTATAGCCCGCCCGGCCAAGGCCAGGCTCAGGGCAGGTAACATCGGGCGAAAACGCACGGTCGCTTTAGCCTCCTTTATTCCCTGTTTCAGCCAGGATTCAGCTGGGATCGAACACATGCGTTTTGCAGAACGTGCGTTCGATCCTGGCTGAAACAGGGAATAAAGGAGGCTGAATCAACAGTGCGTTTTCGCCCATCGTTTAAAATCGATAATAGTAAAACAATAAAATGAACAATAAATTCTAAGTTTTAAAACGGTAAAATCCCAATTAAAAAAAACAACAACCTCAAACTTAAAACTCCATTAAAATAACCCTCAAACTCGAAACTCCTTTGTCGGCTGCTGATAATAAAGCCAGTCACATGCACTGCTGAATCCTAAAACTGCATGCAATTTTATGTGATGATTAAATACCTAGGGCAGGCCTCTTTTTCCCTACTGAGGGGACACATACAGCCTTCTACGATTTTTGGGACCTAGGTTGGTTTTAAACTAGAAACCTTCCCCTCAGTCACCAGGTGTTCCAAAGGGAGCAAGTGTATGGGCTTTGGGTTTGTGGAGATTATTGGTTACTGAGATCACCGAGGCAGGTTTAATATATAACCTCTAAGGCTATGTCCCTGCTCCTCAGGTTCAATAGAGGATCTCCCACATATTCTGTTTAGTTGCCCATTTTAAAACTTCGTTTTAAATTAAACCAGCATATCCCAGATGTTTTAGATACAGTTGAGGGCCGAGTTAGATTTTTAATGGCAGACGTTAATTCAAATATCACGCTTAGTGTGGCCTTTTATATCATGTTAGCTTCTAAGCTAAGGAAGAAATTTGTTGAAAATCAGACCCCGAAGTTGACACAGAAAGAATAATTTAGGAGAACTATAACATTCAATCAATATGTATATACGTGGCTGTCTGTAACAGTTTAAAATTTTTATTCATGTAACCCTGGGTGTTGTGGGTTATACATTTTGTATGGTTTTAATCTGAACATTGTTAAGATCTGTGACTAAAACATTAATAAACTGAGATGAGTATAACCAACTAGGAAGATTTATTTATTTATAGGTTGGTTTCAAGGAACAGCTCAGCGGCACAGGTCTGCAGGTAGACAAAGGAGAAACCTGGCTGAGGCATGTAAATTTAAACTAGTTAGGGCTTCAGAGAGTAGTTAGACTTTACTACGATGCTTTCAGGCACAGACAGGCTTTTGTTGACTAGCCACTCGGATGGATCCTCTCACGCATCATAGCCTGCCCTTTCCCAAGAGTCAGACTAAATTGGGCAAGGTCTGATCATCCCCTGAGACAAGCCTAACAATCGGGTACTGTGAGGAGGGGCTCTGGCTCAGTGGTAGAGCATCTGCTTGGCATGCAGAAGGTCCCAGGTTCAATCCCCAGCACCTCCAGTTCAAGGGACTAGGCAAGTAGGTGATGTGAAAGACCCCTGCCTGAGACCCTGGAGAGCCGCTTCCGGTCTGAGTAGACAATGCTGACTTGGATGGACCAAGGGTCTGGTTCAGGATAAGGCAGCTTCATGTGTACTCTCCCAGAGAGAGAGCTAAATCACTTTGCCACGCTAGCAGGCAGAGTCGCCCGTCACTCCAACTGCTTTTTCCCGAGCCAGATCGGAGCTATTCCTGCTCCCTCCCTGGGGCAGATCCGAACTCAGCTCTCTCTCTCCTCTTGTGCTTCCCTCCAGCACTCCCTCCCCTTTCTCGAAATGTGACTGGATGCTGGAGCAGCGCCCCTCTGGGCTCATCCGAGGGGCTGTTTTCCCCTTCAAGGGCAGGACAACCTCCCGCCCGTCACAATACCAAGCCCCTCTCTCTCACAAATCAATCCCTTTTAAAATCCTTACGGAAAGCAGAGGGATTCCAAGACCATTTGGCCCGTGTCAAACACCCACATATGCATCCATGTATCAGCACAAATGGTCTTGGAATCCCTCTGCTTTCCGTAAGGATTTTAAAAGGGGAGGGAGTGCTGGGCATGAAGTAGGGGTCACTGGGTGTATGGGGGGGGGGGAGGTAGTTGTGAATTTCCTGCATTGTGCAGGGGGTTGGACTAGATGACCCTAGGGATCCCTTCCAACTCTATGATTCTATGATTCTAGGTCCTGTCTGGGTATGGTATATTCAAAATTCTGCCCTGCATAACCATAGAGGGGTTAGCATTCAGTCTAGCTAAACAGAAGGCTCTAGAAAGACAAGGAGTTGTCAGATAATACCGGTAAGTATAAGCAGGCAAGCCACGTGGTGGTGGTATTCCAAAGAACTGGGATGAACAAACGCGGCAAGAACGAAAAGTAATGCTGTTATAATCAAGCTCTTTAATGCACTTTTTAATTTCAGTTTTTAATTTCAGTTTTTTAAGTTTCAGTTTTCCCAAGATCTAATAACATATCCTGCGAGAAGCCCAACAATCTGAGGCACTTTCAGACCAACACCTTTTTTGATGGCTAATCAAGGGATGCAGCAAGGGATGCTATTAAATAAAAATATTTAAATGAGTTTTAAAAGGCTTTTTTAAAAAAGGGGAATGCAAGGTAATAATTGCGCCCGCAACCGTGGATGAAATCAGCCACAGCATCCCATCCAAAGCCCTTCGGCGGGAGTAACTGAGGTATTGTAAAGAAGTCAATCACAGAGCAGATGGAGCAGAAACCTATAAATCCAAAAGGTAAATTTAAATAACTGCTCCCCGAGATCCAGTGGGTAAAGTCAAGAATGCTCTCTGCCTGAAATAATTCACGCAGCTCTCTACCCAAAATAAATGAATCACTTTATACACAAACCAAATGTGAACCTTAGCCGTACGTCAAGCGCTGACATTTAAACCAAACTTACATGATCAAAACCAGGCAGCACTGAGCAAACAGCTAATGATTTCACCATCACCCCCCGACGAATGCACTTCTCTCTGCTGTTATCCTTTTGCTCGCTTAACCCAAAGGGGTGATCAGAGCAATAATAGCACACTCAAGGATGATGAATTTTAAAGCTACTCTCTTGCAAGTGTAGCGGCAGCTGGGGTAGCATAGCAGCGAAGAGAGCTTTCACTACACTCCACAGCACAAACACTGAACTTTAGAGTAAACCTACCTACTACAATGAACACATGCCTGCTGCAGAAAGCGGCAGCCCTGTGTTACATTCTCTCGCTCCACAGTAGATTGTTTATTTACGGCCCTTAGCCAGATAAAACCAGAAACATGGACTAAAATATTCTTACAAACAAAGAATTACAGTCAGAGTCTTATAACACTTAAAAAAAGAAATAACCACCGAGACACTTCTGCCAATTGGGCTTAGAGACTGTTCTATGGCGTCGAATTTTCATTGCTGCCGAGCAAAATTTTGAAGGATTATCCCCTTGTAGGAGCAACTCAGTGTTTTCTCCTGCCCTGTCAGGTCCCATTCTCAATAAGAGGGGCTCAATAAACTTAGAACAGGGTAATGTGTAAAAATTACAGTTCAGGAGGGTGTGCTCAATAGTTTCTAAGTCCCCTGATTTACAGGGGCAGAATCTCTCCTCCCTGGGTATTGTCTTAGATTTCCCCTCTAGCATAGCAGAGGGTAAGGCTGCACACCTGGCTAGGGTAAAGGCCCTATAATTATTTATCTCTAAGTAGTGGAGATAGGCTGCTGGTGCAAGGATGACATGCAGCACACACCATAAGGAAGGAGGAAACGGCCGCTGAGACAGCAAAGCCTCGTAGGAGTACAGGGGCTCGCCGGCCCGCCAACCCATTTTCCAGCTGAGAGGGTGGGCTCTACGGCCTCCGATGCCAGCAAGGAGAAGCCTCCAGTGGGGAAAACGGCGGCATGATAAGCCCGGTTTGGGGCTTGCTTCCTCTCTTTCCCTCCCTCCCTCCCACCTCGTGCTGAAAAAAGGAGCTGGAGCTGAAAAAGTACCCCCTCACCCCAAACCAGTAACCCCACTTGCAAAAAATCAGGTTAATGAAAACAATTTTTTGTGTGCCGTCATGTCACAGCTGACTATGGTGACCCCTCAAGGTTTTCAAGGCAAGAGATGTTGGGATGTGGTCTACCATTGCCTGATTTATGGCGACCCATGGTGGGATTTTCAAGGCAAGAGACAATCAGAGGTGGTTTGCCATTGCCTACCTCTGTCTCGTGACCCTGGTATTCCTTGGAGGTCACCCATCCAAATACTAACCAGGGCCGACCCTGCTTCGTTTCTGAGATCTGACAATGTCAGGCTAGCCTGGGGCTATCCAGGTCAGGGGAATGAAAACAGTGGCCTACCCGAAATCCAGATCCAAAATTAGTATGAAAATATTTGAAGCATACACCCCTAGCCGATGCTGGTGCGTGAAACCATCTCCTCTGTAATAGATGGCTTCCCAGGGAGATCCAAAGCAATCCGCCTTTCTAACATGCTCTCAGATAAGAACATGGAGCTAACCTTTAAAGTGGCCAAATTTGGATGGCGAGCTATGAAGACTAGGCGAGCCTGGGTTGAACTCAAGGGATGAGTGACTTTTATTTATATTGACTCCAATTATGTATCTTTTTTTAAAATCATGTTCTTAATGGCTCCATGAGTGAGTGACTATTTTTATCAAATATTTATTGGTTTATATAGTCATTATCCTGTTACTATGTATATATTTTTTATCTGCTGGTCTTGAACCGTATTAAAGTTATTGATGCTGGTGTGGCGCTCATTTCCAAGATTACTTATGTGAATTATCTGAAGGCCTTCGAAGCAGTATAATGCTTTTAAAATCCCATCAAGATTTAAAGGACATTCTGCCATCCCACGCAATTACCCAGCCAGCAGATCTGCGTATGCCGTAATGAGCACGCTGTAAGTAATGCTAGTTGCGGAAGTGTTTATGGCGTAAATTTTTACAGCTGCTTTTCTTTATCTCATCACGTTTGGAACATGCTCCCTCTCCCAAACTCCCGGGAGCATTTCCAGGTGGAGCAAGGCTTGTGGCTACTGGGAAAGGGGGAGGGAGCCATGGGAGGGCAGCGAGGCGGACACTTCCCAGAGGCTGCGGATGTCAAGGGATCCCTCAACACTCCAATGAGCCTGGACTACGTGGAGCAGGTCCAAAAATGTTCAAAGGTGTGTGTGTGCGTGCGTGCGTGAGTGCGGCGGTGGAGGAACATTTATCCTGGGACTTTTCTGTTTATTTCAAAAGACCCCCCCACATCTGTTAAAACAGTCCAGCTGTGTGTTTACACTTGAGATGCAACTCAACACTTTCAAGAAACCCTGCTACACACTGGAGCTCCCTACTGTTTCCTGCCCTGGCTTCCTCATTTGACTAGGAAAAATGACAACAATGGGCACTGCAGAGGTCTTAGGGGAGCTTACGGGTGACCTTAGTGTTTATGGTTAACTGGTGCTCTAGGGGGAAAAACCAGGCAAGGTGGTTTTCTATGGCTCAAGCTGGTTGTCTGTGGCTTAAGCCTGGATACAGGTGCCCTCACCAATCACAGCTTTGCATGCAGAAGGTCCCAAGTTCAATTCCCATTATTTCCAGCGAAAAGGATCAGGTGATGGGAGAAACCTGTACTCAAGACCCCGGAGAGCAGATTCCATTCAGAGTGACCTTGACAGACCAATGGTCTAACTAAGTATAAGGGAACTTTTATGTGTTCATGGCATGCATTTTCACCCCACTGTCATTCCTGTTCAGAGGTTTTGCAGGTTTTTTGACGCTTCCAGAACCTGCAAAACCTGCGTGACTACAGAAAGGAGTTGGTACTTTCTATCACATCAGCCAAGAAATGATGGTCTGGTCTCCAACCTCAGAGAGCTGAAAGTCAAATGATAAACCATTTCCTGCAGAGGACACCCTTTTGTCCCATGGTCACATTTTTGTAACCTTTTGTCCCATGGTCACATTTTTGATCAAACAGGATTTGTAGGATTTCCAAGCAGCAAAAAAAAAAAACACTGTAAGGATGGCGTGCACACCACTGGGCGGTGAAAAAACTCATCACGCCACTTTCCCTTCCTGGAACTTCTGTCTCCTGCCATTTGTCTTGCTGAAATCAGATATGTGAAAAGGCCTCACGGCGTTCAGCCTGGAGCAAGAGCTCACTCGCTCTTTTTCTCTCCGAGTTTTTATTTAGCTGATTGAAACATTCCAGTTAACAACCGCTATCTTGTGCATAACTTAGTAATGGGCTACCTGCACTTAAGCAGGCAAATGCATTAACGGAGTGTCAGGCGTTTAAAGGGCGCGAGCTTTGGCACAACCTTATCTGAAGGGCAGAGCGTGCTGGGCCGTCTGCTTAGCTGATGCCTTCTATGGCAAACGGTCGCTGGCCTTCATCTTGGGGAAAGGAGGAGTCACGTAGAAAGGAGGAATGACGAACAGACAGAGCACCACACTAAACTGTCAATGGCACACTTATCTCAGTGACAACTTCCGGTCCGGTAGATTCCATACATACCGAGGAAGTGGCTGGAAGTGATCGTAAGGCATGATTTCCTTAAATCCATCGCTGTGGACAAAACAAGGATTTACAAAATTAGTGGCTAAATAGAAAGTATTGTGTCCTGTAAAGGTTAGGCACATTTATATAAGAACATAAGGAAAGCCATGCTGGATCAGACCAAGGCCCACCAAGTTAATCAATCTGTTCACACAGTGGCCAACCAGGTGCCTCTAGGAAGCCTACAAACAAGACAGCTGCAGCAGCACCATCCTGCCTGTCTTCCATAGCACCTAATATAACGGGCATGCTCATAAGAACATAAGAAAAGCCCTGCTGGATCAGACCCAGGCCCATCAAGTCCAGCAGTCTGTTCAAACAATGGCCCACCAGGTGCCTCTAGGAAGCCCACAAACAAGACAATGGCAGCAGCACCATCCTGCCTGTGTTCCACAGCACCTAGTATAATAGGCATGGTCCTCTGATCCTGGAGAGAATAGGTATGCAGGTATGATCCCTGGTGTCTCTAATTGAGGGATATTGGATGGGCAGCAGGTGTTGGAGAACACCTGCTTCTGCTCAAGACCTTAAAAACCCTCTGCCAACCAGAGTAGACAATACTGTAAGTTAATAATTTATTGATAAAGCCTGATCGCACCGGGTCCCTCGAGAGCATAGTATCAAAAGACAGTCTGCTGAATGAGTCTGATGATCTGTCTGCTTTATTTTATTTTATTTTTAAAACAGGACCTCAAGGTGGATGTGGGCTCTAGGAGATGGTAGGCCAGTATTTTCAATATTGTCAATATTGTCCTCTTTCCAACCCCAGACATCCGCGCCATATAGGAGGTGAGAAATGACCTTGCTTGTGAATAATTTTATAGACGATCTATCTTTTCATGCTAGGAAAAGTTGAGGGCAGTAGGAAAAGAGGAAGACCCAACAAGAGATGGATTGACTCAATAAACGAAGCCACAGCCTTCAGTTTGCAAGATCTGAGCAAGGCTGTCAAAGATAGGATATTTTGGAGGACTTTCATTCATAGGGTCGCCATGAGTCGGAAGAGACTTGACGGCATTTAACACACACACACTCACACACATGAGGTGACCTCCCCTGGTGTAACAGGACCTCAGGATAGAACCCACGACCCTTGTCGCAGTGAGTCAGAATCAGATTTATTAGTACGGCACATGCCAGTAAAACATTTGTATCATCTATACATGAGATAAAAGATTACATAGATTTTAAAGAGATAATACCTGGTTAAAATTCTTGACTAATATTTAAGAAACTAAAACTCACTAAATGTTAAAAAAAACAAAAAAACATCTAGTTGCCATGACCCAACTTTAAGCAGCGGACTTTATATGTGACTGTTAATCAGATTTATGAATACGGTGAAGCCATTAAAATATTCATATCAATTACAAAACAGAATTAAAAGATACAGTATCTAAAACTATGGGATATATAATTCTTAAATGGATAAATAAATTAGCTAAAAACCTCGGATTAAAATAACATTCTCCATTTTTGGTTAGATTTCCGAGCCCCTGCTTTGTCTGGCGGATCTTGTATATTGCAGCACAGAATTTAGCTACTTCATCGTCTGGGCTGACCCTTCCCATAGGAGATTCCTCAGCTTCCCTTCCTCAGAGCTGTTCTTTGTTAGATTAAGGAGAGGGGAGATTAGCTTAAATCTTAAAGGTAAAGGTCCCCTGTGCAAGCACCGGGTCATTCCTGACCCATGGGGTGACGTCACATCCCGACGTTTTCTAGGCAGACTTTGTTTGTGGGGTGGTTTGCCAGTGCCTTCCCCAGTCATCTTCCCTTTACCCCCAAGCAAGCTGGGTACTCATCTGACCAACCTCGGAAGGATGGAAGGCTGAGTCAACCTTGAGCCGGCTACCTGAAAGCGACTTCCATCGGGATCGAACTCAGGTCGTGGGCAGAGCTTTTGACTGCAGTACTGCAACTTACCACTCTGCGCCACGGGGCTCTTAGCTTAAATCTTACTTCCTCATAAAAAGGGCATCTGAAGAAAACGTGCGCAATAGACTCAACTTCACCCAGTGATGGGCGAGCCTGATGGACCAATGGTCTGATGTGATATATGGCAGCTTCATATATTCATACGACTTCAGGGACCCTAAATTAGAGAACACCGACTCCCCGTCTGGATTTGGGCACCCCTGCCCTGCAGCCTTGGACTGGCCGTGATACCTAACAAAGAGGAGCCATGAGAAAAAGAGCAGAACGTTCACCCCTTGGCATCTCGGCGCCTTCATTTCTATAGCACTGACATGAACGGCAAGCAGTCCTGTTACGTGCCCCCCTTCTTTCATGATGCTCCCATCCTACTTTTGAAAGATTTGGGAACCTTTCGCAAACGGCGTTCAGGTTTTGCCAGACCGGGTCTGCAGAACAGGCCCTGGTTAAGTTTGGAGCACCTTGGGGTCGCTTTCAACAATTATGTTCAACCGGGATGAGAGGAAACAGGACAGTTTAGTTGCAGGAAATGAAATCCACCGAGAGCATTTCCTTTTCTTCTTGGATAGGTCTCTGGCCCTGCCAGCTGGCAATTTGAGCGTGAGGTTCTGGGCTAGATACTGCCGTGTTATTTTAAGATACTCAGAGCAGAGCCAGGAAACAGCACTAGACGGGCCAGCGGCCGGCTTGCCCTGAACGGCGCTGTGCAACTCAACACGGCCCAATATACGCCGTGGCCTTTAGGAACTTGGCAACGGTCTCGTGTGGTCTCTCCACCGCAAGCATCTTTACTTGGCGCTGCATTTGCTTTATTGGAGGCCGAACAAAAAAAAAAACGGCTTCTGTTATTATTGTCCGCATGGAAAGAAGGAAATACGATGCTCTCAGCCACAGGTGGGTCAGTGATGCCCAAATTAGATACAGGGCATTGCCAGGAGAGGGGCTGAAGCATGCCTTGGAAAATGCTGCCCTTGTGCTTTCGCTCACGTTTTTATGCTTTGATGCCTAATGCAGGGCTGTCCAGTGTGATGCCCACGGGCAATATGGCGCCCACCGACACCTTTTCTGGCATCTGCCAAGTGTTTTTAGGAAGCGGGCAGGGCCAGGTAGGGCTTTTGCCCAGGATGGCTTCTGATTGGCTGTGCAAATTTTTTAAAAAATGTTGCTTTGGCAGCAGCTGCCACCACAGCGCAAGGATCAGTACGGTGTTACTGAAGTTAGGATGTGGCAATCACTCTGTGGCTGGCACCGCCTCCTGTGGCAGCCATTTTGTTGCTGCGCCCACTGTGCCGTGTCAGAATTCCAAGTGTGCCCGTAGCCTCAAATAGGTTGGGGACTCTTGGCTTAATGTTTTATGCTCTGCCAAACGCTGAGATTTTCTGCTTCTGTGCTTTTCTGCTTCTGGGTTTCATTGGATGGCATAGTGGTTAAAGAGCGTTGGAGTCTGATCTGGAGAACTGGGTTTGATTCCCCACTCCTCCACATGAGCGGAAGACTCTAATCTGGTGAACTGTATTTGTTTCCACACTCCTATACATGAAGCCATCTGGGTGACCTTGGGCTAGTCACACACTCTCGGCCCCACCTACCCCACAGAGTGTCTGTTGTAGGGAGGGGAAGGGAAAGGAAGGTGACTGTAAGCCGGTTTGATTCTCCTTAAAAGGTAGAGAAAATTGGCATATAAAAACCAACTCTTCTTCTTCTTAATTTAAACAATTTTATTTTTATTACATTTATCTTGTTTTATTTTGTGAGCTGCCTCAAGCAGGTCTCTGAAGAAGAGGGGTAGCTTTTTATATGCTGACTTTCTCTACCACTTAAGGAAGTATCAAAGCAGCTTCCCTTTCCCTCCCCACAACAGAACAGACATGCCGTGAGGTAGGTGGGGCTGAGAGAGCTCTAAGAGAACTGTGAGTAGCCCAAGGTCACCCAGCTGGCTTCATGTGGTGGAGTGGGGAATCAAACCCAGTTCTCCAGATCAGAGTCCACCGCTCTTAACCACTACACCACTCTGGAGCATAAATGGAAGCATACATTACTCCGTGCCCCCTGGAAACCAGGTGGCTACGGGCAGCTCTTCTCCTTGCCAACGTTTGGGCAATTGACGCCACCCTGAGAAAGGAAAGATCCAGATTCTTTGTCTCAGCCCCCACTGCAATTGACAAGTATGGGGGACTCAGCGTGGTGTAGTGGTTAAGAACAGTGGTTTGGAGCAGTGGAGTCTGATCTGAAGAACCGGGTTCGATTCTCCACTCCTCCACATGAGCGGCGGAGGCTAATCTGGTGAACTGTTTTCCCCACTCCTACCCACGAAGCCAGCTGGGTGACCTTGGGTTAGTCACAGCTCTGTTAGAGCTCTCTCAGCCTCACCTACCTCACAGGGTGTCTGTTGTGGGGAGGGGAAGGGAAGGGGATTGTAAGTGAGTCTCCCTTAAGTGGTAGAGAAAGTCGGCATATAAAAACCAATTTCTTCTCCTTCACTTCTTCTTCTTCTCACCTCTGCCCAGAAAGCACAACTCTGACTGTCTGAGGAAAATGGGAGAGCGGCATACTGTGACACAAGAGTAAATGGACCGCGCTACAGTTTGGAAGGGGAATGCCTGACCGTTGTCCTGGGAGCTGAATGGGGGAAAAAATACATTACGAATCTTTTTGACTGCAAGAGAGAAGTATGCCTCTAGTTTCAATCCGGAGAGGGAAATGATGGTGTTCCAGATATGACGAGTTTGGGAGAGAGTAAACAGGTCGCGAGATAAAGCCAAAACATGTTCAAGCATTTGTGCCAAATGGGATATGAAGCTCAAGTTTCTAAAAGTTAACACCATGGCCCTGATCCAGCAAAATGAGCCATGTGTGCAAAAAAAAAAAAATTACATGGAAATGTTCCTATAGCTAATAGCCAAAGTCTGGAGCTCTGCGCAGATACATAGATCTATCCAATGGGGCCAACCACAACTACGATGTAGGGTTCAGCACAGATGAGGGGAATCTTCAGGTTCACATAAATATCAGACATATTTAGGAGGCTAAAAGAAGGAAGAAAAGGCAAGGAGCCAGTAAAAAAAAAAAAAGAAGGAGGATGAAGAAGAAGAAGGAGTTGGTTTTTATATGCCGACTTTCTCTACCTTTTAAGGAGAATCAAGCTGGCTTACAATCTCTCCTTCCCTTCCTCTCCCAACAACAGACACCTTGTGAGGTAGGTGGGGCTGAGAGAGTTCAGAGAGAACTGTGACTAGCCCAAGGTCACCCAGCAGGCTTCATGTGTCGGAGTGGGGAAACCAACCCAGTTCTCCAGATTAGATCCTGCTGCTCATGTGGAGGAGCGGGGAATCAAACCCGGTTCTCCAGATTAGAGTCCACTGCTCTTAACCACTACACTGCGATGGTCCTGCACAAGCTAAAAGTAAAACCTTCAACCCATTTCCGACTCTGCGTGGCCAAGCCCTACCGACAGGGATCCCGTGAGGATATGCAGCATCTCTACCCTTTTAGGTCCCTCCCCCACACAAACAACAACCGTCATGATAAAGGTCCTCTGGGTAGTTATGTCAAAGAGAATCCATTAGTGTGTCCCAAGCAACCGTAAATAAATGCTGACCACCAATTTATACATTTGCAATACACACCTGGATGGGCAGGGGTCCATGTTACATTCCTTCAGCTTGGGCTTGGGCTTCTTGTTTTCAGGGTAGTAATGGCAGTACTGATCCGGCACGACACGCTTCGAACGGATATCCACACACTCGGCGGAGTTGAGCTGATAGCCTGGGATGGGGGGGGGGAAGGGAGGGAAGCCTTAAATTATAACAAGCAAGTAGAAATCTGCACAATTCCCAGAAGGTCGGACCAGAACCAGCGGGTTGAAATTAAATCAAAAGAGTTTCCGTCTAGACATTAGGAAGAACTTTTTAACAGTTAGAGCGGTTCCTCGGTGGGACAGGCTTCCTCGGGAGGTGGCGAGCTCTCCTTCCCTGGAGGTTTTTAAGCAGAGGCTAGATGGCCATCTGTCAGCAATGCTGATTCTATGACCTTAGGCAGATCATGAGAGAGAGAGGGAATCTTGGCCATATTCTGGGCATGGAATAGGGGTCACTGGGTGTGTGTGTGTGTGGGGGGGAGATAGTTGTGAATGTCCTGCCTTGCGCAGGGGGTTGGACTAGATGACCCTGGTGGTCCCTTCCAACTCTATGATTCTATTCCATGAGTTTTTGTTTGTGGTGTTCATTCTTCTTTCACCTTCTCTTGCGCTCCCCCTATGCAAACAACTCCACAAACACTATCATGAGTGAAGTTCTACAGGCACATGCACACAGCATTCATGTACCCCTTCCAGATACAACCGATATTTTTACACACCGTTTAACAACTGCCGCTTTCTGCCACAACCTTTCATATATGCCCCAAAATCCTGTGTGCCAACACTTAAAAACAGTGTCTGAGCAGGTGGAATGTCCACTATGGGGTGCACCTTGGAAAAAAATGGTATTTTTTTTAATCCGGATATCAGAGAACCAAGAAATATCAGTATTACCAGTTTTCCAGGTTCCAAGCACGGGCTCGGTATTTGCGGAGTTTTTTAGGAGGGATATAATTTGGTTCCATTATTCCCTATGGGGGATCTTTCCACAGGGCTGGAGGAGCTGTTTTTTTGTGCAAATTACACCAAAATTGCAGCAGAGCTGCTGGTGCCCGTCCTTTAAATAACCCCCAAATTTCAAGTGAGTTGGCCCAGGAGATCCAATTCTATTGGCTCCTGAACAAGGTGTCCCCAGACATCCTCCACTGCTTTCTCCTGGCCTGTTTTGGCGCCTTGCAAGACTTGGGCTGGTTTCCCTGTCAATCCCCTGGCCCGGGCTAGGTGGAGGCGCATCTCCACCCAACATCCCTCAGATGTTTCATGGTCTGTGGCTTGCCTGTAATTTTAACTGAGGCACCACCGCTCAGACTGGCAGCTTTCGCCGATTAGCAAAGAAGTATGCGCTGTGTCGCTCCAAGGAGTTTGAGAAACAATTAAAAACCCAAAAGCCAGATTCTCCAAGATCCAAAAATACCGCTGCGCTTAATGTTACAAAACCCAAAAATATTTTTTGAGAACATTCCTCCTAGCAGAGCAAAGGGAGGTGTGGGGTGGAGAATGAGCTGCGCAGAAGCGACCAGTTGGTGTAAATTATCTATGTAAGAAATCTGAGTTTTATGAGCCGGTCTGTTGTTTTCTTGCCTAGTGTCTATTGGGTGTGGGGGGGAAAGAAGTATTTTCAAATAACTGACTCAACATGTAGGGCAAAGGAAAGAATGTCCTGGCTTGTGTTCTTACGCACCAAAAAAAGAAAAGAAAAAAGGTAGGAACCACAAGAATAAAAATCCAAAAGGGAACGGACAAATCCAAAGCCTCTGTTCCAGAGTAAAAAAAACTCTGCATTGTAATATATCAAAGGTTTCAATTACAAGTCTCTCGTTTGAGCTAAAATCCCTTTCCGCAGGGAAGTGAGAACTCAAGCAAAACCGAACTCAGAACCCATCGGCAAAACGGAGCTCATGAGCCAGCTCTGCCGAGCAAGCAAAAGACCCCAGCAAAAAAATTAAAATGAAAATGTAAACATTGAACATTTTGACTGTTTATTTAAATATGGCTGCGCTTTACAGGGCATGCTTGCTTTCTGAAATCCCTCATGACTTCACCACAAAGAGATCTTGCGCCTGTGCGAGAGGGAGAGAGGGGTTTTGAATAAATAATCAACGGAACGGGGGACGACAGTGCAGTTAATCCTTTCTTTTAAAAAAATGATCTTCTCCAAAAATATCCAAGTCGTTTATAAGGAAGGGAATGAAACCGAACAGGCACACAAAAAAGGAGGCCAACCATCTTAAGACAAAAACATTTTAACTCTACGGCAACAGAACAAGATTTCCCGCACTGCCCGTTCAAGATGTACTTATCAATATTGGCTTTACAAAGCATATAAATCCAATCCTCTGAGTCCTTGAGCTGGACTTGATGAAGAAGAGCCAGTCTACCCACCTGCCCCCTCTAACTGATTTTATTTTTTATCTGGTACTCTATGGACTTTTCGCTATGGTCTCGAGCCATCACTGGGCCAGGGGAGGGGCCGTGGCTCAGTGGTAGAGCATCTGCTTGGCATGCAGAAGGTCCCAGGTTCAATCCCCGGCATCTCCAGTTAAAGGGACTAGGCAAGGAGGTGATGTGAAAGACCCCTGCCTGAGACCCTGGAGAGCCGCTGCTGGTCTGATTAGACAGTACTGACTTTGATGGACTGAGGGTCTGATTCAGTATAAGGCAGCTTTGTGTGTTCAAGTATTCATGCCCCTCCTGTCCAGCAGAAACATAAATTTGGCAGAAATAATTATTTCCCAAAGAGGAGAGTGAATGGGCACGACCTTAGCTTACCCCAATCTCCCACTTTCAGACAGATCATGATGGGTTAGCCATGTTAGTCTGTAGAAGCACAAAAGAGAGAGAGTCCAGTAGCACCTTAAAGACTAACAAAATTTCTGGCTGGGTATGAACTTTCATTTACCTGAAGAAGTGAGCTGAGGCTCACGAAAGCTCCTAAAAAGCTCATTAAAGTTAGTTTTTAATCAATAATAATTCTATGACCTTAAGCAGATCATGAGAGGGGGGGCATCTTGGCCATCTTCTGGGCATGGAGTAGGGGTCACTCGGTATGTGGGAGGGAAGGTAGTTGTGAATTTCCTGCATTGTGCCGGGTTGAACTAGATGATCCTGGTGGTCCCTTCCAACTCTATGATTCTATGAAGGTGCTACTGGACTCTTGGCTCATTTCTACTCCCACTTTCAGGTAAGAGATCCAGCAGCGCCAAATCTGCCCTGTCCTGCCTTTTCCTTTCTCTTTATTTTTAAATTTTCTGCAAATTTCCCCAATTAAGAGGTCTGCTGAACTCAGAAGCCCTCATGCCTATGCGGGCCTTTTCTGTGCGCTGCCAAGTCACAGCTAACTTATGGTGACCCTGCAGGGTTTTCAAGGCAAGAGACATCCTTTTGTTCTTTTCCCCAAATTGGCAAGACTTGGTTAGGTAGCGAGGAGAAGGAAAAGACCGTCCTCCAGAGGGAAGGGGTGGAATTTTGCACTGCAGGAATGGGGCTGCTTTTTGTTGTTGTTGTCCAGTCGCCCCTGTGGGGTTTTCAAGGCAAGAGATGTTCCGTGGTGGTTCCCCATTGCCTGCCTCTGCTTAGCAACCCTGGTCTTGCTTGGTGGACTCTCATCCAAGTACTAGCCAGGGCCGACCCTGCTTAGCTTCTGAGATCTGATGAGATCGGGCCAGCCTGGGCCATCCAGGTCAGAGGGGAGAAAAGCATCCAATTCTCAATTCCATTTGGTGGCAAATTGGAAGAGCTTCAGACATGTCTGAACTTACTAATGAAGAAGAAGAGTTGGTTTTTATATGCTGACTTTCTCTACCACTTAAAGGAGACTCAAACCAGCTCACAATCACCTTCCCTTCCCCTTCCCACAACAGACACCCTGTGAGATAGGTGGGGCTGAGAGAGCTCTAACAGAGCTGTAACTTGCCCAAGGTCACCCAGCTGGCTTCATGTGCAGGAGTGGGGAAACAAATCCAGTTCGCCAGATTAGCGTCTGCACCTCATGTGGAAGAGTGGGGGAATCAAACCCGGTTCTCCAGATCAGACTCCACCGATACGAAACACCGCTCTTAACCACTACACCACGCTGGCTCTAATGCATCTTTAGGCCTCCAGGGCAGAAACAGCCAAGCACATTATGCTTTCCTTAAGATCCTGGGTATGCATATTTTGAGCGTCTGCTCTTCCTTGGAGACTTTGGTTTGCAAGGATACCATATTCTACCACTTGCACCGCTAGCAATAATTATGTGAAAGGGCGAAGATGTCTCCTCGAATTGACCATCAGAAGACAGCCAAAGAGAAAGATTAAACAAAACACTCCTAGCAATGGAAGTATAAATACTATTTTGTTTTTTTTTAAAGCCATAGGAAATGTCATCACTGTTGAAATGTCACCATTGTCAGCTGTGCTATTTGAAATCTGATTCGGGTTTTTTCTTTTATAGAGCAGAAAAACAAAACAAAATCCCAAACATATCCATAACTACTTAACTAGCTGCAAGTTTTGACCTTCTGCACTTTTTAAAAAATGCGAGCAGGGAAGAGTCCCAAAGTTACTACACAGCATGAATTTATAGCAATTTTTTTTTTTTTAAACCCACAGTTAGAAAGCTGTAAATCCGCCACTGGCAATCCACAGCTGCACACGCTCCCCCCCTCCCCCGCATCCATAACTCACCTCCTCCGCATGTCACAGTGCACGGGAAAAAGTCCGTCTGCCTCCACTGGTGACTGATGGGTTGATAGAAGAAGAACTGAACCACGCTGTCTTTTGGGGCAGTGTACCTGGCCTAAAGAGAGTCCCATTAACAACAGATTTGCACACCCTGAGTCAGTGTTCTGTGGCCCAGCGTGGCATAACTCATGCGCAAAACACAGCGTAGACAACTGCGTGATAAAGGTGGGGGGGCGTATAATGTTACGGAGGGAGAAAATTTGGAATGCCACAATTCAAAAAAACAAGGGTTGTCTTTTGAGGAGTTCTCAGATCCTTGCAGAGTGTACTTTTAACATTTACATCAACATCAATTTTGCCACATTATCACTGGCAGCTCTTCTTTGCGTTCAACAGCTGGACCGCTAACAGATATCAATGAGTTCTTTTTTTAGCAGGCTGCTGGTGTTCATTGGCCATTTCAATCGCACTACTTTGATGTGTGTTGGTTTTCATTGCATTCTAGTGTTTCATGGAAGCTGCCGTGGGGATTGAAGAAGCAGCTCTGATCTGGGGGGGGGGGGTGGATCGACAAGGCTTGCTTCTAACCTTTTCCCCAATGAGATTTAAACAGCTACTCTAACATACACTACACTTCCTGGCAAGGAAGACCCCCCAATAACTAGGATGCTATTTGCAGCTCAGGACAGGAATGGTGTGTGTGTGTGTGTGTCAGGTTGCTTTAACTTCAGAGGGGTAGCTAGTGCAGCAAAATAAAACAGATGTCTGGGGGAGGAGGAGGAGGAAGAAGAAGAAGAAGAAGAAGAAGGAAAAGCAGGAGGAGGAGGAGAAGGAGAAGAAGTGGTTTTTATATGCCAACTTTCTCTACCACTTAAGGGAGACTCAAACCAGCTTACAATCACCTTCCCTTCCTCTCCCCACAACAGACACCCTGTGAGGTGAGTGGGGCTGAAAGAGTTGTGACTAGCCCAAAGTCACCCAGGTGGCTTCATGTGTAGGAGTGGGGAAACAAATCCAGTTCACCGGATTAGTCTCTGCCTCTCACGTGGAGGAGTGGGGGATCAAACCCGGTTCTCCAGACCAGACTCCACCGCTCCAAACCACTGTTCTTAACCACTACACCACGCTGACTAACAATAATGCTGAAATATATATATATATATATATACACACACATACATACATACACATTTGAAATGTAGTTTAGTATCTTGGGGATAACAGGTGGCCTATAAATGTGACATGAGTTCAAAGTTTAAAATACCGCCACAAGTTTCAGCCATTCCTCTTAGCTACAAAGCTTTCTTCCTGGAATTAGAAGGATAAGGTCAAAGGGAGCTGTCCCAATGGATCATGTGTGTATCAACAGTAATAACTGAATGACCTTTTGGAAACCCCACAAGGGGATTGAAGCAGGAGGTCCTTGTTTCTTCCAAACTGCTAAAAACTGAATTGGTTCGTCTGCTCAGCAGTTATGCCTCCAACATGACAAGAAGGAAGGCCCTGGTCTACCTGAATGAAACATCTTTGCTCAGAGCACACCTAAGGTTCCTTGATCCCTTAGTCGTAGGTACGGGGTCGGGAGCAGGCCTGCTGGGCAACATGTCAAATATGGTCAACTGACTGCACGTCACTTCAAATATTCTGCTAAATATTCCTTCAAATATTCCATTAAGCCGAAAACACTCTGCTTAGGGACGCACTGTTGGTTTTGAAATTACTGTAAGCACCAAACTGGTTGGTGATAAGTGGGCTTTCCCAATTATAACTGCTAATTCTATCTGGCAGTCTCTTATTGCCCACGACTGAAATCATATTGGGGCTGAGATCCCACTTTTTGGGTTTCCCTTCTCTTACAGAGTCGATTTTTGGCTTGCGTAGCTTTGTTGCTTATTTCATGTTAGATAAGCCAAGATAACTCTGAAGGTTAACCATTTAGTAATGATGTGTGTGCTGTATTTTAATAAGATCCGGAGGGTTAGAGAAACATACCCTTAAAGCTTTTAGTTTGTTACTAAAATGTAACTTTTATTAATGATTATCATCTGGTTTTGTGGTGTTTATTAAAAAAATTATTTCTTGTAATGGCCATTGGCCATATGCAATAAAAACTGAACTGATTACAACATCCCACTTTTGTTACTCAGGTATGGTTAATGCTTTCAGGCCACATGAACATTACCTGACCAATCAACTGACCAAATCTTTTCAGACTGGCCAGTTGGCCAACCCAAGAGCAGGACCTGAAATGTGTGGGTGTTAAAGTGCCGTCAAGTAGCTTCCAACTCATGGTGGCCCTATGAATCAATGTCCTCCAAAACGTTGTGTTGTTAACAGCCTTGCTTAGGTCTTGCAAACTAAGGGCCACGGTTTCCTTGACTGAGTCAATCCACCTCATGTTGGGTCTTCCTCTTTTCCTGCTGCCTTCAACTTTGCCTAGCATTATTGTCTTTTCCAGGGAAATGAAATGGGGGCTTTTATTCTCCCAGCACCTCCCCTTTGTGCAAATTTTCAAACTCTCCCCCTTGGTTAAGGTTGGTGCCAGCAATAAGCCTTGGCCATGATAGAGGGAAGTAGCAAAAGGGAGCAGGGAATTTGTAGAGAAAGAAGGGAGCATGACGTGCCATGGATGGCTCCCGGTTTCTTAACCACAGTCAAGGGCTCAGGAGCACAACTTTGTCTCCTTCTAATGTATCTAGAAGCCTTGCTCCATATTCTCAAATGAACTCTACTCTCTTTCTGGTTCCAACAAAGGTTGGCCATAGAGCCACAAGGGTCAAAGAGAAAGGTCAGCCAGGTGAAGTCTGAAGTCATGATCGCTAGCTAAAATCTTGCCTACCTTGACAGACTTCCCAGAGAATAGCTGAATGGCCACCTTGAATGATTCAGGCTATGATGCTAAGCAGGCCTGTGTCGGTCAAGATAGGAGATGGTCTGAATACTCTAGACAACGTGGTTACCCTGGTAGTGCCATAATGAATGGACCTAGCACATCAGAACGACGCCTAAACAAAGCAAGAGGCAAGTCTTTGGCCCACACAATTTAATTGTATACAACGACATGCTTCACGCACAATGACAAACCATGGTTGTCATTTCGGAAATTTGTTATTTTATTTATTTTATTCAGTTTATACCCTTCTTTATTTCCCAGCCAGGGCCTAGGGCCCACATGCTCTAATTTAATACTGGATTGGAATCCTGATTTGGAGGTAAGACAACAAAAAATCAGTTTGTGGCTCAGAGGCAATGAATGATGGATTGTACAATTCAATTTGGCTTCCCTCAAAAGCAGAAGCATTTCATTATTGATCTGCATTCAAAGGAAGGGGGAGCATGCGAGTACAAGAATCCCCCATGTTCATTCTTGAATCAAAAAAGGTTTGATGTTGCATCCAAAGCGCACCATAAGGGAAGGGAAGGAAGAATCTGATGGGGTGGTATACTCAATTTCTATCAATGGTTCCTGAGCCTGGCAATTCCATCGTTCAAACCCTGTGTCTTCCCAACTCTACCACGTAAAGCCTCTAAAATGTATGAGTCATGGAGGCATGGAAGAAACTCCTGCAGATCTGATTCAGAACTGCATATCATTAAAATAGAAGAGGATCTTCTGTCAGGCACAGAAGAGGTTGACTTAGGAAACACTCGTTCCTGGCTGGTTTGGAGAAGGGAATTCCTGACTGATCCAGCTGAGACATTCACATCATAGCCTCAAATCTTCCTGGCCTGGGAAGTCAAGTAATCCTAGAGGGCCAATCCAGTTCAATACAAAGTTCCCAGGTCAGCTGCCTTCCCCAAGCCTGAGCAATTGTTCATTGAGGGAGCCGCCATGTTCTCCTTTCGCCCCACCAAATTGCATGTTTGGCCTTTTGGCTAGATATCTCACTATGGCCTACTTGCCAAGGTATTGGCTCATTTTTGAGCTTAAAAAGTCTGATAGCGATCTAGCTACATCCTAACTCAGAGGAGCGTTTCTTTCCTTTCCCTTTCCAGCTATTTCGAGTGTGTTGGCAGACAGAACTCAGACTGCACACAAACGCACATCTTACCTTGATAATGAAATCAGCTCCAAGGGGACCTGGGATTTTTACAGTTTCTCGGTCCGAACTCTTCTGAAATTCGACAGTTGTGTTTTCAACGACAAACGTTCCGGGGGCCTCAAAGCTGTGCTCTCTGCTGTCTCCTTGCAAGGTCTTTGATTCGATCACTGACAAGGAAAAACAATGCAGTTTGCTGGGTTAAGGCGAACACTCGCAACACACACACACAAAAATTGGCATGTTGGAAGTGTTCAGAGACAGACGGGACCTATTTTCATCAATGGCGGACTTGCAGGAAAGCACAGAGATTTTGGAAAGAAATACAGGAAGAATTGCAAGCAATACTTCAAGCGAACTTTGACTTACAAGCTAAATGTTTTCTGCTAGGAATGATTCCGCTGCAAATAAAACCCACAGATAAAGAACTTTTTCAATATGGGATGACGGCAGCAAGAATATTATACGCAAAATACTGGAAAGACAAGAAAACGCCAAAGCTAAAAGAGTGGATTACAAAAAATGTATGAATATGCAGACATGTCAAGACTCTCTAACCTGTTGAAGAAGAAATCGTCAGAGGAACACAAACAGAGATGGCAACCATTTTATGATAGATATGCTGTAAACTCAGAGTAGAAAGAGAGGCGGAACAGTGTTATAGTACTGTATAAGAATTAGATGTAGTTAAATCATGTTGAGAGATGTCAAATGTTGAGACATGTAAGACTAAGGTTAAAAGCCTGAGGGCCTGCCCTGGACACTGACCCAACAAGATTTGTAATGTTTTTACTTTCCCCATTTTCCCTTCTTTTTTGTATTCCCTAAAACTGAATAAAATATATTTTAAAAAAAGTGGCACGCACAAAACACAGGTTGTAAGAAGTGGCGAAGACACAGCCATTAAAAAAGGCACGCAAGCAGAACTTCATTACACGCAATATTTTTTCAGCGGTAATAGCCGCTGTCCCGTGAACGAGGAGTTGGCCACGAACGCTGTTTAATCGAGCCCTTTAGAAAAAGAGACTTAAACTGCCATGTCACGTTTCTTTGATCAAAGCCAAAATCCGTATTTTTCCTATGATGGAAACAAAAGCAGATTGAGCCGCTGGTTTGTGGCCAAGAGATAAGGAGAAAACGGATGGGCTTGCGTAGCCTGACACAGAAGAAACGAGGCATTTGGGGAGGTGGAATCTCTCTCCCTGACCCTTGGAATAATGAGCTCAGCTGCGCCCGGGGACCCCACCTGCCTCTTCCCTGGCCAAACACAATATCAGCACGGCACGGACAAGGGTTCTCGCCAGCTGAGGTGGAGAAGAGTTGCTTGGACTGCAGAAAGTATCAAATCTCTAGAAGGGAGATGGAGTCAGGTGGTTTTCAGCCTTTATTTCTCATGAATGCATGAAGCCGCCTTACACTGAATCAGACCCTTGGTCCGTCAAAGGGTCTCAGACCGGCAGCGGCTCTCCAGGGTCTCAGGCGGAGGTCTTTCACTGTTGGCAGAGTATGCTAAGTACACAGTGAAGCGTCAGTCTCACTGATTAAAGATAAAGTTGCCTTTATTGAGGGAACTACATTTTAGGATAGGAAACCTGAGAGACAAGAGCCTCTAGCTGTCTATCTAGCTAAGGAGGGAGAGAGAGGGTAGAATGACTTCCGAGAAGAAGGAGGAAATTCTCCCCTACGAAAATCAGCCTAAGGACAGACAAGAGGTGTGAAAAAAGGGTGGAAAGGTCTCTAACCTTACAGCCCTAACTAGCTGACCACTTGCCTGCCCCTTGCTGGGTCTTCTTCTCATTTCCTCTGCACGCTAGACGTTTCAGCTCTTCCAGCATTCACATCATCTACCTGCCCAGTCCCTTTAACTGGAGATGCCGGGGATTGAACTTGGGACCTTCTGCATGTCAAGCAGATGCTGTACTGGTGAGCCACAGCCCCTCTCCATGGCTCTCCAGGGTGAGGTCTTTCACATCACCTCCTTGCCTAGTCCCTTTAACTGGAGATGCCGGGGATTGAACTTGGGACCTTCTGCATGCCAAGCAGATGCTGTACTGCTGAGCCATGGCCTCTCCCCATTCTCATTACTGGTGCCGGTGGGTAAACACACCCCATCGGGGCAGGGTTGCCAACTCTGGGTTAGGAAATTCCTGGAGATTTGGGGGCAAAGTCTGGGGAGGGTGGAGCTTGGGGAGTGAAGGGAAGGGACCTCAGTGGGGTATAATGCCGTGGAATCCGCCTTCCAAAGCAGCCATTTTCTCCAGGGGAACTGACCTCTGTAGTTGGGAGATGCTGTAATTCTGGGAGATCTCCAGGCCCTGTAAGGAAGTTGGTAACCCTAGGTGGAGGGCATAAGACCTTAGAATAAAATAATGTGATATGAGTCTTCTTTTAAATTATAGTAAAGAAGAACGTGGAAGCAATTGTCATGATGATGATGATGATGAAGAAGAGCTAGTTTTTATATGCCGACTTTCTCTACCACTTAAGGGAAAATCAAACTGGCTTACAATCACCTTCCCTTCCCCACAACAGACACTCTGGGAGGTAGATGAGGCTGAGAGCTCGAAGAGAGCTGTGACTAGCCCAAGGTCACCCAGCTGGCCTCATGTGCAGGAGTGGGAAAGCCATCCCAGTTCACCAGATTAGCGTCCGCCGCTCATGTGGAGGAGTGGGGAAATCAAACCTGGTTCTCCAGATTAGAGTCCACCGCTCCAAACCACCGCTCTTAACCACTACACCATAGGGGCAACGTCCACATCCTCTGGCTCAAAAAATATTTCTTATCGCCAGTGAAAGGTTTTTTAAATCCCTAACGTTGTTCGTCTCCCACAACACCTTACAACCCTCTCAACTAATGGCCTGCAGCCACCTTGAAAATTCTCCGGAGCAGGAACATTCCCCGGCTCTTAAAAGAGAGATAATGTAAGAGAAAGAAGGATTTCTCCCTCCCGCTCTAGATAAAAGGATGCTGGTCCAAATTTATCCTTGGTCTAATTCCAAAGAAAGCAAGAGGTGGGGGTTGGAAGAGGGACATACTTGGCCCTCTGTGTCTAGACAGAAGTGTACCCAAACCCCATTTAGTTTAAGAGAGAGGAAGCAATTTGTCACATTTGCTTAAAAACAGTGGAACTAATATAAGTAGGCTTTAACGCTCTTCTAATCCATAGGAGATAAACGATTCGGACCTTTTAAGATAACGTTCAGCATTTATATAGCACTTTTTCCTGTGTTTTTTGTGCCTCACGTGCTAGAAGTCGAATACATTTTTATCTCACCCTTGCTCCCAAGGAGTTCAGAGCAGCTCATGTGATCCTACCTTCCCTATTTTACTCTCACAACAACCCTGCAAGCTTGAGTGTCAAGTGAGAATTTAAACCAGGTCTCCCAAATTCTAGTCCAACACCCACCACACTAGCTCTCCAATAATTCTCCACCCAATAATTCTCCATTTGTCTTCAAAACAACCCTGAGAGGTATCCAGTATCCCAAGAGCCAGTGTGGTATAGTAGGGTGTGGGAGACCCAGGTTCAAATCCCCACCCTGCCATGGATGCTTGCTGGGTCATCTTGAACATAAGAACATAAGAAAGGCCCTGCTGGATCAAACCAAGGCCCATCAAGTCCAGTGGTCTGTTCACACAGTGGCCAACCAGGTGCTTCTAGGAAGCCCACAAGCAAGACGACTGCAGCAGCACCATCCTGTTGCGTTCCACAGCACCCAATATAATAGGCATGCTCCTCTGATCCTGGAGAGAATCTTGGACCAGTCACACACTCTCAGCCTAGTCTACCTCCCTCACAGGGTTGTTGTGAGGATAAAATGGAAGAGAGGATAACAATGTAAGCGGTTTTATGTCAACAAGAGAAAGGCCAAAGTAAAGGAATTAACAAATAGAGCTATTTTATTATTATTAATTTCTCCCAGTTGCATGAGAGAACATACTGGGGCTTTTTGTTCACTAAACTAACAGTACTTATTTATTTACAGAACTAATTCCCTGCTTTTCTGCCCTCATCAGGGCCATCCGGGCGGCTGACACATTAAAAACATTCATAATAAAAACATGTCTTAAAAACCATTAAAACTGAGGAAAAAACACATAGCCCAAACAATTAAGACCAAAGCTAAAATTGCATGTATAAAAGCATAAAAACAACAATTATAACATGGGGCAGGAAAGAGGGAATACTGCTGGAATATGAGATGAAACAAAAAAATCTTCACTCGCTGGAGGAAGGAAGTATTAGAAGGGAACAGATGACTCTCCCTGGGGAAAGGGGACTTTTGGTCTCAAGCAGATCTCTGAAGAGAAGGCATATACATGTCTTAAACAAATACATCAGTGTGTTGTCAGAGGACTTGAGGGCAGCTGCTCCAGCCAGAAAACCTACCTGCTGAAATTCCTGAACTTTCCTACCACCCGCATCCCACACTGTACAGATCATTGAAAGAAAAAGTCTCCCTTAAAACACACCTCTATACATCCCCTTTAAATTGCAAAAACACATTGTTTGCCTCTTGATACTAGTAAAGGACAAAAACAGCCCTTGCGTGCATGGCTAAATATTCAACATGCACGCAAACGCAAGCCTTTGTCATTAAAAAAAGTCAAGAATTTAGCATCTCGCAGAGCCTTCCAGCTAGACTCAGTTAAGTTCATGAACTTGGTTATCTAGCATTAGCCACTTGTAAAAATATTAGCTTCTGGTTTTGTTGTTTCTACAGCAGGGGGATTATTTTCAGAGGACTCTAGCTTATTTTGGATTCTAAAGCCCTTAACAAAACAGCTTCTGGAAAGCCTATAATGTATTCTAACACCCCTTCTCCTCCACCCCTTAAAAAAAAAAGTGCTCTCCCCAGACCGCTTCAAATGCCAAATGAAGGGAAAGTGACAACAATGAATTGCCTTATCCAATTGCTCAAGAAAACCGGACTCTTTAAAAAATAAAAAAGGATGTGAAATTGCACAGCTTTGAACACTCAAAAGATCTTGAGGTGTTTATACACAAAAGACACACCCTAACAGCCAAGCAGCAAAAACCGCTCCGAAGAAACAGCAAGGAGCGGCGGCTAATCGGCTTACAGGTGGGCTCTTCTCCAAGGCGGAAGCACAAATCCCTAGGAAGGAAGACCTGCTAGTGAGAGGGTATAGCTATTACTAGGATTGCCAGTTTATAATCTGTTTGTTTTTTTTTAAATACACTGGTGGGCATGGGAGGAGTCTGGAAGAATCTGGTTAGTCGGGGATAGGTGGCTGGAGATCTCCTGCTATTACAACTGATCTCCAGACGATAGACATCAGTTCACCTGGAGAAAAATGGCTGCTTCGGCAATTGGACTATGGCATTGAAGCCCCTCCCCTCTCCAGACCCCGCCCTCCTCAAGCTCTGCTCCCAAAATCTCCAGGTATTTCCCAACCTGGAGCTGGCAACCTGGGGAGGAAGCAAGATGGAACTGGGGCGGCGCATGCTAGACCGAGTTAACTGTATGTTACACTTGGGAAAACCTATTAACACTTTCTGAGCATTTAAACATTTTTTTGTCCATGTTGCTGAAGCTGAGAGATATGCTAAAGGCCACCTGATCAATTCACAACTTACCCTGCAATCTTAAGCACGCTCTTCTAGAAGTAAGTCCCACTGAACAGACCTGAGTAGGATTCTCAGTAGTCCCACTTAGGGCTGCTCTCCATGGTGAGACTCATAGCTTCATACTCTGAGGATCAATTCATAGAATCATAGTGTTGGAAGGTACTACCGGGGTCATCTAGCCCAACTCCCTGCACAATGCAGGATATTCACAACCACCTCCTCCCCACACCCCCAGTGACCCCTACTCCATGCCCAGAAGATGGCCAAGATGCCCTCTCTCTCATGATCTGCCTAAGGTCATAGAATCAGTATTGCTGATTTAGATGCTGGAGCCGAGCAACAGGGGGAAAGCTATCATCTTCAAAAAGCACCTGGCAATGATAGATGAGACACATGCCCCCTAGTCTAAGTAACATACATTCTTAGTGTGACTATTAAAACAATCCCTCTTAAAATAAGGAATACATAAACCATGTTTGAGACTGAAATTAAACATTATGGGAGACACACGGCTGCCACTGAAAACATAAGACCTGCGTCTCCGCTGGTCTGTTCAGGGCAGCAGGTAAGAAATACATCATGTGTGACAGCATCATCCTGCTCCACCATGAGCAAAAACCACTGAAGGAGGGCATGAGTGGGTAAATTTGTGCACCATGATGCCATGGCATATATTTTCTACGACTAGAAGTTACAGAGAAGACGCAGGGCTGCCGGTTTTCAACAGCAGCCATGCACCTCTTGCAAGGTCCGGCTTCTCGCATTAGAAATCAGACATTGATCAAGGACATTTCAACTGTGCCTAAACCGCCCAAAGCAGAAAATTGTTCAAAGGGAATGTCCTAACACTCTCCATCACTAAGGCATACAGGTGTTCATACCTAGGTGTGCAGGTCCCTTCACAGTAATTCTTGCGCTGCGGCTCCCATGTGGTACAGCAATCACAGTTTCCTCCCCTAGGAAAATTAAAAGGAATCGTTATAGCAATTACATCACACTAGGGAACCATCACGCGACCTAACTATACTTAAAAAAAAAAAAAGACCTTCTCAAAGTATGGCTCAGAACACATTTAAGAGCTTCCATTAATTTTTTTTTTAAGCATTCTGAGTTAGACAACTATTAAGCTACATACAGACCTGTAAATCCTTCCGGCCAGTAGAACATGATCTGCTTTTAACAATAAGTAGCATATTAGAGGTTCAGTTTACATTTCATTGCGCCCTAGTTTTATTTCCTAATTGTTGAATGAGCTTAAGAAGAAGAAGAGTTGGTTTTTATATGCCGACTTTCTCTACCACTTAAGGGAGACTCAAACCAGCTTACAATCACCTTCCCTTCCCCTCCCCACAACAGACACCCTGTGAGGTAGGTGGGGCTAAGAGAGCTGTGACTTGCCCAAGGTCACCCAGCTGGCTTCATGTGCAGGAGTGGGGAAACCAACCCAGTTCACCAGATTAACCTCCGCAGCTCATGTGGAGGAGTGGGGAATCAAACCAGATCCGAGTCCACCGCTCCAAACCACCGCTCTTAACAACTACACCACACTGGCTCTCAAAGCCATACCTTCTCAAAGTACGGCTCAGAAAATATTTAAGAGCTTCTATTAATTTTTTTTAAGCATTCTGAGTTAGACAACTATTAAGCTACATGCAGACCTGTAAATCCTTCCGGCCAGTGGAACGTGATTTGCTTTAAACAATAAGTAGCACATTAGAGATTCAGTACACATTTCGTTGCGCCCTCGTTTTATTTCCTAATCGCTGAATGAGCTTAAAAGGTCCCGCCATGCAGAACGTCTCTGGCAAAAGCCCTCCACGGCTGCTGAGCTCGGTTTCACCCACACCTCGTTTCCGTGCAGAGGGTCACGGCTTTAATAAGCAGTAAGAACGGCAGGAAACAAATCAACTGCCTAACATTAAATCCTAAACTGCTAGACTCGCAACTGAGACTGCAATGTATTATAAATGCTCACTGTTCTCATTAAATCGGCTTACAAAGCAAACCAGCCTAGCATGAAGCAACCTAAAACTAGTTGATGTTTTGCCGTCAAGTCACATCTGACTTATGGTGACCCATGGTGGGGTTTTCAAGGCCAGAGATGTTCAGAGGTGCTTTGCCATTGCCTGCCTCTGCGTCACAACCCTGGTATTCCTTGGAGGTCTCCCACCCAAACACTAACCAGGGCCGACCCTGCTTAGCTTCCAAGATCTGATGAGATCAGGCTAGCCTGGGCTATCCAGGTCAGGTAGCGTACAGTTAAAATGTTCTTTGCATACATTCCTTACAACAGCCATGTAAGGTAGGCCAATGCCATTCCTCTCCAGGTTGCAGACGAATGAGGCTGAGAGAAGTGAAGACTTTAAGGCCAACTGGGGAATTTATAGCTGAGATAATGTACAGGGAGGGGCTGTAGCTCAGTGGTAGAGCATCTGCTTGGCATGCAGAAGGTCCCAGATTCAATCCCCGGCATCTCCAGTGAAAAGAAAAAGGTAGTGGGTGATATGAAAGAACTCTGCCTGAGACCCTGGGAGAGCTGCTGCCAGTCTGAGTAGACAATACGGACCATGATGGACCAATGGTCTGATTCATTATAAGGCAGCTTCTTGTGCGTTCATGACATTGGAATGAAACACTTCTCGGCTCAGGCTCTGAGGGACACCGCTACATCAGGTCAAATATTTATTTATTTTTTGCTCTTGTTTATTTACTCAGACCCCATTGTTCCCCCCGATAAGGATCCAAGGCATCTTACAACATTGTTTTCACTCCCTCCATTTTATTCTCACAACCATCGCCCTGTGAGTTAGGTTAGGCCGAGAGAATGACTGGCCCATAATCACCCAGTGGCCAAGTGGGGATTCAAACCTGGGTTTCCCACATGCTAGTCCGATGCTTTAACCATCATACCACCCTGGCTGGACAGACGCCTGCCCTCCCCAAAGAAGAGGCTGAGAAAATTACGACATTTGGCACCTCAGTTCCAGGTAGGGTTGCCATCCTCCAGGTGGCAGCGGATCTCCTGCTATTACAAATGATCTCCAGCCGATAGAGAACAGCTCACCTGGAGAAAAACGGCCGCTTTGGCCATTGGACTCTATGGCATTGAAGTCCCTCCCCTCCCCAAACCCTGCCCTCCTTAGGCTCCGCCCCAAAAATCTCCCGCTGGTGGCGAAGAGGGATCTGGCAACCCTACTTCCGGGGAGGATGGAGGACTGTCTCTTGTCCTGACCTGCCTTAGGCAGAATCAGCAAAGGGGGCAACGACCTTTTGAAGTCTATTTCTTACAGGAGGGAAGAAGGACTTGGGGGGTGGGGAGAGATTCAAGAGCGGCTTGAAGTTAGCTTTATATGGGAAACCCAACGTTTTATCCTTGCTGACCCAAGTTTCCTTTGCCATGCAGGAAGCCGTGAAAAGTCATTCGCGGAGCATCGTTCACTCACTCGAAAACTGGGACGTTCTAAACCTCACCTGCGAAAACACCAACCCTTGCTTTCAAACGGGGTGTGTGTGCGTGTTAAAGTGACTCTCTGAATCGCAGCCTTTGTTATTATCCCATTATAAAATAAAATCAATTAAATGTAATCCAATAAATCTCTTAAATGAGACATTAAGTGCTTATGTGCAATTTTACATCATTCAGGGGGACTTAAGCAAGCTTAAGTTCTTGATCAGGGGCCAAAGTTTCTGGATTCCAGACCCATCACACCTCAGTCCCCAGGCCTTCTGTCCAGAGGCCTGGTCTCTTTTGGTGCTGCTTCCCTTTAAAGTCTGAGGAACCAGAATAACTGGCTCTGAGAGAGCTGTGACTAGCCCAAGGTCTCCCAGCAGGCTTCATGTGTAGGAGTGGGGAAACCAACCCGGTTCACCCGATTAGTGTCCGCCGCTCATGTAGAGGAGTGAGGAATCAAACCCGATCCTCCAGATTAGGATCCATTGCTCCAAACCACCACTCTTAACCACTAAACCACGCTGAAAGCAGCTCAGACTGGCAGCAGCTCTCCGGGTTCTTAGGTGAACAAGAAGAGGAGGAAGAAGAAGAGTTGGTTTCTATATGCTGACTTTCTCTGTCACATAAGGAAGAATCAAACCATCTTTCTGTCACCTTCCCTTCTCCTCCCCACTTCAGACACCCTGTGAGGTATGTGGGGCTGAGAGAGTTCAGAGAGAACTGTGACTAGCCCAATGACACCCAGCTGGCTTCAACCAACCCGGTCCACCAGATGAGCCTCCGCCGCTCATGTGGAGGAGTGGGGAATCAAACCCGGTTCTCCAGATCAGAGTCTCCCGCTCCAAACCACCATTCTTAACCGCTACACCACGCTGGTTCCCAAACCACCGTTCTTAACCACTGCACCGTGCGGGAGGTCATGAGGACGCCATCACGTTTGGCCCTAGGTGTGCGCAGGCCCCTCTGTCAGGCCATAACACATCGCTAAAAATGAGTGGCTTGGTGGGTCACACGTTATGCAGCCAAGGGATGTATTGAGGCAAGCATAGTCTATGCCTCACTATTTGCAACTCCTTCATGAGTTCCTGCCTGCCTCCTGCCATCAGGATAGCTGCCATCTGTCATATAAACACAGACAAGCAGAGGGATTTTCCTGAGGGTGTGGAGTTGCAGTACATTCTGATGCGAACACCGGCTTCACTCACTGATGTTTCAGCCTTCGTCAACGCTGAATTTCCTGGTTGTGGAGGGGTGTGAGGGTCTTTCTTCTGCCTAGTATACAACAGATGCATGAAGATCCTTCCAATTCTTTAAACGTTAACAGCATGCTTCTCAGGCAGAGGGCCCTGGAACAGTTCCATTACCGGCAATACTCTGATGTGCAGAGACTACTATGAGAATACGCAGTTAGACTATACAGCATTAAATATACTGTATTCTAGGGGCGTGGCAAAATGAACATTGCCTCACCAGGCATTATGACCCAGAACCAATCTATACAACTGTCCCGTTTGGAAATGTAATGGTTTCAGAATGCAGGTGAAAGGCTGCACATCTAATTTTTCTCTATGTATAAAAGTTCCCCTGAGCTTGGAAAATCAGCACTTCAGGAGGAAAGGCCCAAGTCCAGCCTTTGCCCTGATGCACTAGCTTTCTCAGCGTGAGGCGGTTTTGGGGCCGTTTCGTTTCTTGGCATGGGGAAGCATCCTAGTTAACCCTTGCAAACTGAAGTGATATCGTCCCTCACCGAGGATTTATGATCCAATTAGTCTGAAGGTGCGTTGATTTTAAACCAGTATCAGTTCCAGTTCAGGAAGGGGATGTGGTCTGATCCACTTTTTAGTCAAGGTTCAGAATGTGACTCTCCACCTACGTCAAACCGAACTAGGGTTACCAGGCCCAGCCTGACAACCAGCGGGAAACTGAAGCAGGGTAGCAGTCAGCGATGCCATGACATAACTTCCAGGGAAACCTGGACGTGATGTCACATCTCTCTGGGAATCGCTAGAAATTTTTTGGCAAACCCACAGAGTTTCCAGCAATACCTAGAGAGGTTTGACGGTACTTCGGCGTTTTCGTGGAAGTGACGTCATGCCATCATTGACAGTGTTTCCAAAAAAATTATTATTCCTCCCACCGTCTGCTGGCGTGCCATCGGGCACATGGCAAACCTAAACTGAACCCAAAACCAAACTGAACATTTATTTGACCTGAACTAGAGCAGAACCTAACCATTATTTGAAAGTCTAACCTCAGGTTTAACCTAGGAGCCAGCGTGGTGTAGTGGTTAAGAGCAGTGGTTTGGAGCGGTGGACTCTGTTCTGGAGAAATGGGTTTGATTCCCCACTCCTCCACATGAGTGGCGGAGGCTAATCTGGAGAACTGGATTGGTTTTCCCACTCCTGCACATGAAGCCAGCTGGGTGACCTTGGGCAAGTTAAAGCTCTGTTAGAGCTCTCTCAGCCCCACCTACCTCACAGGGTGTCTGTTGTGGGGAGGGAAAGGGAAGGTGATTGTAAGCCGGTTTGAGTCTCCCTTAAGTGGTAGAGAAAGTTGGCATATAAAAACCAACTCGTCTTCTTCTTCAATTGGCTCTCGATGGTAATTGCATTATCATCTAACATGGGTCACATGGAGAGAACTTCAGGGAGGAAATGCAGGAAAGGGGGGAAACTAACATTGGTCTTTTATGCATGGCTGTTTCCCTTGCGGTCACTCCTCCAACAACTTTGGATCTTTGTGCTTGATTATGCATGTTGTTTCCAACTGTCAGAAGTCACCTCGCTCTCCCCCTGGGTTTCCCCGCATTTTCAAATTCGAGATAAAACAGGTCTCTGAAAATGTGGGTAAAATGCAGGGAAACGCAGGGGGAGAGCGCGGCGACCTCTGACGGTTGGAAACGGCATGCATAATCAACACAAAGACCCCAAGTCGTCGGAGGGGTGACAGCGAGTGTACACATGAAGCTGCCTTATATTGAATCAGATCCTTGGTCCATCAAAGTCAGTATTGTCTACTCAGACCGGCAGCGGCTCTCCAGGGTCTCAGGCTGGGGTCTTTCAAATCACCTACTTGCCTACTCCCTTTAACTGGGGATGCCGGGGATTGAACCTGGGACCTTCTGCATGCCAAGCAGATGCTCTACCACTGAGCCACAGCCCCTCCCCTCAAATTGTATGGTTGGCCCTCCCTGGGAATTGATATGCAATGCACACCCCTCAACAGAATTGGACAGGGTGTGACTCTTCTGCTTTCCACTGCTTCTTCCTGGTTGCAGTACAGGTGCTGGGGAACAGAGGAAAAGGGTTTTAGTGTCACACTCTGCCTCGTTCTCTCAAGGAACGAAAGAAAGCACACTGCAAAACCAACAATGTAATCTTTGGAGGCTCATTAAACTCCCCAAGAGTTAAAGATAGATGCATTCCAAAGCGGAGGAAGGGGATAAAGTCATTATATTCTAAAAGCCAGGGAGATCTCAGGAAATAAAAGAAAAGGACTTCAGAGGTCATTAGACAGATAACATCCGTCTTAGTCTGGTGCCACATCATTCAACAGGAAGAAATACCAGAGTCCGAAAGTTGTTCCCAGATGATGTGGTATCACCGACCGGTATCTCCAGAGGTACTTTGAAGAAGGGGCTCAGGTGGGAACGGCAGAGGTGGCAGAACCGGCACAGGCACCGAGGCGGAGAACTTTTCCTGCCTGCAACAGGGACGCGTTTTGCGCTCCATCCCGTATGATACTCATTAGGGCTTCGGCGTTCAGCCATAAGCACTTGACTAGTTCAAGGCAAGACTCCAGAAGATCCTCTTGAAACCTTTAAACAACGCCTTGATTTGTGGGACGGCTACTGAAATCATTCCAAATGTGTGTTTTTTTCACAGAACCGAGAGCGGAGAGAGGGAGAGACTCGCCCACTTTCTACGAGGGAGGCAGGCAGGGGGGAGAGGCGGTTCGCCCGCTGATGTAGTCACTTAAGAGCCTTCTAGCTCTCCAGACTCATGACCCACGGTTAACCCCAGTCCGCAACACGGGGCCTATATTTTAATTATTTTTATTTATTCCATTATTTCCTCCTTTGTTACAGCTAACCCTATCTGCCTTCTTGCCTCAAGTTTGCACTATCAGGGCATAATTTAACTGTATGTGACCGACTCAGCAGTGAGTAGAAGACCAGCTGATGAAGACAATCATCCTCCATATAGTTTAGGACACCTTTTTCACATCAACCTAGGGTTGCCAACCTCCGGGTACTAGCTGGAGAGCTCCTGCTGTTACAACTGATCTCCAGCCGATAGACATCAATTCACCTAGAGAAAATGGCTGCTTTGGCCATTGGACTGTATGGCACTGAACTCCCTCCCCTATCCAAACCCGCCCTCCTCAGGCTCCGCCTCAAAAATCTCCAGATATTTCCCAACCGAGAGCTGGCACCCCTACATCAACCACTGAAAAAGCCCTATACTCAGCAAATGGTTCTTGGGTATCTCCCAGGGTGCAAAGTCTGCTCACACTAAGGTTGCCAGGTCACCACTGGGGTGGGGTAGGGTTGCCAGATCCAGGTTTGGAAACTGATTTTTATACTGTTTTATATTGATTTTTATACTGTTGTTGAATTATTTTTTTTACTTCTGGAGCTCCACGAGCAGGTTTTTGAAGAAGCAGCATACAGATTTTGTAAATATTTCCAAAAAATAAAGCAAGCATTCACATTTCCTCTGCATTTTGGCAGGGGCCAGGGTTAGCATAGAAGTTTTGATGGCTGCATTGAGAAACCTCTGTGGTTGGGACGTTTTGCCCTTGCCTCTTTGAGGTGTCTTGCATCCTCTTGATAGCGGTGCCCCCACAGCTTGAGAACCACAACGACCCTAGAACACATTTCCCATGTTGTTCTATCTTTCCCCGCCCCCCAATCTCTTCTTCTTAAAATCAAGGGCGGACTCTTTTCTGATTATGCTTTGCCAGTCGGTAAAAGCAGGATCTCCCACCCCCTTGCAAACCTCGCAGCTGACTTCCAGACAGAGCTGATACTGACGCTGATTTGAGTTCCATGCCTAAAATATTCCATTTTCCCAGGGGCGAGGTAGGCTTTTACAACTTGTTACACTTTCGTTTTGCATCTCATCAGTCAAAACGTTTGATCCTTTTCCCAGAAAGTCAAGGAGGGTTTGGAGCAAGCGACTTGCTTTGCCAGCCATCCGGGCCTTAGGCTGCGTGCTTTCTGCAACATCCAAATAATTTTTATTTCCTCTTGTATTTTCTCTAACTTTGTGATTCCGACAGAACATTCCGACTGCACAAAACAACAAATTTCTGGATTACGGATGGCAACCGATTAAGGAGCAAGAGACCAGTAGCACCTTAAAGACTAACAACATTTCTGGCAGGGTATGAGCGCCCGTGAGCCACAGCTCAGTTCTTCGGGTATCTGCCAGAAATTTTGTTAGCCTTTAAGGTGCTACTGGACTCTTGCTCTTTTCTACTGTTACTGACAGACTAACATGGCCACCCATCGTAACCGATTAAGGAATCAGACTTGACTCTTTTGTATGTTTAGAAAATTTATATTCCTCCTTTCTGTTACTTGGAAAAAATAACCTTATTACCCCCCACTTTTAAACATATCCGCTTGCATTGGCTTTCATCAATATGTAACATTGGTAAATGTCGTGCCCATGATGCTAAAAGACACATTGTTCGTTCCAATAGTTTTGGGGGCGTAGTCTTTGCACAGCTGGAGCACAGCTTCAAAAGGATGCTGAAATCCCTTTAAAGCAGAGAGGGGCCTTGGCTCAGTGGTACAGCATCTGCTTGGCATGCAGAAGGTCCCTGGTTCAATTCCTGGCATCTCCAGTCAAAGGTACAAGGCAAGTAGGTGATGTGAATGTCCCCTGCCTGAGACCCTGGAGAGCCGCTGCCGGTCTAAGTAGACAATACTGACTTTGATGGACCAAGGGTCTGATTCAGTATAAGGCAGCTTCATGGGAACAGGCCAAGGCTCAGTGATAGAGCATTTGCTTGGCATGCAGAAGGTCCCAGGTTCAATCCCCGGCATCACCAGTTAATGGGATCAGGTAGTGAGTGATGTGAAAGACCTCTGCCTGAGACCCTGGAGAGCCGCTGCCAATCTGAGCAGACAATACTGACTTTGATGGACCAAGGGTCTGATTCAGTAGAAGGCAGCTTCATGGGAACAAGCCGTCTCAGTGGTAGAACATCTGCTTGAGCAAAAGTGTGTGTACGCACCATCTCTTGGCAAAGCTTCCTTCAGAGTTGCAAATAATGTGAACACCTCGATTGATGTGGTATCACTAAAAGAAGCCGTGTTTTCCCAATTCCTTCCACTTTAGGGACCGTTCCTCAAACTATTTCCATATGCTATGTGAGCAATCGAGAAAAGGTGTTGCGTTCTTAAGGTATGCACTGCAATGACTCTTTGACAAAAGAGATGAATTTGAAATCTCTTATGCGCACTAACACTTAGGGTGCTTTAAGAGTGCCGAAGGAGCAAAAAGATAGATATAAGGAAGAAACACCTGACAAAAACTCACTGAACTGGAATGATGAGAAAACCGTACGACTCTGGCTGTCATCCAAAGGACATCAAGACCAGCAGGAATCTGCAAAGCGGCATTTTGCACAGAGATCCAGAGGGGTCTATGCCCTTACTGACCATTTCTCAAAACCCTGTTTGAAGCTTTCAATGGACGGGCAACAATTCAACATCTCAATAAACCCCTCTTAGAAACTTAGAAACAAACAAGACCTCAAAGTCCCTTCGTGGACAGTTTCTTTCTCAAGCAATCTCCAGCTGTTTATACATCACAACGTCAAGTCCCAATTCTCTTTAAGGACTGTTTTTAACAAGGCTCCCCACCAGCTCACCACAGACCTGTATGCAGGCACACAGAGGGCGTTTATGCATGGGAGTTTTACCTGAGGTTTGTTGCTCGGGGAGGGGCTGTGGCTCATTGGCAGAGACTCTGCTTGACATGCAGAAGGTCCCAGGTTCAATCCCCGGCATCTCCAGTTAAAGGGACTAGGCAAGTACTTGATGTGAAAGCCCTCTGCCTGAGACCCTGGAGAGCCGCTGCTGGTCTGAGTAGACAGCACTGACTTTGATGGACCAAGGGTCTGATTCAGTATAAGGCAGCTTCATGAGTACATGTGACCCACACTTTCCTGTTGTGGATCTATGCACAAGCAGTCTCCAAGCTCAAATCAGGAAGTATTTGAATCCCCGTCCCTTGAAATGCTGCTTTCTAATTGGCTGTAGTGAGAGAAAAGTCCCCCCCCAAACCTATCTGCCACATAAAAAAGCATTTTAAGAGCATTTGAAGAACAAAAACAAAAAAAGAGCTATTTGAAAGAAACCGGGGGGGGGGGGTGAGGGAGAAACCCAAGCCTCGTTTTTAAAAGCCCTTCTTTTGCTCAGAATTGAATCCCCATCCCTTAACACACTGCTTTGTAACTGGCTGTCTATTTGCTGTGGGAGAAACCAAGCTTCTGTGTCCTGCACTTTGCCTTATGCATGGAGATTTCAAGCAGGCTGAGCTCAGGGGAGAGGGAAGAAGCGGGTTAACAGAGGGACGGGAAGTCCCAGGATTTGTGAGGGCTGGTGGCGAGGTCATCTCTAATGGAGGGAAAACTCATGCAATTAGAAAGAAGTCCGAGGAGGTAAGGTAGGTATAGGATTTGGATTTTTAAGATACTTTTTTTGCACGTCTGGAGTAGATGATTATTGGATTCTACTGAACCTGGTACTCTATCATCCTTTGACTTTGAATTATACACCACACTTTCAGTAGAGGTATCCATAAGATATTTCAAAATGCAGCTGTAAAATTATAAAAGCATTTGGCCCTTGCATACAAACACAGATGCTCGCATGTGGTCTAGGAATTAAGATGCCTATCTTGATGGCTATTCCTGATATGTGAAATTGACTTTCTACCTCAAAACGCATGCCTTAAATTCTTGCAGTGCTGTCCCTTAAATAGGTAGTATTTCTTTCCCTAGATTTAACAGCCACTGGGCTATCCATCAACCACTTCACACTATAAAAGGGGGAAATGAAATTTAATTTTTCCTTGACACTATAAAGAGTAAAGTTGCCACATCTCACACGTAATTGACCGATCTATTTGACAGCAGATAATGCAGTATCCACTTCTCAGAAAATGTCTTGAGTTGTTTTATCCAAGGAGTGATATATTTATTTCGTGCAATATTATTTTGTGGACATGCTAAAACAATGTGGGTTAGGGAGTCTATTTGATCCGTACAAAAAGGGCATTTTCGTTCTTCTGCAATAATTTTGTTGTATCGCCCTGGTGTCTCGGCTGAGTCTAGGGCATTACATCTCGCCAATAGGAAAGCTCGTCTGAACTTACAAATGTCTAAGAGAGTAATCTAGAACATTTCTAAGAGAGTAATCTAGAAGGAGCCCCATGGCGCAGAGTGGTAAGCTGCAGTACTGCAGTCCAAGCTCTGATGTCCTGAGTTCGATCCCAACTCAGCCTTCCATCCTTCCTTCCGAGGTCGGTAAAATGAGTCCCCAGCTTGCTTGGGGTAAAGGGAAGATGACTGGGGAAGGCAATGGCAAACCATCCCATCAACATAGGGCGAAAACGCATGGTCGCTTTAGCCAACTTGGGCGAAAACGCTTAGCCTCCCTTATTCCCTGTTTCAGCTAGGATTCAGCCAGGATTGAACGCACGTTCAGCGAAAATGCATGCGTTCAATCCTGGCTGAATCCTGGCTTAAACAGGGAATATAGAAGGCTAAAGAGACCATGCGTTTTCACCCATAGCCTGCCTAGTAAACATCGGGATGTGACATCACCCCATGGGTCAAGAATGACCCAGTGCTTGCACAGGGGACCTTTACCTTTTTCATCTAGAACAAGCGTTATAAATAGCGGCTCTGGATAATAAACAAACAAGCCATGCGATGAAACAGCCATCTTTGTAGCACGGCCCCCTCGTTTTGCATGCAAGCAGAAAGTCAAACCAAACGACGACGTTTAAAGTTGCAGACTTACTTTTTTCCGATGACAGATGCACCTTCACTTGTCCCCTCACGAGCCTGCACGTCGAACCGTCTCCAGCACAGACGCCACAACTATCCTCCTTGGCCTGACTCCCGAGCTGCCGATCACAGCCGACGGCCTGCCAATATCAACACTACGGTAAGAAGGAGGGAAGCTGCCACAGGCGTGCTCAGATTTCTAGAATTTTTTAAAAAAATTTATTATGTTATCCTTTGGATGTTATGAGCTGGCCTCATTCTCCCAACAGCGCATCATGCTTCTCAAATTTAATCCCCCCCAAAAGGGGTCTAGTCTGTGATGGTCAAACTGCCTCTTCAAGAAGAGGGGCTGTGTGGCTCCTCTTGGCATGCAGAAGGTCCCAGGTTCAATCCCCGACATCTCCTGTTAAATGGACTAGGCAAGTAGGCAATGTTTTCAAGGCAAGAGAGACATTCAGAAGTCGTTTACCATTGCCTTCCTTTGTGTAGCAACCCTGGACTGCCTAACCAGAACAAACCCTGTAATTATACTATTGTACGACTGTGTACTATTGTGATTGTATTTTTTTATTGTTATGCTGGTCAATGCTTCTCTTCCATTTACCTCCTAATTTATCCCTCTGGTCTCTTTGCACACCCTGAGCACAGCAACCAGCAGGTTCAGCCGTGTGTGTGTGTGTGTGTGTGTGTAAAGTGCCGTCAAGTCACCCAGAGCCAGCGTGGTGTAGTGGATAAGAGCGGTGGTTTGGAGCGGTGGAGTCTGATCTGGAGAACCGGGTTTGATTCCCCTCTCCTCCACATGAGCGGTGGAGGCTAATCTGGTGAACTGGATTGGTTTCCCCACTCCTGCACACGAAGCCAGCTGGGTGACCTTGGGCTAGTCACAGCTCTCTCAGCCTCACCTACCTCACAGGGTGTCTGTTGTGGGGAGGGGAAGGGAAGGTGACTGTAAACCGGTTTGATGTTCCCTTAAGTGGCAGAGAAAGTCGGCATATAAAAACCAACTCTTCTTCTCAAGGCAAGAGATTAACAAAGGTGGTTTGCCACTGCCTTCCTCTACATAGCAACCCGGTATTCCTTGGAGGTTGGCATCCAAGTATTAACCAGGGCCAACCCTGCTTAGCTTGTGAGATCTGACGAGATCAGACTAGCCTGGACCATCCATGTCAGGGCATCAGCCTATTAATACAGGCAAAATACATGAAGGTTATCTTCTATTTTCCCAATTGTTGTTGCAAGATCAAGCTAGCTTTTGCATTACACAGAATTCTGCTGGGCAAAGAGCTCTGTGTGACACAAAAGCTAGCCCATCTTTAAATGCTGTGTTTTAACTGCACCATAACCAATTTACTCTTTCAGCAATTGCTTCCGTTCTCCTGGGCTTCGCCAGCCAGCTCTGATGAATACTACCCTGAAAACCAGTGGCTCAAATGACTGCATGCTCGCGCTCTTGGTGAATGATCCTACATGCTGAAAAATGCTCCTTTCCCACTACCACTTTCTACATGACAAGTCAGCGACAGCAGTGGCTGGATTATGTTTATTCCCAAGATTCTTTGGAGGGCGCGATTCTATAAAAGGTTTCTTCTACGAGCCTTCTCACGCTTTATATGAGAGCACTGCCAGAAAGATAAACATCTGCAAAGAGAGTTTCAAAAACCACTTTCCTATTTTCCTGCCTGCAAAAGCATCCCGGCCCATTCCCATGATATCAGAACGAGTTTGCCACACCTCCTTCAAAAACGGCAAAGGGAAGAAGAGCTGGTTTTTATATGCCGACTTTCTCTCCCACTTAAGGAAGAATCAAACCGGCTTAAAATCACCTTCCCTTCCCCTCCCCACAACAGACTCCCTGTGAGGTAGGTGGGGCTGAGAGCTCTTAATAGAACTGTGACTTGCCCAAGGTCACCCAGCTGTGTTCATGTGTAGGCGTGGGGGAAACAAATCCCGTTCACCAGATTAGCCTCTGCCGCTCATGTGGGGGAGTGGGGAATCGAACCCGGTTCTCCAGATCAGACTCCACCGCTCCAAACCACCGCTCTTAACCACTACACCATGCTGGCTCTCCAGGGGAACAGAGGGGAACAAAAGGCTTAGTTTCTAAAGGCTCGCCATTGCAATGGACTACGCAGTCAGGGCTCAAAAACCTTTTCACGAGCACTTGAGACGAAACGATTGCTAACTTGCAGTGAGACTGCTAAGCTAACTTAGAGGAAACTAGAAATAAGGGTTGCCATTGCTCCAAGGTCAAAGGCACCTATTGGACAATGCCCGGAACGCCAACACATCTCTCCAGAGTGCCATTAACTACATATTCTCCTTTCTTGTTTGCTTTCCTTCTTTCATTCCTAAGTGCTGGCAAGGCAGCAAAGGAATACCCATGTTGTGTATGTGTTAAGTGCCATCAAGTCGCTTCTGACCCATGGTGACCCTATGAATTAATGTCCTCCAAACCGTCCTATCTTTAATAGCCTTGCTCAGGTCTTGTAAATTGAGTACTGTGGCTTCCTTTACACAGTCAATCCATCTCTTGTTGGGTCTTCCTCTTTTCCTGTGCCTTCAACTTTCCCTAGCATGACTGTCTTTTCCAGTGACTCTTGACTTCTCATAGTGTGACCAAAGTATGATAACCTCAGTTTAGTAACTGTAGCTTCTAGGGACAGTTCAGGCTTGATTTGATCTAAAACCCACTGATTTGTCTTTTTGGCAGTCCACAATGTCCATAAAACTCTCCTCTAACACCACATTTCAAACTAATCAACTTTTCAGCTTTCTTCATTGTCCAACTTTCACACCCACACATAGTAATGCGGAATACTATGGCACAAATTAACTTGATCTCAGTTGCCAGCAACACATTCTTATGCTTAAGAATCTTTTCTAGCTCCTTCATGGCTGCCCTTCCCAGTCTCAATCGCCTGCTGATTTCTCGTTGGCAGTCTTCCAAGTTACTTAGCAAGATTTCACATACCCTAAATCACAGGTTTTCACGCTAAGCCGGCAGCCCAGCTTCTATGAAGAAAGATTGGATCGAGGGTAGGACTGGCACCAGCTGACCCCCGAGTAGCACAATGGCCCCTAGACTAAAGCTGCTTGCTGTAAGCTGTAATTCAACCACAGTCGTGCAGTAACGCAACTTCTTATCATGCTGGGGCACCCCCTCTGCCTCTCCCACCTCCATTTGCCTCTTATGCCCAGAACTTGAATACATATTTATTTCATCAAGCTTAAATCTTCTGTGCTTCACCAGCAAGGTGTGCTTCACCAGCGTCACCTTCAAACTGGGATTTCTAAACCTCGGCTTGCGATGAGGAAACCACCCCCAACTGGCCAATGAGTCTGCAATTTGGACATCGCAGGCCATTTATGCAGGGTTGTTTCCCTGCGGTCACCCCCACCAACTGCTCCAGTGCTTCGTTTTGATTATGCATGCCATTCCCAACCGTCAGAGGTCGCCTCGCTCTCCTCGCGTGTTTCCGCAAGTTTTGCCTGCATTTTCCAGATTCTCGCTAAAACAGCCTCTGGAAGACACAGACCAAACACGCGGAAACATGCAGGAAGAATGGAAACCATACTCAGTAGGAAGAGGGGGGAAATCGATGCTATGTACTAGGGTTGCCAGCTCCGAGTTGGGAAATACCTGGAGATTTCTGGAGCGGAGTCTGAGGAGGGTGGATTTGGGGAGGTACCTTCAATGCCATAGAGTCCAATGGCCAAAGCAGCCATTTTCTCTGGAAGACCAGCTGATGAAGACAATTATATCTTGGGTCTCCTTTTTCCATATATCCATTATATCTCCATATATCTTGGGTCTCCTTTTTCGCATCAACCTAGGGTTGTCAACCTCCAGGTACTAGCTGGAGATCTCCTGCTATTACAACTGATCTCCAGCTGATATAGATCAGTTCCCCTGGAGAAAATGGCAGCTTTGGTGACTGGACTCTATGGCATTGACGTCCCTCCCCTATCCAAACCCTGCCCTTCTCAGGCTCTGCCCCAAATATTTCCAGGTATTTCCCAACCGAGAGCTGGCAACCCTGCATCAACCACTGAGAAAGCCCTATACTCAGCAAATGATTCATGGGTATCTCCCGGGGTGCAAAGTCTGCTCACACGAAGGTTGCCAGGTCGCCCATTGCCACTGGGGTGGAGTAAAGTTGCCAGATCCAGGTTGGGAAACTCCCGGAGATTTGGAGGTGTAACCTGGGGAGGACAGGGACCTCAGTGGGGTACAATACCATACAGTCTATCCTTCAAAGTAGGGTTGCCAGGTCCCTCTTCGCCACCAGTGGGAGGTTTTTGGGGTGGAGCCTGAGGAGGGCGGGGTTTGAGGAGGGGAGGGACTTCAATGCCATAGAGTCCAATGGCCAAAGCAGCCATTTTCTCCAAGTGAACTGATCTCCATCGGCTGGAGATCAGTTACCATAGCGGGAGATCTCCAGCTAGTACCCGGAGGTTGGCAGCCCGACTACTTACCCAGAGTCAGATTCTGAGGACTTTTGTTTCGAATTCCCTGGGCAGGAGTTGTCTTTCAGAAATGGCTAACAACAACAATTTGCCATGAGTTGAAAAGGGGGATGTGAAGATTTATGGAGAAACACTCCATTTTCAAGAAGAGGGAGTAGGCCAATAGCTTAGCCCAAAGAATTGCCTCACTCAGCTTCACACTCCGGGTCAGCCAGCCATAAAGGACTAAAGATTTTAACGATTAAGGCATTTGTTCAAGTTAATCTACCCCATATTGTTGGCTATTTACTGAGCAAAGGGATCAACTATAAATATTACAGGCAGATTGGGAAAACATCTGCAAGCTTTTAGGACATATTCAGAAATAATTGTTATAGAAGTGATTTTTTTTTTTAAAGGGGGGATAGAAAGAACATGAAATTGCCTAAATGAAATAAATATTTTGAAAAAAGCAGGGTAATGACAGAATTGGGACCAGGTCAAGCATTTAAAAGAGCCATAAAAAGGTGTCGCGGTAAGAAGTGACCAATATATTGTAATGGTCTGATTACAGAAAACCCCTTACAAAGTGATAAACAGTTTTAAAGAGCATTAGTCAAGCTGTGCCCCTTTCCACATGTAATGGAAACAAAAATCAAAATACAGATGTTTGTGTAGTGGGTGAAACAGTTAACTGCAGTGGTTTCGCATTTGTGAGGCAAAGCTGCTTTGTAAGTTAATTATTACTTTTACCCTGCTTTTCCACCCCCTGCCAAGAATTAGAGTAATTAAAAATGAACATCAGTATCCATTAACACACTCTTTTAGTGAGATCTTGATCCGGTAATGATAGAAGGTGCTGTTCCCCCTTTGGGTTGCCAACTCCAGGTTTGGACATTCCTGGAGGTTTTGAGGGTGGAGCCCAGGAAAGGGAAAGGACTCAGCATGTGTAATGCCATAGAGTCCACCCTCTGGAGCTGCCATTTTCTCCAGTTGAACAGATAGGGTTGCCAACCTCCAGGTTTTATAGCAAAAATAGACACTTCTTTGTACATCAGAGTTAAATCCCAAAACACAGAGAGATTCACTAAATAGAAAGAACCCAAAAATATATTGGGAATCAAATCACAAATTAACTCCAGTAAATATCTATGCTGCCCATGGTGCTGCTGCAGTTGTCTTGCTTGTGGCTTCCTAGAGGCACCTGGTTGGCCACTGTGTGAACAGACTGCTGGACTTGATGGGCCTTGGTCTGATCCAGCATGGCCTTTCTTATGTTCTTATGACCTGGATGGCCCAGGCTAGCCTGATCTCGTCAGATTTCAGAAGCTAAGCAGGGTCAGCCCTGGTTAGTATTTGGATGGGAGACCACCAAGGAATACCAGGGTTGCTGTGCAGAGGAAGGCACTGGCAAAGCACCTCTGTTAGTCTCTTGCCATGAAAACCCCAAAAAGGGGTCGCCATAAGTCGGCTGCAACTTGAAGGCACTTTACACACACACAAATATCTATGCTACAAAATGGTGTAATACAACTTTGTACAGTCAAATATTTTACACAGGTAAATATACAACAGTTCTTATATTAATACAATTCTGTTTTTTTCAGGAATAATCTCCCTTGTATTCAACGCATGTTAGGCTGAAGAGGAAGACGGACGTTTCTGTTCTTATGTCTTCCTCAGTTCCTCTTCAAAATCATATATTCATCCTTAGAATATCAATCGTGGTCGGTGGCCTACAGATTGGTACAATCTCCTAGGAGGTAGATATTAGTCCTACTGCCTAAAAAGGCTAGTTTCATGTGGTATGCAGCATGTTGGTATACAGCGTGTTGGTTCCTGGCTAGGAAATTAGACTCTATGGCATTGAAGTCCCTCCCCTCCCCAAACCCCGCTCTCCTCAGGCTCCGCCCCAAATATATCCAGGTATTTCCCAGCTTGGAGGTGGCAATCCTAGGAACAGGCATCTGTAGTCTGGAGATCAGACATAACTCTGGGAGATCTCCAGGTGCCATCTGGACGTTAGAACGGTTACCTATGTCCTAGTCCGACACCTTAACCACCACACCATGCAGGCTATATAAATAATTAAATCCTATTCCACACTGCATCAATCTTAAACTCATCTGCAAATACCCACTGGGTGTAGACTTCAAGTGAACAGGAACACGTGAAGAAATTTTAATCAGACCAGAAGTCCACACTCCTTGAATGAGTGACCACACAGCACTACATGTTTATTTATGCTCTGCTTTTCTCCCCACACGAACACATGAAGCTGCCTTATACTGAATCAGACATTTGGTCTATCAGAGTCAATATTGTCCACTCAAACCGGCAGCAGCTCTCCAGGGTCTCAGGCAGGGGTCCTTCACATCACCTACCTGCCTAGTCCCTTTAACTGGAGGTGCCAGGGATTGAACTTGGGACCTTCTGCATGCCAAGCAGATGCTCTGCCACTGAGCCACTGCCCCTCCCCTATTTGTATCCCCAACAGGGGATTCAAAGCAGCTTACAAAGTTCACACACACCCCTCCATTTAATCCACACAGCAACCACTACCCTGTGAGGTAGGTTAGACTGGGAGTGTGTGACTGGCCCAAGGGATTTGAACCTGGGTCTCCCAGATCTCGGTTGGACGTAACACAGGTGGAAAGTGAATTGAAGCCACAGGTATTGCACAGTCATTCAGATTGTGAGCAGCTGTGAGCTTTAGCAGGCTGTAGTTATTCCCACGGCATAACAGCAGAATGGGGAATATTACATGTAACACTGCCATTTCTTCACATGCCAGGTTGGTCTCCCCTGGGATAGAGCATGTTTGCTTTCCATGACTATGCTTTCCATGAAAAAAATGACCAGGTCTCCAAGTTAAAATCAACAAAACAGCCTAAAACAATATACAGCAACATCCTAAGACAATCCATAAAACAAAATCAAAGATGCTTTGTGTCCCGGGAGAAAAGCAGGATGTAAGTATTTTAAATACATAAACTACACAAAATAAAGACCGCACAATGCAAATTAGGAGGAGCCCCATGGCGCAGAGTGTTAAGCTGCAGTACTGCAGTCCAGGCTCTGCTCACAACCTGAGTTCGATCCCGACAGAAGTCGGTTTCAGGTAGCCGGCTCAAGGTCGACTCAGCCTTCCATCCTTCTGAGGTCCGTAAAATGAGACCCCAGCTTGCTGGGGGTAAAGGGAAGATCACTGGGGAAGGCACTGGCAAACCACCTGGTAAACAAAGTCTGCCTAGTAAACATCGGGATGTGACATCACCCCATGGGTCAGGAATGACCCAGAGCTTGCACAGGGGACCTTTACCTTTTTTAATGCAACTCAGAAGAAGCAGACAAAAAACAGCAGATCACACTACGGTTAGCTTGCTATATTAGAGGAAGAAATGGTAATGCTACAGCAGAGGATTACTACACCTATGCTTGGGGCGGGGGGAATCCCTAGGTAAATGGAGAAGAGCCCTGAGAATCACAGAAGGTGCCAGGAGAATCACAGAAGGCCTTTCTATTGTTGGGTGCCACCACAGAAAAGGTTCTGCTTTACTTCACGCGCCAAGAGAACACATAACAGGGCCTCGGACGTGATCTTAACTGATGGAGAATTTTATATGGGGAGCATGCAGTCCATTAGGTACCCTGGTCACACAATGTCTGTGTGAAGTGGCTACCCACTGTGAATTATCTACACAGTGTCTGTGTGAAGGAAGTAACGACACAGCCGGCCCCTCCAAAATAATCTCCCTTGTTCCATTTACCTTTCCATAGAGGGGTTAGCATTCAGTCTAGCTAAACAGAAGGCTCTAGAGAGACGAGGAGTTGTCAAATAATAAGTATAAGCGGGCAGACCCTGTGGTGGTCCGAAAAACTGAGATGAACAAACTGAGTTTTCTACAAAAACTGAGATGAACAAACACGGCGAGCACGAAAAGTAGTGGTTATAATCAAACTCTTAAATGCACTTTTTAATTTTGGTGAAAGCTTCAGTTTGAAGTGTGAAGTCCTTTCCTTTCTCCCTTAGGAGCTCCTTGGTCCATTGATCCTGAGCAGCGTAAATCTAACGTTTCAGGGATTTAAGGACTGAAATAAATTCTTGCCACTGACAATGAAGCCTTGGGATCCCTGTCGCTTAATAAAAAAGGCATTATGTCAGACACAGAGGCATTAGATTTATATGTTAAAAGGGGAGAGGTATAACGTGATCGAAGTTCCTCGTAAAAGCGGCATTCCAATGGGGGGGGGAGGAGAAGGAGAAGAAGAAGAAGAGGAGGAGGAGGAGGAAGAAGAAGAAGAAGAAGAAGAGGAGGAGGAGGAGGAGGAGGAGGAGGAAGAAGAAGAAGAAGAACTTTCTCTACCACTTAAGGGAGACTCAAACTGGCTTACAATCACCTTCCCTTCCCCACAACAGACACCCTGTGAGGTGGGTGAGGCTGAGAGAGTATGACTAGCCCAAGGTCACCCAGCTGGATTCATGTGTAGGAGTGGGGAAACAAATCCAGTTCACCAGATTATCCTCCGCCGCTCATGTGGAGGAGATGGGAATCAAACACGGTTCTCCAGATCAGACTCCACCGCTCCAAATCACTATTCTTAACCACTGCACCACACTGGCTCTCAGAAGAGTCAGAGCAAGGACAGGTCCAGTCTGGGTATGGTATATTCAAAATTCTGCCCTGCCCTTGTTCTATTTAATACAGGAGTGATGTGGGAGGTGGGCACAGAGGAGCACCTCCCATACGGCTGAAGTCATACAAGAACAGCCCCAGGTTGCTAATGATTCCAAGCAATACGGTTATTTTTGGACCCTGTCGATTTCCCCTCAATCCTCCTTTTGGAAGGGGGGGGAAGAAGAGGAAACCAGTCTTGGTAATTCTCCCACAGCGGCACAATGAATACTTCAATGACAAGAGACCGAACTGCGGGTACCACCTCAAAACAGAGGCAGAGGGAAGGCTCTGCAATCCCTGACGCATCCGAGCGGGTTCTGAAACTCCGTGAATTATTTCGCAAAATGGAAATCCAGAAATCCGCCCCGAAGTTTCCACAGCTGTTTCTACAGTTCTCCTCTCGCGCTCATTTGGATTCGGAAAAGGAATTAGGTTTTAAATGAAAACCATGAACGCAGGATGTTTCGCTTCGATCTGCGAAGGTTAATGCAGAACTGGCCACATTCAAGAATGTTCATTTCTTAAGCAGATGGTGGGATTTAAATATCATGAGAAGATGGTGGGGAGGGAGGGAAAGGGGGTGAGGGAAAGGGGGAAAGGACAAGGACTTGACAGAAACGTGGTGCGGTATCTAAGACGTACATCTTCCAAAGGATGTTAGGAAATCTCTCCGTTGGCCAGTTCATGTTGTACTGTAAGACCCCTGAAAGCGGTAAGGAGGCCTCATTCCCACACGGAATCGCCAACGTAAAAACGCTCACGCCTGTTCAAATCCATAGCCATTTGGCCCTGCAGCACGTCCTACGACAAACTGCAAGGATATCCTCGAGAGCTGTTAGGATTGCTAACTTCCAAGTAATTTAGTATGGAGTCGGCTAGTTAATTTCAAGTCAATCACAGACACAAAGTAATCCAGAACTTGACAATTTATCACATAGGTGTAAAAGTGCAAATGTGCAGTGAAAGACTTACAACATACAATTCTATATACAATCCTATGTTCTCAATCCTATAAGGTAACAATCTCCACAATTTTCTCGAGTAATCTTCACAATCTTAATAATTTTGCTCTCCAGTTACCTTTGTGAAGGTTACTCAAGAGAAAATTGTGGAGATTGTTACCTTATAGGATTGAGAACATAGGATTGAATATAGAATTGTATGTTGTAAGTCTTTCACTGCACATTTGCACTTTTGCACCTATGTGATAAATTGTCAAGTTCTGGATTACTTTGTGTCTGACTTGAAATTAACTAGTCGACTCCATACTAAGTTCCTGACTGTGTGTAATAGTGTGGTGGTGTATATTTTAATTGCTCAACTTCCAAGTAATAGCTGGAGATCTCCTGCTATAGCAACTGATCTCCAGCCGATAGAGATCAGTTCCCCTGGAGAAGATGGCCGCCTTGCCAATTGGACTCTATGGCATTGAAGTCCCCTCCCCTCTCCAAACCCCGCCCTCCTCAGGATCCACCCCAAAAACCTCCCGCCGGTGGTGAAGAGGGACCCGGCAACCCTAAGTGCTGTACAAGCAGCCCACACTTATCACAGCACGTGCCAGTCTGACCGAGTGTTGCCAATTTACAGCAAGGGTTGCCAGCTCCAGGGTGGGAAATACCTGGAGATTTTGGGGGTGGAGCCTGAGGATGGCGGGGATTGGAGAGGGGAGGGACTTAAATCCCATAGAGTCCAATTGCCAAAGCACCCATTTTCTCCAGGGAAACTGGAGAAACTGATCTCTGTCGCCTGGAGATCAGTTGTCATAGCAGGAGATCTCCAGCCACCATCGGGAGGTTGGCAATCCTAGTAGCTTAGCAAGAGCAGCTGGTCTTCTTAGTTGTTTTGACCAATGAGTGAGCCTGACTCAGAAGGTTTGCCCAGAGATAGTGTTGCCGACCTCCAGGTGGTGGCTGGAGATCTCCTGGGATTATAAATGATTCCAGGCAACAGAGATCAGTTCCCCTGGAGACAATGGACACTTTGGAAGGCGAACTGTATGGCATTATACTGCATTGAAGTCCCTCCCCTCCCTAAACCCTACCCTCCTCAGGCTCCATCCCCAAAATCTCCAGGTATTTCCAAAACCAGAGCTGGCAACCCTATAAGCTACAGAGAAGAAGGCGAACTGTATGGCATTATACTGCATTGAAGTCCCTCCCCTCCCTAAACCCTACCCTCCTCAGGCTCCACCCCCAAAATCTCCAGGTATTTCCAAAACCAGAGCTGGCAACCCTATAAGCTACAGAGAAGTAGAAGAAGAAGAGTTGGTTTTCACATGCTGACGTTCTCTACCACTTAAGGGAGACTTAAACCAGCTTACAATCACCTTTCCCTCCCCCTCCCCACAACAGACACCCTGTGAGTTAGGTGGGACTGAGAGAGCTGTGACTAGCCCAAGGTCACCCAGCTGGCCTTATCTGTAGGAGGGGGAAACCAATCCAGTTCACCAGATTAGCCTCCGCCGCTTATGTGGAGGAGCGGGGAATCAAACCCAGTTCTCCAGATCAGACCCCACCACTACACCACGCTGGCTCACCAGCATCTTCAGTCATGTTTCCCTCTATCTTTGCCAGCACCCCTTCATGGATCCTGTTCCCCAGAAGACAGGGGAAGGGGCAGAGCAGAGAAAACTCCCTTGAAACCCAGAAGGAAAAGGTCTGAGCAAAGAGGAAGAAGGATATAAATATCCAGGCCAAGAGGTGTGGTTTATATCCCACTGTTGGGCCGGAATGCACCTTATTCCCTTTTACAGATTCTAAAATTAAGCTTGCTCTCTGCCTGGCTTGGCTGCTGCTTTCCAAAGTATTGAGAGTTTGATTTATGTCCAGTGTTCTTTTGACCTTCTCTTTGCACTGAGCACTTAACCGCCTGACATACTTCGGCTCTGACAACATTATTTCTTTTTTTTAAAAAAACATCAGCAATGCTACAGCCTTGAACTTTATTAGATGCTGCAGTAGTACCCTAATTCACTCAGTTGGTCCTGACCATTACTCACGTCTTGCTCCATTAACTGTGACTTTAGGCCACCCACCGGGCAGAGGGAGGAGGGGTCTCTGGCATGACTTAACCAGTGCCATCCTAAGCAGAGTTACACCCTTCAAGCCCAACTGACTTCAATGGACTCTAAAGGGTTTTTATTCTGCTCAGGATGACACCACAAATGTCACACAAACCAGGGAATGCACTGTGTTCTTGTGTGTGTTCACTTATTTAAGTTATATCCTCCTTCTCAGCACATACTCCTGAACAGCTCACAGCAATTTTTAAAATGCACAAAGAAGAAGAGTTGGTTTTTATATGTCGACTTTCTCTGCCACTTAAGGCAGAATCCAACGAGCTTACAATCACCTTCCCTTCCCCTCCCCACAACAGACACCCTGTGAGGTAGGTGGGGCTGAGAGAGCTCTAAGAGAGCTGTGACTAGCCCAAGGTCACCCAACTGGCTTTGTGTGGAGGAGTGGGGAAACAAATCCAGTTCACCAGATTAGCCTCCGCCGCTCATGGGGGGGAGGGGGGAATCAAACCCAGTTCTCCAGATCAGACTCCACTGCTCCAAACCACCGCTCTTAACAACTACACCACGCTGGCTCTCTAGCCAAAGCACATGGGGTTATATACACTCAGCCTTGTTTTTCCATACCACATGGGGGAATCAGTTCCTTCACCTGCAATCTCAAGTGACACATTCCAGATCAGTTCACCATGCAGAACACAAAAATCAGCTTTACATCATTGGCTTAAGCCAACAAACAAGGTATGTATTAACAGCTGCACAATAAAACCCTACCCAAAATCTTCAAAAATTCCACCCTAACCCCCAACACAACAAATGGTTGCCTCTCTCAGGCCAGAGACAGATTACAGTGGAGAAGGAGGAGGAGGAGGAGAAGAAGAGTTGGTTTTTATATGCCGACTTCCTCTACCATTTAAGGAGTATCAAACCGGCTTACAATCTCCTTCCCTTCCTCTCCCCACCCCTTGTGAGGTAGGTGAGGCTGAGAGAGCTCTAAGAGAGCCGTGACTAGCACAAGGTCACCCAGCTGGCTTCATGTGGAGGAGTGGGGAAACCAACCCGGTTCACCAGATTTAGAGTCCGCCGCTCATGTGGAGGAGTGGGGGATCAAACCCGGTTCCCAAGATTAAGAGTCCACCGCTCTTAACCACTACACCACACTGGTATGTTTTTAACAACAGACGCACAGGCTGCAGCGTGCATGCACTTATTCCTCTTTCCGACTCTACTCAACAGGTTTCGCAGGCTTTTGTATCATTTCAAAAAGCCTTTTTGACCAAAGGCAACAGGAGGATCAAAGAGGTGTGTGTGAATAACATGGAAAGCAATGTCATCTTTTTCCACACCAGTTCTCTTTAAAACCACTGAACGTCTCAAAACTCATCTCTCATTTCATGTCATATTCTCTCATCAATATCTGTGAAGCAAAGCATCTTGGCATGTGTGCAACAGATAACAGGGAATTTTAAATACAGCTCTGGGAACTCCTTTTAATGTCAACAGAAGCATGAGAATCAAATTTACCATGGGAAATGTATGCTGTATTCATGCGATTTCCCATGCCTGTTCACGTGGCCATAAATCTATCTACTGAAGTCTAACCCTGCAACTTGCATTTCATTTATATCACACTCCCTCTACTTCTGTCAACGTGTAAACAAGTGATATATTTTCACAAGCCAGAGAACATACCAGGGAAGGAAAATGTTTTTTTTTAAAGACTTCCCGGTCCTGTTGGCTTCGCTCAGCCATTGCTACCAACCATTAAATGAATAATCACTATTCGAAGGAGCTTGTATGCAAGCCTGCAAGCTCCACCCAATTAAGTGCAATGAAATCACTAGTCATTTCCAGGTCTTTTGGCAGACCGTAGCTTGCTGTCGCATGAGAAGCGGCAAACCGTGGCTTGTTCTTGCCTTGCAGAACCAGGGTTCAAAACAGTGGTCTGTTCCCAGTTTGGAATCCTGGTTTGCAGCAGGGCCAAGTTTGCCGGTTCGGATGGAAAGACAAGCTACAGTTTGCCCCAACATCCACTGAGAGGACACGGGAGCTGGGATTGTGCAAGCAATTGTGAAGGAGGCTCTTTTATGGCTTCATTCATAGGTTGGCCGCTACATCAGAACCAAGCCAAAACGATTCTCGCATTTATTAAATAAAGCTGACCTCTCATCTGCACCTCAATACACACCCACGAGAATAGTTTGCTTGGTAAGATGATATACAAACAACAATGTGTCTTCTTAGCCACATAACGCTGAAAGTGCCGCACAAAAACAAAGAATTATTAGGATTTCCCTGAAAATAATTTTACAGTATGGGAGAAAACAAAGGGGGGGGGAATATGAAGGCATAAAATTCACAGCTTCAGAGTAGCTTTCCCACATATTTTTGCAAACATTTTAATACCTCCGGGGACTTGCCTCAGACAAAGGTTCCTCCGTTCTGCAAACCCACTTCCATCCCATAAAACCAAGTGCTTCAGAAAATATTACATTCCCATTTTAAAATGTACTGAAGGATGAGGGGGGCAAGCATGGGAGATTACAGACCACCCACGACAGGAGGGTGCAAGCGTGCCTCCTTACGGATCACTGTTCAGATCCAAAAAAACCGCACAGGACACAAAACATTCATTGATCGAATGGGGCTGCTGGAGCAGGCTCTGGCTTATTTTCTTTTTTAAAAAAATACAAATAAATAATGAACGGGACCAAGTTACATTATCACCTGCTTTTCCGACTGTGCGCATAACGTTAGTCTTCTACCCTCTGCACGGCCCATTTGAACCACACGTTCAGCACCTGAGGTTTCAGAAGCATTTGCAACCCAACGTCGGTTAACCGTAAGGGAAGGCCACACAAGAAGCTCTCGATGAAATAAATATCGCCGATGAACCAGCCAGATATACACCATCCCAGCCTCAAAACTTAAGAAACAACCACGGACTGCATTCTCAAACCTTGTATAATACACTAATTTTGCCAACCGGTGGTGCAAAGTGGCATCAAGTCACAGCCGACTTATGGTGAACCCTTTAGAGTTTTGAAGGAAAGAGACAAACAGAGATGGTTTACCATTGCCTGTTGGGGGGTTGTTCCTGAAGAGGGGGGTTCTTTATGATTGCCCTCTTTAAGTATTGAAGAGCTGTCACTTAGAGGAGGGCAGGGAGCTGTTACTGTTGGCAGCAGAGGATAGGACTCGCAATAATGGTTTAAATAATGGGAGGAAAGGTACTGGCTGGGTATTAGGGGGAAAATTCTTACAATAAGAGTTGTTTGAAAGTGGAATCAGCTACCTAGAGAGGTGGTGAGCTCCCCCTCACTAGCAGTCTAAGAAGAGGCTGGACAAGCACTTGTCAGGGATGCTCTAGGCTGATCCTGCATTGAACAGGGGGTTGGACTAGATGGCCTGTATGGCCCCTTCCAACTCTATGGTTCTATGAAGTCACAACTCAGCCTGATTTCCAGGCTGCAAAAACCCTAAGGAATCTGAGACATAGCTAGTACTGTCAGACTTGCCCTGGGATTCCCCCACTCCACAATGGTGTTAGTAGGAATTAAAAGCATTTAAATTTGGACATCATGTCCAAAATGCATGTGGGGTGTGTGTGAGGGGACTGGTGTAGAGATTTTAAAAAATATATTATGTCTAACACAAAAACTATTTAGCCTCACCAGAATACAGATGCATTAAGCAGAGAAAAGAAAGATATGATTGCTATTATAGCTTTGAAATACCGCCCCAAAATAAAACCAAGGAGCATTCTGCCTCCAAGCATCCTGGGTACAGTGGCATTCAGAGGACAAGCACTGAGTCTATGCATATTCCAAATCAGCAGTCAGCCCAAGATGTCTCGGCGCTTGGAGCGCAAGTCCAAATGGTGCCCCTGGGCTGCAGCAAAACCACAACGGCCGTCACAATGATCGACAATCTGCTGACCTTGACTGATAGCCACAAAATCTGACGGCTGGAAAAGTTCACACCCCGCCTAGTGGCCGGGCTAACTGTGCACCACGCACAAGGATCCAAGCCCTGCAGCAAGGTGAAGAGCAGAACGAAAAGCAGCGAGAACAGCCTCCAGAAAGCAATAAATATTCACAGAACTCTGGCAAACCGTGCGAGAAGGACCTCTTTCCGCATCACCTAGATATGACTCACATATTGCAAAACGGACCAGCTTTTGCAGCCTTTTAAAACGCCGCGTTGCTTTATTTAAATATTAGCTGTTGCTTGACTCACAAGTCCAAAGCAAGGAGTCACTTTGCATTTGATCCTTTCACGACTGCCGGGAAAAAGACTGTTCTGTTTACTCAGGGGGGTTTCCAAGGATTTAAAAAAAAATTTTTTTTTTTAAACTAATGTAAGCGAGCGGCTGCAAGTGGGGTTGTGTTCCAAGAAAAGAAGATAAGAATAATAGTTCCATATAAGTCGAACGAGAAAGCAGCCAATCCTACGCAGGGCAGGGTGGATAAACGCAAAACAGCAGCAACTCAGGGGCACGTTGAGAAGCTGGCCTGACACAGATACCTTCAGTGATATATGTTCACTACATGGAAGTCTTCTTGATCTGAAGACTGCTTTTAAGTGTTTTTTTCCTTCCCCTGCCCACCCTCCATATTCAGATAGGTATTGCTCTGATCATGTTAAAAAGTTATTTAAAACACACACACACACACACACACACACACACACTAGAACAGTCATTCTACTAAGAAGTCCACATAAGGGTTCTTTCCCCTTTGCTTAACGCTTTCCCTGACCAACCAGATGAGTTTGTGGCTAAGAAGCTCCTAACTGGTGAAAAAAATCACAGTTTACACTCTTGACTGCTAAATTCTGCGCTGCAGCTACTAAAATACGCTGTACCCTGACAGGATACAAGTTACAGAAAGACTTTATTACTCAAAAGGGGGTCACACCAAGTTTTACGATGTTTATATGAATTTTAGTCATACATGTAATATGTAATTTTTAGGCTTAGATTACTTGTAGTAGCAGTAGTAGCTACTGGTGTTGGTTTTCTTATTATCTGTTGGGGCTGTTGTTGTTGTTTTCTGCTGGTCAGTGACCGTATTAATAAATTATTGTTATCATCATCATCTTATTATTATCATTATCATCATCGTCGTTGTTGTTGTTGTTGTTATTACACTACAACAGTTTTCATTATCTTCCTGCAAGGGTTTTCCCCCGCCTAAAACCCAGACCCATTTTTAACACAGGAACTCCAAATATTTTATTTGGTAACCGGAGCAGGGCAGCAGCAGTCGAAGTCATGACGGAGTGGTCTAGTTGATCTGAGACTTCTGGTTCTCAAGGGGCCCCCAAAATAACTTTCCCAGAAACCCTCCCCGCCTTTCCATCCTCCTTTGGGCTTTTTCTTCACTCCCTCCGTAGCAAGTTCAACCTCAGCCTCTCGGGGGCCAGGATCCGTGATCTTTACTTCCTCCGATAAGGACTTTGTTTGCTTTGAATTCATGTGTGAAGGAAGAAGCAAATAGCTGACCGAAAGGAGCAGCCGCTGCTGATGGGTGCCAAAAAACGATACACCAAGCCCCCTCCCCAAGACATTCTATTAGAACAGGAGGGCAGGAAGGAGAACTACCAAAGCGTAGCAAGCCTAGCGAAGACCCTCGGTGTTATGAAAACAGATGGAAGTGAAATCATGCCTGGGTTAAAAGGCTTGACCGCTTGCTGCGAGACTTGCCAAAGATTCGCAGAGACAAGGAATGAGCAAAAACAGCAGCCGCTAGCGGGAGAAGAGACATGAGAGCCCGCTGCCCTTCGCTGCTCAAATGCGTAGCCTGCTCCCAGGCACAAAAGCCATCCACATCAGCACGGAGACATGTTTACTTAGAGGAGTTCAGTGTAAAAGCCTCTGCCAAGTTCTCGGCGGCTTCCGCGAGTGGGTGCCAGGACTCGGCAGACCTGAGCATCGCAAGCGGCACTCAGTCCCCATGAGCCTCCGTCCTCGTTCTCTGCGAACGCTGCTGGCCACCATCTTTTGATTTCTTTTTACGGAAAAAATCACAGTACTGATTGCGGGATGCCTCTTCTTCTTAAAGCACAAAAGGTAGCCATACCATGCCTGAGGGCTGCCGTTGGCAAAAAAAAGTCCACACTTTGTTACCCGGCCCCAGAGAATCATAGAATCATAGAGTTGGAAGGGAACACCAGAGTCATCTAGTCCAACCCCCTGCACAATGCAGGAAACTCACAACTACCTCTCCCCCACAGTGGTGATCTTGCATGGCCCCAGTGTGTGCAGAGTGTGTGTGCGTGTGTGTTGGAGAGTGAAGGTGGAGGCAGCGATTCTGTGGCCCCATCCTGCACTTCAGCCTAGGGCCCCAGAATCACTAAAACTGCCCCCACAAAACCCAACTCAGCATCATACCATTTTTTAAGACCAACCAAAACAACACAATATGCGGCTTTTCAAATTCTCCAGGCCTCTTCATCGGGCCGGATGTTTAAAAGGGGAGAGAGCCAGCATGGTGTAGTGATTAAGAGTGGTGGTTTGGAGCGGTGGAGTCTGATCTGGAGAACAGGGTTGGTTTCCCCACTCCTCCACATGAGCGGCGGGCACTAATCTGGGGAACTGGGTTGGTTTCCCCACTCCTACACATGAAGAAAAAGAAGCAGCAGCGTTGGTTTTTGTATGCCGACTTTCTCTACCACTTAAGGGAGACTCAAACCGGCTTACAATCACCTTCCCCTCCCCACAACATCACCCTGAGAGGTAGGTGAAGCTGAGAGAATGTGACTAGCCCAAGGTCACCCAGCTGGCTTCGTGTGTAGGAGCGGGGAATCAAACCCGGTTCTCCAGATCAGACTCCACCGCTCCAAACCACCACTCTTAACCACTACACCACGCTGGCTCCAAACTAGCTGGGTGACCTTGGGCTAGTCACAGTTCGCTCCAAACTCTCTCAGTCCCACCTACCTCACAGGGTGTCTGTTGTGGGGAGGGGAAGGGAAGGTGATTGTAAGCCAGTTTGATTCTTCCTTAAGTGGCAGAGAAACCCGGCATATAAAAACCAGCTCTTCTTCTTCTAAAACAGAGAAGCACATCTTCCAGTCCGTGGTGTTAATACAGCCTCTTTCTCTGCATCGTGTGCAAGATGCTTGAGATACTACAGTGGGCATATGATGTGGCTAGCTCATATTAAATACAACTAGCAGGCACTTCCACTGGAGCAGAAGAATCCTTTGCTAGACATGGAAGACTTCTGTCACAATGCCAGCTTCCCTGCCCAGCACACTCTGTTCTTCCATGTTCCCGCGTGTCCTTTGCCTAGCTGGCTGCCGCTCTAAACTTCAAATAACACCGACTGAAAATGAAGTGTGCTGCTCTAATTCACCATGGAACACTTTGCCCGCCTCCATTTGGGGAGGGATGCTATAAATACAGTAGCAAGCATTAAGAAACCTACCTTTGGCAAGCTGCGTGGTTCAGTTTTTTCCCATTCTATAAATGACAGAAGGGAAATGAGGGGGGGAGAGCTTTTCTTCTTTTAGGTGTGACATGCTGGCTTCAAACGGAGGCAACTACTACGTGTCGGAATGATTGGTAGGCAAGGACGAAGAACGCATTAAAATCGCTCCAGACCCCAATGCGCATACGTAGAAAGGTTGCCATAATCCCAACACTTCGCGTGTGCCAAATGCCTCATTTTTTCCCCAAGTACACACCTACTCTGCTCATCAACCATGTCAAGTGTTTTCGAGCTGTGCACGTTCGGGCCTTTAATACAGCCATAGATGCTCTGCAGAACGGAGACTTAATTGCAAAACCATACACCTTCTAGGTAAAATTTATTCCTGTCTGAAAACCAAGGAGTAGGAAATGTCCCGTTGGTTAATGGGGCACAGTCCAGGATGGCGAATTGAAAGTGTGATTTTTCCGTTGCCTATTTTGAAACATATATTCCGGATGGACACATTCCTTGCATTGCGTAAGAAAAACGCAAACCCGTATTTCTCCTTAAACCCAGGATCTTGTTTAGCCAAATGTAATATTTTTTATTAGAGCCGCGCGGCGCAGAGCGGTAAAGCTGCAGTACTGCTGTCCAAGCTCTGCTCACGACCTGAGTTCGATCCCGACGGAAGTCGGTTTCAGGTAGCCGGCTCAAGGTTGACTCAGCCTTCCATCCTTCCGAGGTCGGTCAATTGAGGACCCAGCTTGCTGGGGGTAAAGGGAAGATGACTGGGGAAGGCACTGGCAAACCACCCCGCAAACAAAGTCTGCCTAGAAAATGTCAGGATGTGATGTCACCCCATGGTTCAGGAATGACCCGGTGCTTGCACAGGGGACCTTTACCTTTACCTTTAATATTTTTGATATTTGTCTCTGAAACTGAACAAAATAATGGTCCAATTTATCTGAAATCCTTAGATTATTCATATGTTATTATTATCCTACAGTCTTTTGTCTCATGGTCCTCAACCACATTTATCCTCACCAGCTTTACCATGATTGGTTGTGGGAAACCACCTAATGTTAATCTATGAAATCATAATGTTATGCTGTGGTATCCTTAGACATCTGTGTGTGTGTGTGTGTGTGTGTGTGTGTGTGTGTGCCAAGTCACAGCTGACTTCTGGCGACCCTGTAGGGTTTTCAAGGCAAGAGACCTGCCGCAGCATTCTCCTGCCTGTGTTCCATAGCACCTAAGATAATTATATATAATTGTAGTAAGAACATAAGAAAAGCCCTGCTGGATCAGACCCAGGCCTATCAAGTCCAGCTGTGTGAACACAGGGGCCAACCAGGTGCCTCTAGGAAGCCCACAAACAAGACGACTGCAGCAGCACCATCCTGCCTGTGTTCCAGAGCACCTAATATAATAAGTCTGCTCCTCTGATACTAGAAAGCATAGGTATGAATCATGACTAGTATCCATTTTAACTAGTAGCCATGAATGGCCCTTAATGATGTTTCATGCTTAATGGTTTAGGTTTGTTTTTTTTAAGCTGGCAAAAAGGACTCCTGGGGTGAAGGGAGGTAAGTGGGCATGAGCAGACAGCATAGAACATCCACTCACAAACACACACACACACACCCATGAAGTCTCCATTGCATCTGCAAATGCCTCTGCGGTAGCAAAGAGCACACTCCGGGGAACCATTCTCAAGTGGAAGAGACTAGTTCCAGGAGCTCACTTAAGCTAATCCCACAGTTCAAATGCAGGTTGCCCCAGACGGAGAACTCAGGAAATCGCAATATTCAAAGGAAAACAGTCTTGGGGGTAAAGTCACAAAGAGAAGAATAAAAGCACCATTTATTGGCCAAAAAATAAATAAATCATGATCCTGCAGAAAGGTCCTCTTAAACATACTTCCTGTAACACTTGGGCCTGCTCGTAGTTACAGGAGGTGTTCTCCTAACAGCTTCTAATTTCACACTCCCCTGCTACATTCTTCATGAACCAGGCTCAGCGCTACCCAGATGCACCACAAACAGATTATGACATTCGAAACCAACAAGCATTTCGTACATCTTCACTCAGCAGGTGTCACGAAGAACCAGTCGAAATATCTGAACACATTTGCACAGGAGAATGACAACTGAGTGAGAACAAAACACAACCGAGAAGTTAGAGGTGGAATCCTTGCTCAAGAAGAAGCAAGGCCCACGCAGATGTCATTGAGCAATCCGCCAAAATTCAGACTAGTGGAACTGGCAAGAAGAAGACGAAGACGAGGACGAAGAAGGAGAAGGAGAAGGAGGAAAAGGAGAAGGAAAAGGAGAAGGAGAAGGAGAAGAGTTGGTTTTTATATGCCAGCTTTCTCTACCACTTAAGGAAGAATCAGACCGGCTTACAATCACCTTCCCTTCCCCTCCCCACAACAGACACCCTGTGAAGTAGGCAGAGCTGAGAGAGCTCTAAGAGAGCTGTGACTAGTCCAAGGTCACCCAGCTGGCTTCGTATGTAGGAGGGAGGAAACAAATCCAGTTTACCAGACTAACCTCCGCCGCTCATGTGGAGGGGTGGGAAATCAAACCCGGTTCTCCAGATCAGACTCCACCGCTCCAAACCACCACTCTTAACCAATACACTACACTGGCTCTCAATGTGTGATGCAGCTTCGTATGTTCATTGAAGTCTGCCCTCCTTAATGTGGGGAGCGGGGTGGGGGGAGCTCACAGGGTAGAGAAGAGATTAGCATATCGCTGCCGTACCTGACATATCCCACTGATGCACATGTCCAAAGATTTGGTGTTACAGCGAGTGCCGTCCAGGACTTTGGGGGCAAGCTCCACCATCAAGGGTTTCCCCAAGGCTTGGCATTTCAAGGCACATGGCGAGCCGGCATCACCGTACACAGGAACCCACTCATAGAAGTGCCCTTGGTACTTGACGTCGTTGTAGGCGGAACACTGCTGAGCCCGAAAGTCTCCAGCTTCTGAAGGACAGTCCTGGAAAAAAAGAAAAGGGGGAGGGGAAACCCTGCTGTTTAATGGAGTGTACTTTCCAGTTATGAAACGGGGAGGGGCTGTGGCTCAGTGGTAGAGCATCTGCTTGGCATGCAGAAGGTCCCAAGTTCAATCCCTGGCATCTCCAGTTAAAGGGACTAGGCAAGGTGATGTGAAAGACCCCGACTGCACATGGAGAGCCATGGAGAGGGGCTTGGCATGCGGAAGGTCCCAGATTCAATCCCCAGCAACTTCAGTTAAAGGGACTAGGCAGGTAGGTGATGTGAAAGACCTCAGCCTGAGACCCTGGAGAGCCGCTGCCGGTCTGAGTAGACAATACTGACTTTGATGGACCAAGGGTCAGTATAAGGAGGCTTCATGGGGATATGCCATAGCTCAGTGGTAGAGTATCTGCTTGGCATGCAGAAGGTCCCAGGTTCAATCCCTGGCATCTCCAGTTAAAAGGACTAGGCATGTAGGTGATGTGAAAGACCTCTGTCTGAGACCCTGGAGAGCCGCTGCCGGTCTGAGTAGACAATACTGACTTTGATGGACCAAGGGTCTGATTCAGTATAAGGTAGCTTCAGGTGTTCATGTGAAATTACTTGCATGTTGTTGATCATTAACCATAAACAAGGGGAAGGTAGAAATGACTTCACTCTTCACCATCACCCTCATAGCCAAGAGGATAGATCACACCCATCATGAAAGCAGCAAAAAGACAGTCTGCCCACAGATGAAGAAGGGGGATTTTTATACTCAGGGGTTTCTTTTAAGATATGCATAAAAATAATGACTTCATAAAAAGAAGAAGAGTTGGTTTTTATATGCCGACTTTCTCTATCACTTAAGAAAGAATCAAACCAGCTTACAATCACCTTCCCTTCCCCTCCCCACAACAGACACCCAGTGAGGTAGGTGGGGCTGAGAGAGTGTGACTAGCCCAAGGTCAGCCAGCTGGCTTCATGTGGAGGAGTGGGGAAACAAATCCAGTTCACCAGATTAGCCTCCGCCACTCATGTGGAGTAGCACAGAATCAAACCCGGTTCTCCAGATCAGACTCCACCGCTCTGAACCATTACACCACACTGGCTTCCCATGAATTTAGACCAGGAAATACAGTTCTCCATCTTGGGGTCCCAGAAGTTTTATAGAAAGCGGCAGCTAAGGTGGGACATGATAAAGTTTTTTAAAAAAAAATAATCATGGCATAGAGCAAATGAACAGAGAAAATGACTTAATCCATAGCATTAGAAATTGGAGGGCAACCAATGAAAATGATGTGCAATAGATTCAGGACAGACAAAAGGGAATATATATGTATGTATGTATTTAATTACATATATATATCTATATATATATACACACATATATATATGTGTATATATATATATATACACATATATATATGTGTGTGTATATGTGTGTGTGTGTGTGTGTATATATATATATATATATATATATACACACACACACACATGCATGTATGTATGCATTTAATTACATACATATACACACACACACACACACACATATATATATATATACACACATACATATATATTCATGTGTGTGTGTGTGTGTGTGTGTGTGTGTATGTAATTAAATTGTAGAATTTACTGCCAGTGGATACAGGGATGGCCAGAAGCATAGATAGCTTTAAAAGAGCATTAGATAGATTCAAGAAGGAGAGGTCCATTAGTGTCCACTAGCCATAGTGACTAAAGGGAACCTCCATATTCAGAGGCAGGCAGCATCTGAATACCTGTGCTGGGAGGCAAAATCAGGGGATGTCTTTGTCCTCCATGCCTGGTTTAATGGCCCGATGCAACTGGACGGCCACTTTGCGATACAGGATGCTGGACTAGATGCTGGACTGGTCTGATCCAGGTATGACTCTTCTGATTTTCTTATCAGGTGAAGGCCCTGGCCTCTATGCCCTGTTGTTGGCCCTCCAGAGGAATTGGGTGGCCACTGTGTGAGATGGAGTGCTAGGCTAGGTGGACCACCGGTCTGATCCAGCGTGACTCTTGTGATAATCTCATTAGGGGGACGCTTTGGCCTCTACGTCCTGGTGCTGGCTCTCCAAAAGGAAAGGTTGGCCACTGGGTGATACAGGATGGTCCACTGGTCTGACCCAGCAGGGTTCTGGTCTGAGCAAGCGTGGCCTGAGCCAGTATGGTGTAGAGGTTAAGAGTGGTGTTTTGGAGCGGTGGACTCTGATCTGGACAACCGGGTTTGATTCCCCACTCCTCCACATGAGCAGCGGAGGCTAATCTGGTGAACTGGATTTGTTTCCCCACTCCTCCACATGAAGCCAGCTGGGTGACCTTGGGCTAGTCACAGTTCTATTAAGGGCTCTCTCAGCTCACCTACCTCACAGGGTGTCTGTTGTGGGGAGGGGAAGGGAAGGTGATTGTAAGCCGGCTTGAGTCTCCCTTAAGCAGTAGAGTTGGCATATGAAAACCAACTCTTCTTCTTCTTTATGTTCATACGGCAGAGTAAGAAATAAAGCAGGTAAAAGTAACATACAGGACAGAAAACTGCAGTACTCTATGCCAACTTTGGGATAAAAGGTAGATCCGGCATCTAAGAGGAGGCAGAAAGCCATTATACAATAAGACAACACTACTTAACTGTTCGCGTGCAATTATTGGAATGTGCACTTTCCAGTCTGAAAAGGCACCACAACAATCATAAGCGGGGGAAGGAGGGTAAAAATTTATAAAACAAATACAGATTATTTAAAAAAAAAATCAAATGGAAGAAAGTCATACTGGCAAAAGCGCAACTGACTTTTTGGCATAGAAGAATATAAAAAAATTATGCGGAAACAGCCCAAGTAACTTCTTATTTTTTTCTGTGAATAGGACCCTGAAGGATTATCTTAAACACTTCCATATTCTGCACATCATAGCATTAGTATGTAACAGTATATAGAGGAGTGGAAATATAAAACACAGGGATTAAGAAAGATTGAAAGAAATCTCATTGGGTACTATATGAGGAATAGCTTATGTAGTTCATTTCGCTGTGATATCCATAAAAAACATCTTAAGGCGCACATATATTTTTATTTTAAACACAGGCAGGTGAACGGCATTGGTTAATAACCCAAGAAAATGCTTTAAGTGGTAACCGCAAATTCATTTTAGGATTGAAATATCATTAATATTATTTCAGAGACCTACTTATTCGCTGCAATTCTACTGAACTTTACCACTATAGCCTTACAAATCCAGATGAAATCAATTTCATGGTAAAACTATCCTTGTTCGTTTCATTAAAATGACATACGTATTAAGGCAGGCTTCATTTGTACTCTCCACGTGGATTTTTAGTGGAGTAACGTATCAGAGAGAAAAATCTGCATTTGCAGACAACAGAATTAGCTTTACAGTGTTTAATTCTTCACATAGTTATTGATGACACTGACCAATTCTGATATAAGCTAATACAAAACGCCTAATTTGCAAACTAAATATACACATGAAGAAGAGTTGGTTTTTATACCCCACTGTTCTCTACCCTTAAGGAATCTCAAACCAGTTTACAGTTGCCGTCTCTTCTCCTCCCCACAATAGACACCTTGTGAGGTCAGTGGGGCTGAGAGAGTTCTGAGAAATTTGACTGGCCCAAGGTCACCCAGCAGGCTTTATGTGGAGGAGTGGGGAATTGAACCCAGTTCTCCAGATTACAATCCGCCGCTCATGTGGAGGAGTGGGGAATAGAGCCCGGTTGTCCAGATTAGAGTCCACCGCTTTTAACCACTACACCATGTTGGTTAAAAAGAACTAGTGTAATCTGTAGTTCTGCTTGCAATGGCAAATCCAAGTTTGCTACCATTTAGGCCTCCGGCTACAAAAAAATGACCTCTATGCTGCATCAGCACTTGAACAGAGAGCTAGCGTGGTGTAGTGGTTAACAGCGGTGGTTTGGAGTGGTGGAGTCTGATCTGGAGAACCGGGTTTGATTCCCCACTCCTCCACAGGAGCGGTGGAGGCAAATTTGGTGTACTGGATTTGTTTCCCCACTCCTACACACGAAGCCAGCTGGGTGACCTTGGGCAAGTCACTCTCTCTCAGCCCCACCTACCTCACAGGGTGTCTGTGGTAGGGAGGGGAAGGGAAGGTGATCGTAAGCCGGTTTAAGTCTCCCTTAAGTGGTAGAGAAGGTCAGCATATAAAAACCTACTCTTCTTCTTATGCCTCCCCTCTGCTGTATGAAATGGCCCTGGAGAGCACCATTTTCCCTGTCTGGGAAACCTTGTGGACCCCGTCAGTACATGTGGAGCTCCCGGTGGGGCAAATATCAGCCCCGGGACCATTTTGGGTTGAGAAAACAGTTCTGAGGAATGGCCGAAACCACTCCCCCACACTCCGAATTGGGGGCCCCGCGCCTGGAAACCGTGCTGCTAACACAAAATTCGCAAGCACGCATCTAACAACCCAAGGACGGTGTATCTTGTAGTTCGGACAGAACGATCCACCACTCTGTGGCAACAGGGTGGAACATGGGGAAGGGTAACCAGACCCAGGAGGAGGAAAGGACTGTTGGCCCGCAGCCTTTGTGGGAACAAGTTTTCTGCTCCTTGTGATCTGTCCGGGGTGCTGAACTCCTTATGTCGACTCCCTTTCTCCTGTGAGCCAGCGAAATGGACACACAGCCTTCCATCGTCTGCTCTGCCCATTTCAACCAGCTTCTATCCAGTCTGTGGAAGGCACAGATACCCTGCTGGACTTCTGACCATTCAAACCTCCCAACAGGCCCCACTACGCCAGAGCGGAAAACTTCTGAAATATTTTCCATTGAAACCAGTGAAAACAAATAAGGAATGTACGTGTTTTTGTAATTTTGCATATCCTTAGAAATTCAGGGTTGTCTCTAGTAAACTGGGGCCTCTGAAGCATAGGAAGAAGAAGAGTTGGTTTTTATACGCCGACTTTCTCTACCACTTAAGGCAGAATCAATCCGGCTTACAATCACCTTCCCTTCCCCTCCCCACATCAGACACCCTGTGAGGTAGGTGGGGCTGAGAGAGCTCTAAGAGAGCTGTTAACTTGCCCAAGGTCACCCAGCTGGCTTTGTGTGTAAGAGTGGGGAAACAAATCCAATTCACCAGATTAGCCTCCGCCGCTCATGTGGAGCGGGGAATCAAACCCGGTTCTCCAGCTCAGACTCCTCTGTTCCAAACCACTGCTCTTAACCACACCACGCTGGCTCTCTGGAAGGTAGATCATGAGTATGCTAGAAGGTGGATCATGAGTACCCTTGCTATCCCAGTAAAAGAAGCGAGACTGCCATTAGGCAAGTGGGTTACAGTTGCAGGGATGTTACCAAAGATGGCTTTCCTTTGGCGAGAGGCTCCCACCCAGATGGTTGCTTTTATAAACTGTACAGTAGGCCAAAAGGGAGACTGCAGGCCAAGAAATCAGAGGGAGGCTGAGACGGGGAAGGGCAGCCATGAAGGAGCTAGAAAAGATTCTGAAGTATAAGGATGTGTCACTGGCCACCAAGATCAAGCTAATTCATGTCATCATATTCCCCATTACTATGTATGGGTGTGAAAGCTGGACAATGAAGAAAGCTGATAGGAAGAAAGTAGATTCCTTTGAAATGTGGTGTTGGAGGAGAGCGTTACGGATACCCTGGACCACCCAAAAATCAGTGGGTTCTTCAAGGATGGAGAAAGCATTCCAATGTGCTACAGGTATTTTGGTTATATTAGCACTGTTTTAGTTTTTTATATATATAATTTGGATCATTAGTATTTGATTTTTTTAGTAACATCTATGTTTTTCCCCCTTTTTCTTTTATTGTAAGAATAAATGTTTATAATAAAAAAGGGGGTTCTAGATCAAATCAAGCCTGAACTGACCCTAGAAGCTAAAATGACTAAACCGAGGCTATTGTACTTTGGTCACATCATGAGAAGCTAGAAGTCACTGGAAAAGACAATCATGCTAGGAAAAGTTGAAGACAGCAGGAGAAGAGGAAACCCAACAAGAGATGGATTGGCTCTCAAAAGGAAGCCACGGCCCTCAATTTGCAAGACCTGAGCAAGGCTGTTAAAGATAGGACATTTTGGAGGACGTTGATTCATAGGGTTGCCATGAGCCAGAAGGGACTTGGCAGCACTTCACACACACACACAGTAGGCCAATTCAGGCATCTCTTGAACACTGCAGCAAGGCAATGCTTTGCTGGAATGGGATTGCACATTCCTACCCTAGCCCCAGGCCAGCTTGTAGTGTGACTGTTAGACGCTGTGATCAGATACCACAAAAACACTGCCTTGTCTCTTCTGGTGAGCAGTGCACAGGGACTGAAAGGCCACGGGTAAGAAGGGGGTTGTGACCCTTGGTGTGACATTACTAAATCCTTGCTGTTATTTGCTCCTGTAAAATGTTCAAGGGTGTATACTTAGTGACAACGAACAAGGGAAGCCTTATAAAGCACTTAGAAAACAATCTTAAGAAAGTATATTAAGAATTAAGTAAGTTTTGCTATATTTACTTGGGCAGCAAGACTCTCACAGAACAGAAAATACTCCCCAAAAACGATCAAATTGGGAACAGAATATGTAGCCTTTCCCCACTGGCCCTTTATCTGGAAGTCAGAATCACAGCCATTACAAAGAAGGTTATATGATTTCCACAGGAAGGGGGGAAACTACAAATAACGAAACATTCCTTGAATATTTAAAGCCTTAAATCTATAGTCTGGTTTCTTAAACAAATATGCATGCAGAACAGTCTCGTTAATTTCTTCTGTTTTTCTACATTCAACAACTGGGTGGGTCTACTGGCTTGCTTTTGAAAAAGACCGCGTCAGACTTTAGGGCTTCAACCCTAGAGGCACTGAACTGCTGTTAGATGATCTTTAGTTTCATCTAGACAAGGAATCCATCTGCCTTTTCTTAAAATGATGCAAAAATTGTGCGGCTGAGCAGAATCAGACTTGGATGGCTGCAATCCTGCACACGTTTGCTTCAACTGAGTGTCTTCAAAATGTACTTCTAGCTGACGAAGACGAAGAAGAAGAAGAAAAGAAGAAGAGGAGGGGTGTGGAGGAGGGAGGTAGTTGTGAATTTCCTATATTGTGCAGGGGGTTGGACTTGATGGCCCTGGTGGTCCCTTCCAACTCTATGATTCTATGATTCGAGGAGGAGGAGGAGGAGGTTGGGTTTTATATGCTGACTTTCTCTACCATTTAAGGAAGAATCAAACTGGCTTATGAACATCTTCCCTTCCCCTCCCCACAAAAGACACCCTATGAGGAAGGTGGGGCCGAGAGAGTGTGACTAGTCCAAGGTCACCCGACTGGCTTCATGTGGAGGAGTGGGGAAACAAATCCAGGTCACCACATTAGCCTCCGCCGCTCATGTGGAGGAGTGGGGAATCAAACTCGGTTCTCCAAATCAGAGTCCACTGCTCCAAACCACCGCTGTTAACCACTACACCACTGCGATGAATGTCTACCGCCGTTAGCATACCACTTGTCATGTGCCTGACAGCCTGGCAAAGATTAGATTTAAATTTAAACTCCCAGGCAGCAGGGCAAAACGGTACAAGATGGGTGGGTCTCGTTTTTGGAAAAGGGGAGCATCTGATATCCGCGTCTGGGCTGCTTCGGGCTTGACTCACCAAAGGGTTTGTTCCACTGGCCCTTGCCAGCAGTTCGCTCCATTATGCGGCTCTGGCATTAGAAACTCCATCCAAGGAAGGGCGGGGAGAAAGATTGTAGCAGTTCGAGATCCTTTTTTTTTTTTTGCTTTCAAGAGGCCATGCGCGGTCTTGCAGCAGAAGCCAGTTGGCACCACAAACCGCTTTGGAGGGGGGGGGGATGTGGGCAAGGAGCCGGCTGGCTCTAGAAGAGATTAAAATGATTCAGTGCGTCCACGAACCAGATCCTCCCACTGGAGGCTATAACAGTCATATTTTATAATAGCAAAATACCACTGAATCCAGGAAGCACACGGCATTTTTCAGCAGGGCTGCATACGGGCCACAATCCCTTGGAAACACAGGAAAGTCACGCCATCAGACACTGGCGTCAGAATCTAGCTTTCTACAAATCTCCCCCACCCTGCAAAACCCAGGAAGAAGAAAGAAGAAAGAAGAAGGAAGAAGAAGAAGGAGGAGGAGGAGAAGGAGAAGGAGAAGAAGGAGGAGGAGGTGGTGGTGGTGGAGGAGGTGAAGGAGGAGTTGGTTTTTATATGTCGACTTTCTCTACCACTTAAGGGAGACTCAAACCGGTTTATAATCACCTTCCCTTCCCCTCCCCACAACAGACTCCCTGTGAGGTAGGTGGGGCTGAGAGAGCTCTTAATAGAACTGTAACTTGCCCAAGGTCACCCAGCTGGCTTCGTGTGTAGGAGTGGGGGAAACAAATCCAGTTCACCAGATCAGCCTCCGCCACTCATGTGGAGGAGGGGGGAATCAAACCTGGTTCTCCAGATCGGACTCCACCGCTCCAAACTACTGCTCTTAACCACTACAACATGCTGGCTCTAGCATTTATGGTTACAAAGAAAATATGTTTGAAAGCATGTGAGCAGCGCCTGGCATGATTCGTGAAATTGTGATACCGCCTGCTTTTGGCCAACCCTTGCTTACCCCCCCCCCCGGGGGGCCAAAGGAATCAAAATCAAATAGAAGTGACAAAGCTCAGTGCAAACTGTTCCTTGGGGAGGGGATTCTTAGCTGGATTCAGGTATATGAGTGCCCTCTACCACCAACGAGGTCCCCTCGCCTTCCTCTGTTGTGTCCAGCACCCCGGATCTCCACCGGCCTGAGAAAAGGGGACGTCAGGATGAGGTTAGCAGCACCTTTCTCCCCCCACCCACCCAGGAGCAGTCAGAAAATGGATGGATCCATTGTAAGGCCGGGCTTGTTATTGTGTTCCCTCATTTACTTGAGAACGAGGAGGACTGATAAGCAACTGGGTTTTCTTTAGTTACAGCGTGGTTCAATTCCTCTTCCCAGGAGGTGTGAGAAGGGAAGTATTCTGTTTGGCTCTGTCTCCTGAGACAGCCATTTGGGGTTTGGCTCCACCTCCTGTGGACAACATTTTGGGGTTGCATTCACACTCAAAAATTCAAAAGGTGCCTACAGCCTCAAAAAAGCTGATCTCAGCTATTGTATGTGTGTTAAGTGCCGTCAAGTCGCTTCCGACTCATGGCGACCCTATGAATCAATGTCCTCCAAAACGTCCTATCCTTAACAGCCTTGCTCAGAACTTGCAAATGGAGGGCTGCGTGGCTTCCTTTATAGAGTCAATCCATCTCTTGTTGGGTCTTCCTCTTTTCCTGCTGCCTCAGACTTCTCCTAGCATGATTGTCTTTTCCAGTGACTCTTGTCTTCTCATAATGTGACCAAAGTTTTGTCTCAGTTTAGTCATTTTAGCTTCTAGGGTCAGTTCAGGCTTGATTTTATCTATAACCCACTGATTTGTTTTTTGGCAGTCCAGGGTACCTGTAACACTCTCCTCCAAAACCCCATTTCAAAGGAATCTGCTTTCTTCCTATCAGCTTTCTTCATCGTCCAGCTTTCAGACCCATACATAGTAATAGGGAAAACGATGGCACGAATTATCTCAGCTATTATGCAATCTTATTTCTCATGTTTTAACCCAGCCCATAATCCCGATTCTGGGTACTAGATTCATTCCTGGCCTTGCCTCTGATTTCGACTCCCTGGCTCGATGCTCACGGGGAAGGCCTGCAGACATCTCTGCTGGAACCTGTACTAGGAGAGCGCTTCTCTTACTCACAAACAGAGCATTGCTATCCAAAGTAAAAACATTCTAGGGAAAGATGCAAGAGACACTCCACAGCTCCACCTACCAGACAGTTAAGCGCTGGACAAGAAAACACCGCAGGCAATTTATTTTACAAACGGCATTTGCAAAAAGCACATGCAGATAAAAGTTACATATAACAGTCGCATCATAAGAAGAGTCATGTTCCAAAACGAGCGGCGGAGGGGAACACACTCGCGTAATGGAAAAAGAAACCCTGAAATTGATTGTATAAAATTCACTGCTGTAAAGAACAAAGAAAAAAAACAGAAGACTTGAGCATGTGGGAGTTGTTGTTTTTTAAAAAAAAAAATGGGATGTATCTCAGGACTCGATTCCACTGCTTGTATGAGAAATTGCAAAAAAACGGCTGCTAAAGGAACCAGTAACTTTGGTTGTCATCCCTTAGAGACAAAGGAACAGGTGCCTGCAGCCACATGTAATGAAGCCCAATGGTCTCCCCTTCTGCCTTGGAAAGGGCCCTTAGGATGTATCACAGAAGAGAAAGGAAGAAGGAAGGAAGGAAGGAAGGAAGGAAGGAAGGAAGGAAGGAAGGAAGGAAGGAAGGAAGGAAGGAAGGAAGGAAGGAAGGAAGGAAGGAAGGAAGGAAGGAGGAAGAAGAAGAAGAAGAAGAAGAAGAAGAAGAAGAAGAAGGAGGAGGAGGAGGAGGAGGAGGAGAAGGAGTTGGAGGAGGAGGAGTTGGTTTTTATATGCTGACTTTCTCTACCACTTAAGGCAGATTCAAACTGGCTTAAAATCGCCTTCCCTTCCCCACAACAGACACCCTGTGAGGGAGGTGGGGCTCAGAGAGTGTGACTAGCCCATGGTCACCCAGCTGGCTTCATGTGTAGGAGTGGGGAAACAAATCCAGTTCACCAGATTACCCTCCGCCGTTCATGCGGAGGAGTGGGGAATCAAACCCGTTTCTCCAGATCAGAGCCCACCCCTCCCACAGCTCCAAACCACCGCTCTTAACCATTACACCACTGCGATGAACTGAGAGAGCTCTATCAGAGCAGTGACTAGCCCAAGGTCGTCCAGCTGGCTTTGTGTGTAGGAGTGGGGAAACAAATCCAGTTCACCAGATTAGCCTCCGCCGCTCATGTGGAGGAGTGGGGAATCAAACCTGGTTCTCCCGATCAGAGTCCACCACTGCAAACCACCGCTCTTAACCACTACACCACACTGGCTGGAAAACATGTAACTTGCCCTGAACTTCCTCCCTTCCAATGGCTTTACATACATGACAGTGCCATCACACTAAACCATCCAAGCCATGGAGGCGTTTTTCTTTCGGACAATAAACATAGGAAAATCAATTTAAGTGTACTTAAGCTTTCCTATGTGAGAGGACTAAAAGGCCATCATGGGAGCTTCAGAAGAGGATTTTGAGAGGCTTTTTAAAGGTTGAATAGAACATAACTGGATGCAACTAGAAGACCCAGGCTAGCCCAATGTTGGCAGCTCTCAGACACAAAACAGTGTTGGCCCTGGTTAGTACTTGGATGGGAGACCACCAAGGAAGTCCAGGGTTGCTACACAGAGGCAGGCAATGGCAACCCACCTCTGTTCAGCTCTTGCCCTGACCTGAATGGCTCAGGTTAGCCTGATCTCATCAGATCGTGGAAGCTAAGAAGGGTCGGCCCTAATTAGTACTTGGATGGGAGACCACCAAGGAATTCTATAGTCACAATGCAGAGGCAGGCAATGGCAACACACCTCTGTTCAGCTCTTGCCCTCACCTGCATGGCCCAGGTTAGCCTGATCTCATCAAATCTTGCAAGCTAAGAAGGTTTGTACTTGGATGGGAGACCTCGAAGGAAGTCCAGGGTTGCTACGCAGAGGCAGGCAATGGCAACCCGCCTCTGTTCAGCTCTTGCCTTGAAAAGCCTACGAGGTCGCCATAAGTTGGCTTCGACTTGATGGCACTTTCCAACATCAGAACATAACTGGAGAGCAACCATCTACACCAACACAAATGTTTAGGATCTAAGGGTTAGTATGATGTACAGAAGACACGCATGCAGAAGCCTACAAGTGATGCAAGGTTGGAGAAAATGGTGAGTGGGAAGGAGGAGGCACCATCTCCAGATCCTCCAGGAATTTCCCAACCTGCAGTTGGCAACCCTATACTCTATGTATGCTTCTGGCAATGTAGCCAAAGAGATACATGTAGCCACATCCCATTGGTCAACTTGAGCACATACCTGGCATTCTACCCTTGAAAGCAATGGGCCTTAAAAATGATTAAACATTGGCCCTGTATTTGAAAAGGGTCAGGAAAGTACAGTGTAATAAATTAGGTTCATGGCAGACAAATGTTTAGGTTGAAAAACTGAATGCCGTTGCTAGGCAAAAAGAAACTTACAAGGCTCTTCCTTGATTTTTACAAAAGCCAGCAGGATGTAACTTGACTTGGGGGGGGGGGGGGCGGAACAAGAATAGTAAAACGGTCTATCAGACTTACATTATTGCTGCAGCTTTTATATCGGATATTCCTGCCTTCACAGTTCCTGGAAATAAAAAAACAAGGTTTGAATGCAATGACCAAGTAATGTTAAAATACTACCCTTTCTCATAAATTACGCTCTCAAATATTGGACACAGCTTCTCAGATTCAACGCCATTTGGAAGACGAATAGGTTAGCGTGGCTATCTGAGGAAGCAGTACGGCTTTTCCTGTCGGGCTAACAGCCGTGCAAAATTCCAACCTATTCCTGAAATATTGTGCAGGGAAAGCAGTACTGCTTACCAGCAGCCAGGTTTGAGGGATGATTTACACGGTGAGTAACGCAGCTCTCTAAACTGAGCCAGGCCAATTGCTCCCCCCTGGCAAGAGAGGAATCGGGGAAGATCCTGCCAGCTAGCTAGCAATAGCTGAGACTCTGCTCCTATGTCCTGCTCCCAGGTACTTAACACTTGAGCATGCCCACAGGTACGACTGGCAGGGGAGGAATTAAGGAAGATCCTGCCACTGCTCAATGACTTTGATCTCCTCCTGGAGAGCCGGCGTGGTGTAGTGACTAAGAGCAGTGGTTTGGAGTGGTGGGCTTGATTTGATTGACTGGGTTTGATTCCCCACTCCTCCACGTGAGCGGTGGAGGCTAATCTGGTGAACTGGATTTGTTTCCCCACTCCTACACACAGCTGAGTGGCCTTGGGCAAGTCACAGCTCTCTCAGCCCCACCTTCCTCACAGGGTGTCTGTTGTGGGGAGGGGAAGGGAAGGTGATTGTAAGCCGGTTTGATTCTCCCTTAAGTGGCAGAGAAAGTCAGCATATAAAAACTAACTCTTCTTCTTCTTCCTCTCCTTTTTCACAGGCAATTAAGGCCTGGGTGCACCCAGAAACACAAGCCAAAAGTTCTTGTCCTTTGGACCTTACCCTAAGAGGCAGAGATTAGATGTGAGCCCAGTAGCACCTCAAATACCGAAACTTTTCCAGAATATAAGCTTTTGGGAGTCAATCCTCCCTTCGCCAGATACAGTATCTGAAAAAGGGAGCCTTGACTTTTGAAGACTTATGCCCTGGATATCTTGTTGGTCTTTAAGGCGCTACTGGACTCAAATGTCGCTCTTCTACTGAAGACCACCATGGCTATCCACCTAGAACTACCTTCATGGAAGACTGGCTCTGAGAGAGAAGGAAGACCTGCTCTGAAGCCTCTGCCCCACTGGCCATTTTGTTGTTGTTGCATTCCCCCCCCCCTTTATTTTAAGACATTTCAGGTCCCCATTGGGGACAAAAGCAGAATATAAATAAACAACAGATTCAGCATTCAAGCTGCCATTATGAAAGTAATATTCAGTTCCTCCTAAACTGGCCAGGCTAACTTGTATATTTTGCCCTTGAAGAGTGTCCAGAAATTGCAGCTGGTACACAATGCTGCTGCAAAAATGCTATTTGGAATGGGTCATAGGAACCATAGGAACCATATCATTCCAGTTATGCTCCACCTTTGAATGCTCTTATTGGCTTCCAGGCCCAATTCAAAGTTCTGGTAATGACTTTTAAAGCCTTATACGGCCTGGGACCTGCATACCTTAAGGACCACCTACTTGTATACAAACCTACCCAACCATTATCATCATTTCTGGAGACCTGTTTCTGGTGCCTCCATCATCTGACGCTAGATGGGTGGCAACCAGAAATGTGGCCTTCTCAAACATGGCACCAAATTTATGGAATTCTCTTCCTGAGAATATTTATCTGTCCCCTTCTATCACTGTCTTCTGCCAGCGGGTGACGACTTCCGTTTCCTCAAGTATACCCTAAATGACCTTTCTTCGTGTTAGTTTTTAATTGCTGTTTTTTTATACATGTCTGCATTGGGTACCACAATTTAAGAAAGATGTAGGCAAGCTGGAACGTGTCCAGAGGAGGGCAACAAAGATGGTGAGGGGGCTGGAGACCAAGTCCTATGAGGAAAGGTTGGGGGAGCTGGGTATGTTTAGCTTGCAGAGGAGAAGACTGAGAGGGAATATGATAACCATCTTCAAGTACTTGAAGGGCTGTCATATAGAGGAGGGTGCTGAGTTGTTTTCTGTTGCCCCAGAAGGTCGGACCAGAACCAACGGGTTGAAATTAAATCAAAAGAGTTTCCATCTAGACATTAGGAAGAATTTTCTAACAGTTTCAACGGGTTGAAATTAAATCAAAAGAGTTTCCATCTAGACATTAGGAAGAATTTTCTAACAGTTAGAGCGGTTCTTCAGAAGGTTCCTTCCTCAGGAGATGGTAAGCTCTCCTTCCCTGGAGGTTTTTAAGAAGAGGTTAGATGGCCACCTGTCAGCAATGCTGATTCTATGCCCTTAAGCAGATGATGAGAGGGAGGGCATCTTGGCCATCTTCTGAGCATGGAGTAGGGGTCACTGGGGCTGTGGAGGGAAGAGGTAGTTGTGAATTTTCTGCATTGTGCAGGGGGTTGTGGACTAGATGACCCTGGTGGTCCCTTCCAACTCTATGATTCTATGATTGTTTTTAAAACTTGACTTTAATGTTTTTTAGTTGTTCACTGCCTTGGACGGTCCTAATTGGGTAGACTGGCAGCATACAAATGTTTCAAATAAATAGTATGGTGGAAAGTGCTTTGCTAATTTCACAAAGAAAGCACAGTTGTTCAGCTTGTCCTCTGAAGACTGCATGATCCTGTATCATCCATTGACTTTCTTACATAAAATACGAATGACCAACCTGCCGTTTAGACATCTCCTTAGAGAGTAGGAAGCACCCCCTCCGCATGTACGGGAGCAATCGCTCCAAGCTCCCCAAGCATCCCAGCCGCCTCGTTTATCTTCTTCAGACTGTGTAATTCTTGAGGTCTGGAAAACACAACAGAAAGGAACAGTAACCCAAAAACATTTGCATAGTTTGTAAACTTGTAAATGGCTATTATTCACCCTGGGGGAGATCAGCGAGAGAGTTTCTTGACTGTTTTTCAAAGAAAAGAGATATTTTGAACCAAACTCTTTCCAGTTTTGAACTTGCCTCCCTTGTAAGTCCGTATTCATCACCTTTAAACTCAATGATGAGCATCAGAACTTGGAAAACCTGAGCTGTCCTTCTAAAAGGGGTCAACTTGAGCCTATGAACTATGAAACTGCCTTATATAAAGGCAGGCTATAATCTGCTCTGACTGTCAAACTGACTCTCGAGAAGAGCTAAAAACCTAACGCACTCTGATGGATCGGATCTGGGGACCATCTAGTCTCGCGTTCTGCTTCATCCGGTGGGCAACCAGTTGCCCTGGATGGCCAACAAACAGGTATAGAGGCCAAAAGCTCCCTCACCTCGATGTCTCCTAACACAGGTATTCAGAGGCTGGCTGCCTCCGGAAGTAGAGGTTCCCTTTAGTGACCATAGCTCTGCATGTTAGTGTGCTGTCAGTCACAGCTGACTTATGGTGACCCTGTAGGGTTTTCAAGACAAGAGACGATTGGATGAGGTTTGCCATTGCCTTCCTCTGTGTGGACTGAGAGAGTTCTGAGAGAACTGTGACTGGCCCAAGGTTACCCAGCAGGCCTCACGTGGAGGAGTGGGGAATTGGACCCATTTCTCCAGATTAAGAGTCCAGCGCTCTCAACCACTACACCACACTGGCGATTAATAGACTTCTCTATGTATCTCTCTAATCCCTTTAAAACCCATCTACAGTTGTGAACCATAACTATGCTGGTATGAAATTCCTAAGTGACATTACTTATCAAATGAAGAAGTAAGTAATTCCTCACTTGTGACCTGAATCTATTGCCCACTGACTTCACTGGATGCTCCTGTGTTCTCCTGTTACGGGTTCTCTCAACACACTTTCTCCAATCCATGCATGTTTTTTGTCAACCTCGTCTCATGAGACTCATTTAAACTGGAGATGCTGTGAAATAAGACCCTGTCTAGACAAGAAAGGCACCCTTAGGTTTACCCCAGGGAGACCAACAACAAAGGGGGAAATTAACCCAAAAAAACAACATAATTAAGTACCCAAAGGTCAAGAAAAATGTTTTTTTCCTCCCTGAAATGCCACTGGGGAACATCACTTGCCCGCATGCCACCCCCAGTGCCGTTTTAGGGAGGAAAAACAGCCGGGGGGGAGAGGCAGCATCCTCTTCTCCCCTGCATTGCAGTGGTCCCCTGAAGAATTGGATCCTTATGATACTATTTAAAGGAATTGCTGTCCAGGAACTCACTTTTTAAAACAGCAGCATGTCCCTGGGGCAAACACAGAGATGCCCCTCTTCTCTAGAAGGGCATCCATCTTAGGGGAGGGGCTGTGGCTCAGCGGTAGAGCCTCTGCTTGGCATGCAGAAGGTCCCAGTTTCAATCCCCGGCATCTCCAGTTAAAGAGATTATGCAGGTAGGTGATGTGAAAGACCCCTGCCTGAGACCCTGGAGAGCTGCTGCCGGTCTGAGTTGACAATACTGACTTTGATGGACCAAGGGTCTGATTCAGTATAAGGAAGCTTAATGGGGATAGGCCATGGCTCTGTGGTAGAGTATCTGCTTGGCATGCAGAAGGTCCCAGGTTCAATCCCCAGCATCTCCAGTTAAAGGGACTAGGCAAGTAGGTGATGGGAAAGACCCCTGCCTGAGACCGTGGAGAGCTGCTGCCAGTCTGAGTAGACAATACTGACTTTGATGGACCAAGGGTCTGATTCAGTATAAGGCAGTTTAATGTGTTCATGTGGCCCTGTACCTGGGGCATTATGCATGCGAAGCGTGTGTTCATTTATTGCCAGTGAAGACTCGCTTCTGCTTGAGCAGGCAATGCAGGCTCTCTCTCCCAATCCTAAAATTTTATGGACATCTGGAGGATTCTGGCTTAGCTGCCAACCTCTGTCGCTTTTCCCTGACAGCTCCTGCAGGGAAGTTACATGGTGTTAACGAAAACACTGGTGGCACCCAAAGTCACAGTTCACGTTTAAACACTTTGGCTATTAGCTCTTGTCTAGAACGTTTCTGTCGCCCCTCTTCAAAGCTGCGGGGTTTGTTTGTTTTTTTAAAAATCAACCAAAGACAGTTCTTTTAAACTCGCAATCTGCATTCTACATCTACACAACCAGTGCCCAAGGCGCGGTGAGAATGATTCATTTTTGCCTGTGACTTTAGAAAAGGATTCGGAGTGGGGGTGGGGGTGGTAACGGGACTGGGAAAGAACAGGCAAGAGCAGCCATAACTTCCACACTTGGAGGTTTCAAAAGATCTCTATCTGGCGTGTCCAAGAATATGGCTGGCAAGTAGTCGGCACCTCTCCCCAACTCCAGCACATATTTGGACCCCTCTTAAGTAAGTAAATATTTGTTTGTAGGTAGCCAAAGGCCTTTACAAAGTAAATTAAATGATGAAACAAGAAAATTATACAATAAAGATAAAATGCAAGATGCCATATAAATTATGATAAAATACAGTAGAATTGGCGTCTATCCTAGTTGGCCATCCGTTATTAGATGGTTACATTCTTTGGCACCAAGTTTGAGTCAATATCTGACAACAAAAATACTAATTTATTGGAATCAGCAAGTGAGTTTAACCCAGTTAATATCATACGAAGGAATTTTTCCCTAGGTGTTGCGTAAAGAGGACGAGCTGTTTTGGATCCCCACTGGGGAGAAAGGTTGGGTATAAATATAGAAGAAGAAGAAATGTTGGTTTTATATGCCGACTTTCTCTACCACTTAAGGAAGAATAAAACCGGCTTACAGTCTCCTTCCCTTCACCTCCCCACAACAGACACCCTGTGAGGTAGGTGGGGCTGAGAGAGCTGTGACTAGCCCCAGGTCACCCAACTGGCTTTGTGTGTGGGAGTGGGGAAACAAATCCAATTCACCAGATTAGCCTCCGCCGCTCATTGTGGAGGAGGGGGGGAATCAAACCCAGTTCTCCAGATCAGAGTCCACCGCTCCAAACCACCACTCTTAACCACTACACTACGCTGGCTAAATGTAGTAAATCAATCAATAAAATTGCATTTGTGCTGGCCCAGATAATAATTCAATTCGCATCAAACTACATGTATAAGCAATAACTCTTTTTCTATCACACGCCAGAGGTCTGAAGTGCAGCCACAGTGAACTGCACTGGACGCCTTGATTTCTGCTATTGCAATACGAAGTATGTTGACAAAGAGATCTGATCTGGTCCTTATGTGCCTTGGATCAGGTTGCATTGATGTCATGAGATACAGCTGCACATAAAGAACACTTAATCATTAGCATTTTGCACAGGATTATGTTTCTGGCCCTTCCAGACTTGATACACACAGTACCTTCATAGAACCGTTCTTTCCAACACATACATAATGAATTAAATGAGGGTCTTCGTGATTATAACATTACGTACACGTAAGAGAATAAGGGCTGACTCCAGCTACAAGGGAAGGCGGGATGTAAACATTTTAAGAAAGGGTGGCAGAGAGGTACCTTCCATCAACGAAGGCTTTGGATTTGTGTCTCCTGAACCGATAAGCACATCCCAGGCCAAAGGGCTTTTTAAACACGTGCAGGAGAAAAATAGTTTAGGATATAGCACAGAGACCCGTGATTCAAGGGAAGAAGATTTTAAAACTCCGTTGCAGAAACTCAGGTTCTTGAACTCACCAAAAACAGCCTAACCTACTAGATTATACAACCTCATCGTATGAAATTCTAACTCTGTTTCGATGAGCAAATCTTGTGGACATAAAAAAGGGATGACCTGCCCCTGTTATTTAAGAAGAAGAAGAGTTGGTTTTTATATGCCGACTTTCTCTGCCACTTAAGGGAGACTCAAACCAGCTTACAATCACCTTCCCCTTCCCTCAACAGACAGGGAGGAAGGTGGGGCTGAGAGAGCTGTGTAGCCCAAGGTCACCCAGCTGGCTTCATATGTCGGAGTGGGGAAACCAATCCGGTTCACCGGATTAGCCTCCGCCACTCATGCGGAGGAGTGGAGAATCAATCCCGGTTCTCCAGAGTCCACTGCTCCAAACCACCGCTCTTAACCACTACACCACGCTGGCTCCCACGTGAATATAAGGTATTAGCTCGTTAGACATGAATATAAGGTATTAGCTCGTTAAACGTGAATATAAGGTGTTAGATTTGTAGCATAGAATCTTTATTTTGATATTTTCTGATCTATGACTGCAATATTATTGTTATTATTAACGATGAATTAAAAAAAACAGTATGCTAAATATATTCATGGAGAGAAAAAGATGGGGATTACACTTGGGGCCTGGCACACATAACGCAGATGCTCTGTCCCTGAGACGCAGTTGCTACTTTGCTCAAGAGGATCTGAAAGCCGGTCTTTAGCAATTAAGACACCGTGTCAGAGTGGGGGGATGTATTGATATTTGTCCTCTCTGCCAATATACGGGAAGTGATAATGTCCAAAAGGAAGAATTTATGGGTCAGAGGAGATTCTCTGATGCAGCCTGCGCCATAGCTGTGGGAGGGGCTGTGGCTCAGTGGTAGAGCATCTGCTTGGCATGCAGAAGATCCCAGGTTCAATCCCCGGCATCTCCAGTTAAAGGGACTAGGCAAGTAGGTGATATGAAAGACCTCTGCCTGAGACCCCAGAGAGCTGCCGCCGATCTGAGTAGACAATCCAGACTTTGATGGACCAAGGGTCTGATTCAGGATAAGGCAGCTTCATGTGTTCATGTGTGTTGTGTTCATAGCTAAGAAGTGCAGCGACATTCCTGAAGGATTTCCATTGGACAGACCTATCACTAAGTGCTGGTGGTCCGGGTAAATGGGGGAAATCAGGAACACTGAAATAATATTAACTGGGCAATCCAGCATTTGAAAGGGGGGTTCCTGCCCAAGGACCTGGGAGGTGACAGAGAAAATACATACCTCTAAATTTATTTATTTACTTTATTTATAGTCCGCCTTTCTTGCTGTGACTCAAGTTTGAACATGCCTTCCATTTCTGTCTAGAAATGCCCTAAAAAGGTAAAGGTCCCCTGTGCAAGCACCAGGTCATTCATAACCCATGGGGTGACGTCACATCCTGACATTTTCTAGGCAGACTTTTGTTTATGGGGTGGTTTGCCAGTGCCTTCCCCAGTCATCTTCCCTTTACCCCCAGCAAGCTGGGTACTCATTTGACCAACCTCGGAAGGATGGAAGGCTGAGTCAACCTTGAGCAGGCTACCTGAAACCGACTTCCGTCGGGATTGAACTCAGGTCGTAAGCAGAGCGTGGACTGCAGTACTGCAGCTTACCACTCTGTGCCACGGGGCTCCTTAGAAATGCCCTACGGTATCAAAAGTTCAGAAAACACCAATCGAAACCAGCTAAAGCCCTAAAAAAGCAAAATTAGCAAGCAGCTTTCAGGCAGAGTCCCAAACCAAAATATTACCCTCCAGTGCATGTTCGTAACTTATTGATTTAATTCCTAACTGAGACCCTCCAGATTCTTCCCAATATAAGTCATGCCACTTCACTGGTATTTCTTCCCGTTATTTGAATTGGGTTTCACAGCATAGGCAAATATAATACATAGATTTGATGAAAGCTGACAGCTAGTAAATCAAATATTATTTTGCTAGTAAATTACCAGGCCGGCTCAAACTACCTTTAACTCTTTTCCCATGGGACAAATGATTTGGACAGGCAGGAGTTTAAGTCAACAGTGCGGGTACTGGTCGAGTCCAATGATTACGAAGACAGATCTGCTGGCACGAACGAGGGCTTTGATCGTCCTAAGGAAAATTAGATTTTTTTTGGAACCAGATACCATACAGAAGAATTCGTTTTTATCTACTCCCCCAATTTAATAGCTGAACAACTGCGCATTGTTTTGGAGCTCTTAATCACATTCAGCTCTCCAATCCTTAAGCACACTTATGAAGAGGAAAGACCTATTCCATGGAGATGGGCTTAAATCTCCGTAAACATGCACGGGATCTTACTGGAATTTTAACTACTTTATGAATTCTTCAAATTTTCGACAGTTTTAAGACTGCAACATCAGGTGGGAGATCTGCATGTGTGACTGTCACAGATAGAACATCCATGCTTCACAGTGTAGTACGTTAACAATGGGAGTTAGCCTGCACATTCGGTTATCGTAAGAACATAAGAAAGGCCTTGCTGGATCAGACCAAGGTCTGTCAAGTCCAGCAGTCTGTTCACACAGAGGCCAGCCAGGGGCCTCTAGGAAGCCCAAAAACAAGACGACTGCAGCAGCATTATCCTACCTGTGTTCCAAAACACCTAATATAATAGGCATGTTCCTCTGATACTGCAGACAACAGGTACGCATCGTGTCTAATATCCATTTTGACTAGTAGCCATTGATAACCCTATCCTCCATATGAACTTAAGGAAAGCCCTTCAGACCAAGGTCCATCAAGTCCAGCAGTCTGCTCACACAGTGGCCCAACCAGGTGCCTCCAGGAAGCCCACAAACAAGGCGACTGCAGCAATATTATCCTGCCTGTGTTCCACAGCACTTTATATAATAGGCATGCTTTTCTGATCCTGGAGAGATCAAGTATTAAGTAATCAGGTGCACGTCTGAACTTGATGGGTGGCACTAACTTTATTAAATGGGGGAAGAGAATCTGACATTATGTATGGCACAAAGAGTCTTGAACCGAAGAAGAAGAAGGAGGAGGAGGAGAAGGAGGAGGAGGAAGAGGAGGAGGAATTGGTTTTTATATGCCAACTTTCTCTGCCACATAAGGCAGACTCAAACCGGCTTACAATCACCTTTCCTTCCTCTCCCCACAACAGACACCCTGTGAGGTAGGTGGGGCTGAGAGAGCTCTAACAGAGCTGTAACTTGCCCAAGGTCACCCACCCTGAAGCTTATTAGTCCTTTCCTAGGTTCAAGCTGCGTGATTATCCCGTGCTCCTCTACTTGGTTGGTCCCCTGTGTGCGTGCAGAGTTTGTGCTTAGAGATATGTCCATGCATGCCTAAAGACATGCCCAGGCATGTAGGTTAGCCTATGCATCCCTCACCATGATGCCCACAGGCAAGATGAGCAAGATGAGGATAGAGGGGTAGAACAGGGCTCAAACCTTCAGCTTAGATGCTATGGGAAGAGCGGTGTGTGTGTGTGAAGGGGGGAAGGTCCTGGACTCCCCAGCCAGTCTCATTTGCTCACAATGCAGCTTGAAAAAAAATACACTCGTTTATTAGAAGAATCAAGCACAGGCCCATCTATATCACACATAAGAACATAAGAAAGGCCCTGCTGGATCAGACCAAGGCCCATCAAGTCCAGCAGTCTGTTCACACAATGGCCAACCAGGTGCCTCTAGGAAGCCACAAACATCTAAGTTCTTGGCAGTTTGATGCACCACGTTTATACCTAGAACCAATGTCTAAGGTTTTCCATCACTGGGTTTCTATGCTCTCTAGGAGAAAGGGGAAGGAAGAACTGCGTCATTGGGAACCTCTGCTGGCATTATCCATCAGCCATCAAGTTAGATAAACGTTCACCAAGCGTGGTGTAGTGGTTAAGAGCGGTGGTTTGAAGTGGTGGAGTCTGATCTGGAGAACCAGGTTTGATTCCCCACTCCCCCACATGAGTGGTGTACACTAATCTGGTGAACTGGGTTTGTTTCCCCACTCCTACACATGAAGCCAGCTGGGTGACCTTGGGCTAGTCACAGCTCTCTCAGCACCACCTACCTCACAGGGTGTCTGTTGTGGGGAGAAGAAGGGAAAGTGATTGTAAACTGGTTTGATTCTTCCTTAAGTGGTAGAGAAAGTCGGCATATAAAAACCAACTCTTCTACTTCTTCTACATTCCAATTTGTTACATTACCTACCCAAAGTATTATCTCAACATTTACAACCAGAAAGTTTCCTTACCCAATATTAAATAAATTAAGGTAGAAGGGCGTTTCTCACCTCCCCCCATTCTAAAAATTCTCTGTATTATGAAAGGCTGTAAAAATGTGGGGCCAATTTATCCAATTTTCTAAAGAAATTTTCCAGGATTTTCACGGGCAACATATAAAGGTACTAAAAATACTCTTGGCAGCTTGTTCACTTGGCCAGAATTTACAAGTAACAAAAAGCTCATTCCAAGATAGGATTGTCCATGTAAAATTTTTACTGCAAAATGTCGAGTTTCTTTTTATAATTTTCTGATAATTCCCCAGTTTCTTATAAGTCAAGCTTTCCATCCCTATCTACAAGAACTGACATGGTAGTACTAGGATTGTTGCGAGACTGGGGCAATAAATCAGCCCATTAACACTGGATTGTGCAGATTTTTATTTCACAATTACACAAATTAATTTAGCATCCACACGAATCTCTTGGGAGGGGCTGTCCGGAGATTCGGAGTGCAGAGTCAGTGGAGATTCTCAATTCGTTTCTGGAGGTGGGAATGAGCTAGATGAGTGGTTCCCGAAGTGGGCAGTACCACCCCCTGGAGGGCGGTGGGATTACCTAGGGGGGCACTAAGAGGGAAGGAGGCAGCAGGGGTGCACTAGAGGTGGGCCCCTTCAACTGTGTGGTTGGATAGGGTAGGGGGGCGCTGGGGTTGAGTTTGTGGAACCAAGAGGGCGGTGGCCCGAAAAGTTTGGGAACCGCTGAGCTAGATGATGGACTCTCCTGAACACAATCCAACATCACCAGTGAGAACATAAGAAAAGCCCTGCTGCATCAGACCAAGGCCCATCAAGTCCAGTAGTCTGTTCACACAGTGTCCAATCAGGTGATATTGGGTGCTGTGGAACACAGGCAGGATGGTGCTGCTGCAGTTGTCTTGTTTGGGGGCTTCCTAGAGGGACCTGGTTGGCCACTGGTGAACAGACTGCTGGACTTGCTGGGCATTTTCTGATCCAGCAGGGCCTTTCTTATGTTCTTATGTGACTCTAGGAAGCCCATAAACAAGGCGACTGCAGCAGCATCCTGCCTGTGTTGCACAGCAGCTAATATAATAGGCATGCTCCTCTGATACTCTGGAGAGAATAGGTATGCATCATGACTAGTATCCATCTTTACTAGTAGCCATGGATAGCCCTCTCCTCCATGAACATGAACATGTTGGCAACCATCACCCAATCCTGGGGCAGGGAGTTCCAACATTTAAGGAGTGGTCCAGTTCTGGACAGGACTGTACCACCCACCCAAAAGAGCAGCTTCACTGCTTGGTAGTATTAGATCACTGTCTGCAGATGAAGTCTCAGGTCTCCTATGTGGCATCTTTGCCCTGGTTGTTGGGCCTGCTGTCTCCTTTCCCTAAGAGGCATAGTTATCCAGACTATGGTCACAATTTGGTTGGACTACATACCAGATAGGATGCAGAGTTGCCTTTGAAGAATGTCCAATTAACACTCCAGTTAACTGATGTGTGTGTGTGTTTGTCAAGTCGCCTCCGACTCATGGCGACCCTATGAATAAAAGTCCTCCAAAATGTCCTGTCTTTGACAGCCTTACTCAGATCTTGCAAATTGAGAGCTGTGGCTTCCTTTATTGAGTCAATCTTCCTCTTTTCCTGCTGCCCTCAACTTTTCCTAGCATGACGGTCTTTTCCAGTGACTCTTGTCTTCTCATAATGTGACCAAAATATGACAGCCTCAGTTTAGTCATGTTAGCTTCTAGGGTCAGTTCAGTCTTTATTTGACCTATAACCCACTGATTTGCTTTTTTGGCAGTCCACGGTATCCATAACACTCTCCTCCAACACCACATTTCAAAGGAACCTACTTTCTTCCTATCAGCTTTCTTCAATGTCTAGCTGTCACACCCATACATAGTAATAAAGAATACCACAACCTGAATTAACTTAATCTTGGTAGCCAGTGACACATCCTTATACTTCAGAATCTTTTCTAGCTCCTTCATGGCTGCCCTTCCCAGTCTCAATCTCCTTCTGATCTCTTGGTTGCAATCTCCCTTTTGGTTGATGGAGGAGCCAAGGAATAGAAAGTCTTCAACCATTTCAATTTTCTCATTGTCAACTGATAAAACACTGTGAAAAGGCAATTCTTAACACTTGTACATATACGGATGGATCAAGATTCATTTTGCGCAGGGATGTACCAGTGCTTGAGCGCACACATGTGCCTCAATAAAACGCCACACAAAAATTATCTTAATGCCATCGTACAACAACACCATGTCCTATACGTACCAGTATTTTATGGGGACCAAGGACCCATCTCAATTTGCAAACAAAAGGTTTGGATCTAGTGTTATGACTTGCTTAACCAGGCAGTAGGAAACTAAGGCATGAGATAACAATGTGACTTGGCCTCCTGCCTGGTGGCATGTGGTATGGTGGGAATTTCTGAAGCCAGCAGAGGCATGGATTTAAAAAAAATGTGACAACTTGAATCCTATTATCCTTTCAGAAAACAAACCAACTTCCTATTGGTTAGAACCAATCCACAGACTGGCACTACCAGGTAACACTAGAAATGTCTTCTATTTGCTTTCTAAAGTGCTTCTAAACTGTTTTATGTTTCTTATTAAACAGATTCTTTAAGCTGGTCTGAAGAACCACAGCTCCAGAATCTTCCATTATTATTATTATTATTTTTTAATTTCAGTCTCCTTTTCTTCTTGGGAATGGATTAATTGTCTCCTTGGGAATGGATAGGGAAAGAGGCTCCTAGCCGGCTAGCAGCAGCTGAATAAAATCTGGCTGGTATTGTTTCTCCTCTGCTCCAGGCACTTACTTACTTTAATGATACTGTTCATATGGCCAATTCGGCCTTGAATAATGTTACACTGAGATCAAAATAAAGAAAAAAAGGGGGGGGGAATCTAAAATAGTCCATTAAAAAATTAGTATTTTTTAATCTTGATTGACGGGGGGGGGGGGATTTGGCAACTGCCAATGTAGTATTAAAATCCACCCCTGTTAAAAGAACCCTCAGATTATCCAGTTTACAGTTTCCCAGATAAAAGGCTTTATCCATCTGTCTCTAGCCTCGTTGAGCAGGTCGCAGCTAAACAAGGAATGTTGAAGAGTGTCTATTTAGCCAGAACCACATTGACATACAATACGGTACCCTATTTAAACGACCCATTAACTCCTCTGATGGGATGGCGTTCAATCTAGCCAACATAAATGTCTGTATCGCGGGATTGTCAAAAAATTAAAATACATTGGGAGAGATTGCGGCAAGTTTAGACCTAGGTATAGAGGTGGGCATACTCTACGTGCTCTTATTGTAGTACTTCCAAAATCCACTTTTTGCAAGCAGCTCAAGACTGAAGAAAGAGCTGTCGATGACCCACACTCTTTTAGGTACTTAAAAGCCTAAGCCTGCTCGGATGTTCAAGCCCACTTGGGACCTCAATGTGAGGCTCGTGCCCTAGAGAAAGTAGCAGCTTCAATGAAGAGCTGCTTGTGGGGTGGGGGGAGACCTGCTCTGCATTCAGAAGCTTTTTTACATACATACATGAACCTTTATTGGCATAATAACCTCATTGCATTGTGCTTTTTTATTGTAAGCTGCTCTGGGAGACAAGCAGGAGATAAACAAACAAAACACTTTCTGAATAGAGAAAGCAACCTTCTTTCTCACCAAAGAGAAAGACACAGGCACAGTTCACACTCTCATCCATCTTCATACAGTCCCACTGCTGGCAGACCGACACTGTGATCCTCAACAGGGTTGGGTGTGAAAAGTGCTGTCAAGCTGCACTCGACATATGGGAACCCCGTAGGGCAGGAGTGTCAAACATACAGCTAACGGGCCAGACCCGGACCACTCTCGATCTAAGCTGGCAAGGAATGGCCCAGCCCAACCAAGTGACATTCATATCATATCCAGCCCTCGTAACAAATGAGTTTGACACACCTGCCATAGGGTTTTCAAGGCAAGAGACTAACAGAGGTGGTTTGCCAGTGCCTTCCTCTGCACAGCAACCCTGGTATTCCTTGGTGGTCTCCCATCCAATTACTAAGCAGGGCTAACCCTGCTTAGCTTTTGAGATCTGACGAGATCCCGCTAGTTTGGACCACACCCTTCAAAATCCATTGAAGTCAATGGGGGTAGAAGAGTATAACTCTTTTTAGGATTGCACTGCAAATCAGACCCTAAGTCTTAAGGAATACCCCTCACTCACTCAACTGACCACAATTTTAAGTGTGTACTCATCACAAAACCACAATGGAAAAGGTATCCTGTACAGCACGCGTTAAGATTCTACCAATTCCATTCCACTGTGTGACTCATTTCACCGCCTTCAAGAAGGCCCGACTCTTTGCAATGTGGACGCCAGTTTCATGTCTCTCACAATTATATATTTGAAATATAATGACAGATTACAGGAAATGACTGCAGGGACAGAGTGATTTATAAACTCATTTAAACAATGCAACTTTTATCAGTTGCGCAACATTAATCACCAACCTACGAACAAATATTTTCCTCTATATGATCGTCTCAAGAGTGATTTGCTGAAAACCGATTAAAAAAATAAAAGATTTAAACATTGCATTTTTTTCCAGGCAAGCTTAATGATTTCTTGCTGATAAACAGAATCATGTGTGCTACGTGAACGGTACAGAATTAACTAAAACTTATTACTTTATCCAGGAAACCAGGCAAATTGCAGCATAACATGAATAATATTTAGTAACCTGAGAAAACTATTCTGGGGAAAAGATTACTGTGCTCTAGGAAGGCTTCAAGGAGCCCCATGGCGCAGAGTGGTAAGCTGCAGTACTGCAGTCAAAACTCTGCTCATGACCTGAGTTCGATCCCGACAGAAGTTGGTTTCAGGTAGCCGGCTCAAGGCTGACTCAGCCTTCCATCCCTCTGAGGTTGGTATAATGAATACTCAGCTTGCTGGGGGTAAAGTGTAGGTGACTGGGGAAGGCAATGGCAAACCACCCCATAAACCTAGTCTGCCTAGTAAATGTTGTGATGTGACATCACCCCATGGGTCAGGAATGACCCGGTGCTTGCACAGAATACACTCCTGGGACTGGGGCAGGGGAAGTTGAGAACCACCAGAATTTATTACTTTGTTTTAACGTATTGTTGCTTATACTTACAAATAAAAGGGGAAATAGAAATATATATTGGGGGGGAATAATAAAAAGTTTAAATTAAAGTTCAGCTGTTTCCAGCTCCTTAAATTTTAGCTAGGTTCCTTCAGCACACTAAAACAGACATGCACAAATTGCTAGGCCTGTTCCATGTATAAGCCATGCTCCCTTTCAGAGCCACATAACGTGCCCAACAAAAGGGGGCAGCATGAAACACTGAAAGAACATCGGCCAAATTTGGGGCGAGTTCTAAACCCACAGGGATGATACAGCGAACAAAGAGGCCACCGTGCGCACAATTTGCTTACGAAACCAGAAGTGCAGGAGGTGCCCTCCTGCCAGGCTACTGGATTACATATTTTGTCATATCTAATTACTTGGTCAAAGAGAAAAGATTTATTAAAGAAAAACAAAACATGATTTGTACACAAGACTCGTCATTGTAATTAAAGTCCCAGACCGGGGGGGGGGGGAGGAGGAGGAGGAGGGGGAGGAGGAGGAAGAAGAAGAAGAAGAATAGTTGGTTTTTATATGCTGACATTCTCTACCACTTAAGGAAGAATCAAATGGTCTTATAATCACCTTCCCCTCCCCACAACAGACAACCTGTGAGGTAGGTGGGGATGAAAGAGCTCTAAGAGAGTTGTGACTATCCCAAGGCCACCCAGCTGGCTTCATGTGGAGGAGTGGGGAATCAAACCCGGTTCTCCAGATTAGAGTCCACTGCTCCAAACCACCGCTTTTAACCACTACACCACGCCTTGGATTTGAACTTCAACTTTCCTCCATGTCAAACTAGCTGGGCACTGCTCCACACTGGCTGCTCTTCCCTTATCTCCTCCTGTGACTTCATGGCAGTTCAGCCAATCGCGATGAGATACAGTTGCATCATTGCCACCACCCTAAAAACCCTCAGTACATTACAGGCATTAAGAGTCTCATTTGCAGACAGCAGACCCGTAGCTGATTCCTGAGTGACAGACGCTTGCCTTGCTTAAACATCGAAGAGTTTACACAAAGTGCCATGGGGAAAGCCATGGGGCTCTGGGCTTGGCAAGTGAAGCTTCGGCGCAGAATGTATTTTTATAACCAAACGAAAACACAGAGGGAAGAATTTAAAAAAATAGCATGTTTATTATGGGGGAAAGTTGGCAAACTATCTTAAAACAACTGAAAAGTGTAAAGTTATTTCGCTCATGGAAGTGGCCTGGGAACGTTTTTTTTCTAATGCTTAATGAGCTATATTTAATAGGAACGACACGGCTGAAGGTGACAGTGTACGGCTAGACTGGTCAGTGTAAGGGTGCATCAGCGAGGCTTCTTGGGTTTGCTTAATCCTCTGAAGACACTGCCAAAAAGGCTTTTGGAAATGGGATGCTTGAAACAAAACAGCAAACCAGGACAACAGGAGAGGGGAAGAGCCTTCTGAAACCCATTAAAAGGGGGGCCAAGCGTTGCAGACTAACTCTCTCCCTGTCAAGTTTTGCTCTTAGTAGTTCCGCTTTAGTAAGACCTATGAATATGTATATTTGTGTCCCAGAAATCATCATTTCCGTAGTCTCCTTGAGAAAACCATGGCTGAAGGTTCTGTAATAGTACAGACATCCAAGGGCTCACCCTTTTAAGACAGTTGGTGGTGGTAGTAGAAAGGGGCACCAAGCTGCAACCGACTTATGGCGACCCTGTAGGGTTTTCATGGCAAGAGATGAGCAGAGGTGGTTTGCCATTGCCTGCCTCTGGGTAGCAACCCCAGACTTCCTTGTTATTCTCCCATCCAAATACTTACCAGGGCCAACCAAGATCTGACGAGATCAGGCTAGCCTGGGCCATCCAAGTCAGGACAACCAGTACCATGTTCTGAATCATATTAAGAAGACCAAGCACAATGGTTTATTTTACCTGAGATATCATCACCTGGTCAAGGTGGAGGAAGTGCCAGGCACTGGACAATGAGCCCTGGGGAGTTTGAACACACAAACACATGAAGCTGCCTTCTACTGAATCAGACCCTTGGTCCATCAAAGTCAGTATTGTCTACTCAGACCGGCAGCGGGACCTTCTCCATGCCAACCAGATGCTCTACCACTGAGCCACAGCCCCTCCCATTAAGTTGAAGGAAAGTTGCTGCTTGATAACTCAGCATGCCAGTGTGGTGTAATGGGTAGTGCTAGACTAGACTCTGGGTTCGAATCCCCAGAAAAGTGGGATGTAAATGAAGTCAACAAGTAAACTCTTCCTAATAAGATACATTTGGCCAGCATTTAACTTGTCTGATTATCAGGTCCTACACAGAGGCACCAGGTTGACACCCTGTGGGGTCATCTGATGCCCAAAGCCAGTAAATGCTTGGGCTGAGTTTCTGCTGTCCTAGACCAAAAGGCCTGCAGTGCTCTCCTCTGCCCCATGGCCTAGTGTTGCGGGGAGCAGAGGAGAGGTGCTGTGACTCAGTGGTTAGAGCATCTACTTGGCATGCAGAAGGTCCCAGGTTCAATCCCTGGCATCTCCAGTTAAAGGGTCTAGGCAAGTAGGTGATGTGAAAGACCCCTGACTGAGACCCTGGAGAGCTGCTGCCGGTCTGAGTAGACAATACTGACTTTAATGGACCAAGGGTCTGATTCAGTACAAGGCAGCTTCATGTGTTCATGTGTTCAATGGCACCAACCACTGGAACAATTATTTGGCCCCTGAGTTGTTCCTCTAGCTGTTGGTGGGGCTGCTTGCTTTCAAGTTGGTTGTAGAACAGCCGGTAGAACTCCTGCATAATTGGTCATCTGTTGGCATCTGGTTGGGAGCATTTTTTTCCCATTTGACTCTTCCTTGATTTGTAAGGCAATTTTGCTATTGGTTGTGTCCGTGTTTATATATAACATAAAAGGCTTTTTGCATACAAGCTCCTCATACACCCTGCAGGCAAAAAAAAAAAAGACGCCTTTTATGGTAAAAGCAAAGAGTTTCCCTCTGATAAGATATGAGATCGGCTATTAAAAAGCTTTCGCAGTTACACTGTACAAACGGATGCCTGGGTGCTGCTTTGACTGCGTTACTAAAAAAAAAAAAGGCCGCATGCAAAAATCAAAACTTTGTGGCGTAAACAGCTGTTCGTTCAGAGCTGTTTCGTGAAAAGTCAGCATAAGCACACATCATAAAAAAATCTGCACTTTTTACAAAATTGCTGTCACACCCCTTGGGGCGATACTGGCATGGGTAATTCCTTGTCTGTCCTTATTTATTTATTTACTTATAACCTGCCTTTCTCACTGAGCCTCGCTGTGTGTCCACCTCTGTGTGAATATGTGTGCGCTTGCGAGCAAGTATCTGTACACACAGAAGCATATTACTCTGCTAACATCACAGGAAGGGGGGCGGGAAGAGGTCTAACAGCAAGCCAAAACTGCTGCCACTTATTTTAGAACTGGCAAAACCTTATCAGTGCTCTGTTTAGTCTTAGTATATATAGTGAATCTTTGACTGACTTCATCTTCAGGGTTACAACGAACACAGCTACCAAAACCAAGCCCATTCCAAGGTTTTTGTTTTAAAACTCCCATGACCAAACAATATACATATTAAAGGAACCCCAATAAAAGGTAATTTCCATAGAATCTTTAAAATGCTACCTTAATATTGAAGCTATGCAGGTTTGTTAAAGTATTAACGGTGCATTAACAGCGCGTTCCTGGCCTTGCATTACGCTGCATGGGGAAGGCTAAGATCACAACTGAACCCCTTACACTAGCGTTAACTGCTAATGAAGACAGTGTAGTAACATTATCATATCTTCATAACTCTTCAACAACTTTTCAACAACTTTTCAATGGTGCCTTTGGCAACATGATGGAGTAAAGAGAATTCAAGGGAGGAATTGGGGGTTTGGTGGAGACAGGGCAAAACTGCTACTGTAGTATGAACCCCAAAGGCTACTTCTCGACTTCCCTGACCCACAGAGGTACAATCTGTGGAGATGACAATACCACCACGCCACACAGAGTTGCTGTATAGCTGTTCATGAAACAATTTAAACACTAACAGGGCAATCTTAAGCAGAGTTACTCCCCAATCTAGAAAGGTGTCAATATGTTTAGGACTGCACTATAAAACTACTATGCATATTTTATTTCTAAATGCACCCATACACACAAAGATTGAAGCCATCTAATCAGGGTGAAAAAGGTACCTTTTCCTAAATTCCACCGTGACCAACACTGCATGACGCAACAGAAAGATCCAAGACCTATATGCAATCCTAAGCAGAGTTAAACCTTTTAAAGTCCACTGAAGTCAGGGGCCTTAGAAGGGGATGACTCTGCTTCAGATTGCACCATCAGTGAATCAAGAACCCCTCCAGTTTTGTAAACCTGGGCAAATGGAAGCAACCAGCAGTGACTCGTTTTCTGAGAAAGTTGAGATCTGCACCTCCCACATGCAAGGTTCCCTTCCTTCTGGGTTTGAAAGAAAAAAGGGTTCAGTATGGCACTCGGAAAAAAGTGCTCTGCTTCTGGCAGCGGTATTTTATATCTAGGGTAGAATTTGTTATACATTCTTATACAAAACGGTCTTTAATAGATAAGGTGTTGACACTAGCCACAGGACCCCTCTGGTGGGTTCTACAGCTGTTATAACACGATTATTAAATTCCAGCCGAGATTCAAGCACATCCTTCATCCTGAGTCTGAAACCGCTCCTTCCAAGTATGTGTTCAGCATTGTTAGTAACCAAAACGGGGAGCGAGGAAAAAAGGGAACGGCTCCTCCGCATCGTTTTAATTTAACTCTCGCGAAAGAAACCCCGCGTTTTATCTTGTGGGGAGTCGACTGCATTGCTGTGCCTTCACAGTGACTGCTGGTAGCGCCATCTTGTCATTTATACGTGGATTATTATGTTAATACTATTTTAGAGTTTTATGAGAGATTGACATTTTATTGTTAATTGTTGTTACCCGCCTTGAGCCCGGCTTGGCTGGGAATAGATTCTATGGCATTATTCCAGAAGAAGGAGGATGAGGAGGATGAGAAGGAGGAGAAGGAGAAGGAGAGTTGGTTTTTATATGCCGACTTTCTCTACCACTCTTCCGGCTTACAATCACTTTACCTTCCCCTCCCCACTACAGACACCCTGTGAGGTAGGTGGGGCTGAGAGAACTCTAACAGAGCTGCAACTTGCCCAACGTCACCCAACTGGCTTCGTGTATAGGAGTGGAGAAACAAATACAGTTCACCAGATAAGCCTCCGCCGCTCATGTGGAGGAGTAGGGAATCAAACCCGGTTCTCCAGATCAGAGTCCACAGCTCCAAACCACCGCTCTTAACCACCACACCACGCTGGTTCTCCAAGGTACCTCCCCTTCCCAAACTCCACCCTCTCCAGGCTCCTTCCCCAAATCTCCAGGAGTTTACTAAAACAGAGTTGGCAACCCAACTCACCAGGCTATTGTGAAGATAATATGGCATATAGGAGAATTATGTTGTAAGCTGCTTTGAGTCCACATTGGGGAGAAAAGCAGTGTATAAATATCTGATCATAAACAGACCTAGTTATTTATTATATTTGCATCCTGCCTTTCTTCTACAAAACTCAATGTGACAGCCACAGGGTTCCCTGGTGGTCTTTCAATTAGGGAGGAAAAAATTATCTTCTTACTTAAGTAAAAAATGCTCCAATATTCAAGACAATTAATAGTTTATCTCTACTTTTTTTTACTAATGTGACAATAACATTTGCAGAAGGATGTTATTTTCCTTTAGACTGACTTCCAGTGTTACTGTTATAAGTCAAAAATATAATATACTATATGGATGTAGACACTAATTAATTCGATAGTATCAGCCAGAACCAAAGTAGTATAAAAACCTCAGGAAATTCCCCATGATAAATTACTGGTTGCTGCAAGAATGGAAAATGCCATAATTGGAACAAGTTCATAATTTATTTGGCAGGGACGAAAGAAAGTAAAGGAATCCCAGTGTTAAAATGATTGGTTACTACGAGAAGGTAAGTTTACAGAACTGATAAATGATTTACTTGATAAGGACTAGGGAAGGGTAGTTTCTGGATATAATTTTGGACTGGTGGAAATGTTAATTTTGAACATCAGACTGCTAAAGAAATTAAAGATTATCATTACTGTCTATTCAGAGATCCCTTTATCACCGAGTAGGAAAGCTCTTTTGGTTAACTGATATGGATATGACAACGAGAAACGTGAAACTGAAAAGATAATAAATTTGAGCCGAATCATTTTTAAACACTTCTTTCTTCACAATAAACAGGATGAAAAAACAAGAAGTTCCCAGACTTATCCTAAGGTTTTCCAGAAAGATAAGATTCTGGCTCTATCTCAAATATGACTTCACTATCTCTCACGAAGCCTCAAATCAATAAGAGTTGAAAGTTAATATGGAAACATAAAAGGGGACCTGCCAAAATGGAAAACAAAGCCTTTGCAAATTATATTTTGGACACCGCGACATAAAAGCGTTCACAGAGTATATTGTCAATTTCACCGTCTTTCCCTCTGCTGTAGGCCGGTTGCTTGAATACCAATCTTATTAAACTATAACTCTGAATTTATCCACAATGTATAACATTCCAGATGTTGTACCAGCTGGGAACAGACCTTTAGGCCATCTTTGCCTGATCTCTTAGTCACTTTCCAGCACTGGCTAGGCTCCCTTCCAAAAATGTGAGGGAAAGTGTTAAAAACAGATGTCAAAATTAATGGTGTCTTTTTCTGAGTGGTAGGAAATCCTACACCCTACACTTAATACTCTTCTTTTCTTTTTCTTTTTTTGAAAAAGCTATGAACTATGTTGTCAACAAAAGATGTAAGTTAGTTTTAAATAAAATCATAACATAGGCAAACCTAATTCATCTGTTGCTTTCCTGACAACAGGTTAGTCACATCTACCTAGGACTCACAACACACTACGGTACACAGATTTTTGCATTAAATTAAACAGAACTGGCTGCTTGGGAAGCTTTCAGAACCTTTCAAAACATCCTTAGAGCATTCCTTTAATATTTCTAGAGATAGGGCTTTTTAACGGCAGCGACACATCATTACAATTATCTGCACAGAAGCGATAAACTTAAGTCATTTTACTGTTTTGGCAGTTTTCACATCTTCTTGATAGTATATGGCATGAGGGGGGAGAGGCACAATACGCCCAGTTCACACAAGGTGATGAATAACCTCAAATATCATGGGCTCCAAAGAAAGTGGAAGGAAGGCAGGGGCTTAAAGAAATTCCTAACCACAAAACTCTCAGTCCTTCCTATCCCGTTTCACTTCCGAAGAGAAGCAGAACCACTAACAAAACAGCAATCTTGCAGGTTGGCAACCTCGACCTTTGCTATTTTCTTTCAAAGTTTGTGTGTCAAAGATGCAGCAAATTGTGCTAAGCTTAACTGTTTCCAAACCAAGCAGCTTCTTTAAATAAACTTCTCTGGAGGACCTTGTAGGTGAAAAGCAGTATCAGTTGGCCCATAAGAACATCAGCCTTTCTAGATTAGACCAAGGATCCAACCGAGTCCAAGATTTCAGAGTAGGGATGCCAACCTCCAGGTGGTGGCTGGAGATCCCTCGATATTACAACTTCTCTCCAGGCGACAGAAATCAGTTCCCCTGGAGAAAATGGCTGCTTTGGTAATCGGACTCTATGGCATTGAAGTCCCTCACACATAAATACACATGAAGCTGCCTTATACTGAACCAGACGCTTGGTTCATCAAAGTCAGTATTGTCTACTCAGACTGGCAGCGGCTCTCCAGGGTCTCAGGTGGAGATCTTTCGCATCACCTACTTGCCGATAACTGGAGAGGCCAGAGATTGAACCTGGGACCTTCTGCATGCCAAGCAGATGCTCTACCACTGAGCCACAGCCCCTCCCCTCTCCAAACCATACCCTCCTCAGACTCCACCCCCAAAATCTCTGGGTATTTCCCAACCCGGAGCTGGCAACCCTATTTCAGCGGTGGCTGGCTCAAGCTCGTAAACTCTCATGCCTAATCCAAGCACAGAACCTTCCCAGAGGACCAGGATTCCCACCCAACAGAACATACAACATCTGGGGTCCGGAAGAGGACTCAGGACTGAGATGAATCCCATCTTGGTCGGTGCTCTGCAGTAACTGGAAAACAGGAAAACTCTAAATTCTTACCATCATTCCTAGGCCCCCAAGAAAGAAGAAGACTTGGTTTTTACATGCCGACTTTCTCTGCCACTTAAGGGAGAATCAAACAGGCTTACAATCACCTTCCCTTCCCCTCCCCACAACAGACACCCTGTGGTGGCGGGGCTGAGAGAGCTCTTAATAGAACTGTAACTACTTGCCCAAGGTCACCCAGCTGGCTTCGTGTGTAGGAGTGGGGAAACTAATCCAGTTCACCAGATTAGCCTCCGACACTCATGTGGAGGAGTGGGGAATCAAACCCAATTCTCCAGATCAGATTCCACCGCTCCAAACCACTGCTCTTAACCACTACACAAGGAAACAATTCTGTTCTGAAGTCTGAACCAGATGACACAGCATCATGTAGCAGCTTGGGGGAACCCCTTCTCACACTGTGGCTCAGTGGTAGAGCCTCTGCTTGGCATGCAGAAGGTCCCAGGTTCAATCCCCAGCATCTCCATTTAAAAGGACTAGAAGGTAGGTGATGTAAAAGACCTCTAGGCAGGTAGGTGATGTGAAAGACCCTGGAGAGCCACTGCCAGTCTGAGTAGACAATACTGACTTTGATGGACCAAGGGTCTGATTCTGTAGAAGGCAGCTTCGTGATGCACCAGGGTGTGTATAGCTTAGGCCAACAGTGGCCAGTCAGAATAGATCACCTTGCAAACGTAACTAAGGTTTCAGAACTTTTTAAAAAAATCACTAAGCACCTGACAAGTATGAAAAGTTCAACTTCGGGATATAACAAATAGCTGTTTTAGTCGTAAGAAACAGAATCATGCCTTAATAGATGAGCTTTCCGGTTTTTTTCAACAACAAAAAAAAGAAGGGCTTCAAATGTTTTCAATTTTCTGAAGTATGTATGGTCTCCTGTAAATAGAGAAATGATCTTAAACGTGGGCTTGCCTGCAGCAAAGGAAAATCAAATTAGTCAGCTACAGAGGAAGAGGTGGTTTTGGTTTACTAATTTGTAGTAGGGAAATCTGATACTGACTCACTTCAGTTAGAAGTACTTTATTTGAACCGTTTATCACTGGATCCACACGGCCCTCTCTTAAATAATTCCTTAAGAATCTAATCAGATTCCAAGGACTTCGACATTCTTTAACTCTTACACCAGTCCATCAATTCATTGAACGACTTGGGAAAAGATATTCTGTTCAGGGCGGCTTTTGCTAACACCAATTACTAATTTCAATAATATTTGCACAACCTATCCATTCACCTTTGGGCATGAGCTATGAAATCCCACTTTAATGAATCCACCTTTCTATTCTTGGTATTCAGATTCATTAGGGTTGCCAACCTCCAGGTACCAGCTGGAGATCTCCCGCTATTACAACTGATCTCCAGGCGACAGAGATCAGTTCACCTGGAGAAAATGGCCGCTTTGGCCATTGGACTCTATGGCATTGAAGTCCCTCCCCTTCCCCAAACCCCGCCCTTCTTAGGCTCCGCCCTTCAACTGTGTTGTTCGCTAATTTACAATAGATCAAGCTATGGCACCATGCTGGCAAATTTGGTGGAAACTATCAGAATTTTTTCCCAGACTTTGAAGACCTGGTACCATTGGATCAAGTTCATCAGTTTTGTTGAATAAATTTCAACTAAAAAAAGTTTTAATTTGATTTTGAATAGATGTGCAATCAATTGTTACTGTTTTGAAATTTTAGTGCTATTATCTTCTTTAGTGAGTCAAGCAAACCCCTAGTCTGAATAATGCTTTTTACAGGATAGGGTAGGGGGCACTAGGGTTGAGTTTGTGGAACCAAGGGGGCGGTGGCCTGAAGGTTTGGGAACCACTGACGGAGACCTTCCCACCAACTACTTGCTTGCAGCCAAACTTACTTCCAGTTATCAGAGCTCATCTGGAATGGGGAGGGGGATTGGGGAGGTAGACTGTAAGGAATAAAATCACTGGCTGATTCAACACTGCCAACACGCCTCATGAAAATTAAAGTAAAGGTCCCCTGTGCAAGCACCGGGTCATTCCTGACCCATGGGGTGACGTCACATCCCGACGTTCACTAGGCAGACTTTGTTTACGGGGTGGTTGGCCAGTGCCTTCCCCAGTCGTCTTCCCTTTACCCCCAGCAAGCTGGGTCCTCATTTGACCGACCTCGGAAGGATGGAAGGCTGAGTCAACCTTGAGCCGGCTATCTGAAACCGACTTCCGTCGGGATCGAACTCAGGTCGTGAACAGAGCTTGGACTGCAGTGCTGCAGCTTATCACTCTGCACCATGGGGCTCCTTCATGAAAATTACCACCACCACCCCAAAAAAACACAGCTATGTACATGATTGGGGCAGGCTCAATTTTAACACGAAGGAATCAGCTGCCATCACAAGAAGTCTGAACTTTACACAAAGCTAAACAAAGTACAGCTTTACAGATTAATCTGCCAACCGAGCCTGCCAGTGAAATGAAGAGTCTGCTCTCCGCAACACTGAACTTGACCTTCAAAGCGTTCACGTCACTTTGACTACCAGACCGTAGGCGAATCACACTGCCCACAAGCGGTTAAGCAGAACTGCCTGCCAACTGGGACATCCAAACTGAAGTATGCGCACCTATGATTTTAACCAAGGTCATAATGCTCGATTTACACTGTATTTGCCTGGGACGCACGATTGACCAGTCAGCGCAAGCATCCTGCGCCCTGGCCTTCCTCCTCCACCATCCCTGCCCCCAAATCAAAAACACATTTCAGCTGATTAAAGAACCACTTTTCCTCTATTCGTTTGTTCATATAGATCAGCATTTTCCCCCCATAATGTAAAGAAAGCAAGCAACTTACTTTTTTAAAAAGCCCAGAGGATTAAGAGACAGGAAGATTTTTGAAGCAATAAAATAAAAACAAATGGAATGTGTGTTCTTGGATTCAGGCAAGAGTGTTCAGATCTTGCTCCAAAATCTGTGAGACTTTTAAGATGTTTAACTTTGGCTGGACAGTGCCCACAATTGCTATTACAGCCACCTAGCTAAACTAGCGCCAAGGAGAGCTGGGTTCAGGTCCTTGTTCTGGTTTAAAGCTCAATAGGTGAAAGGGTCGCCAACCTCCAGGTGGTGGCTGGAGATCTCCCGCTGTTACAACTGATCTCTAGGCGACAGAGATCAGTTCCCCTGGAGAAAATGGCCGCTTTGGCAATTGGACTCTATGGCATTGAAGTCCCTCCCCTCTCTAAAACCCTACCTTCCTCAGGCTCCACCCCCAAAATCTCCAGGTATTTCCCAACCTGGAGCTGGCAACCCTAATGGATGGCCTTGATCCAGATTGACCTGAGCTGAAATGTGTGTGTGTGGGGGGGTTTTTTCCATGAAACAGTGCCACCCACCACCATGAAAGAAAGCTTCCAGTGATTTTCCTGAGCAGCCAATGTTTAAACACCCCCTTTAAAACTGCAAATGCTTTTCCAAGAGAGGTGGACAGGTCCCAAAGGTGAAGTCAAAGATTTTCCCCACCCCAGCCCCTTTCGGCAACTGCTCTTCCAAAGAAAAAAAAAATCATGCTCCCTGAAGTGTCATCTTTTGTTGTGAAGACACAAACTCTACATAAAAAGCAGCTCTTTCCTATTTGTTTATGTTGTTCAACAAACCACCAAGCAATAATACTGTGCCCTGAAACTGGCTCAAAAATGCAAGTATATCACTTAAAGTTCCAGCGTGGTGTAGTGGTTAAGAGCGGTGGTTTGGAGCAGTGGAGTCTCATCTGGAGAACCAGGTTTGATTCCCCTCTCCTCATGAATGGCGGAGGCTAATCTGGTGAACTGGATTGGTTTCCCCACTCCTACACACGAAGCCAGCTGGGTGACCTTGGGCAAGTCACAGCTCTCTTAGAGCTCTCTCAGCCCCACCTACCTCACAGGGTGTCTGTTGTGGGGAGGGGAAGGGAAGGCGATTGTCAGCCGGTTTGCGTCTCCCTTAAGTAGTAGAGAAAGCTGGCATATAAAAACCAACTCTTCTTCTTCTTCTTCATTTTTCACAGTGGACTCAGAGAATCGATGCTGACCATCTGTAAGGTGAAGAGACTGGAACCTAGGGCCAGAAGCGAGGCGAACACTCCCTGAACAAAACCAAGGACTGGATACAGAAGATTCTCCTCTCCCTGCAACTTTCTAGCCTAGATGGTGGAAGAATTCCACCACCCAAAGGTTATTTCCATTAAAGTAATTTAATCCCCTCATCTTAAACTGATGAATTTTGCCAAAAGCCACCACCTTATTGCTAAGAGCTTAAAATGATAAACGAGGTGCTGTTTTGTTTCAAAGGGGAGGTTATATCTTTGTTCTAGCTCTGAGAGGTCTTGGCCAGCTAAAAAAGGACAAGGGAGGTATTCCGTACAGGCCTTACCCAACAAATGCCACCCTTGGTGGTCTGTCATCTGGAATGGGTTTTTATTACTTGGAAGCAATTCTTCTGCGCATCGAGAAAAACAAAGCCATTTCTGTACATAAGCTCCCCAATTAATTTGTGATTCTCATTTCATCGAGCAGGTTGAAAGAAACCCAAATTTAAAAAGATGGAGAAAAACAAATAACAAAAAAGGAATTAATAGTTTTATGGCAAAATATCTTAAAGAAACGGTCAGAGCGGTCATTTGAAGATCACTCCCTGAGTAGGGTTGCCAACCTCTTGCCTGCGGTGGTGCAGCAGCAAACTTATAACATCGAAAAGTGATTTCCAACTCACCTTTTTTTGAAATGGACTTTGCTTCACGTCTAATTTTGGCAATAGCCAGTGTGCTTGTTAGTGCTTTTGGAAACAGCCAGTGTGCTTGTTAGTGCTATACACTGTTATAAACAACCTGTATATTATTGTATAGTAATTTGTATATAGTTGATTGACACTGTACTGTTTGTAGATTGTTTGCACTTGTTTTTGACTGGTTTTGACTTTGAATACACATTTTGATATCTTTGAATTCTGTGAGCCTGCCCTGTGCCTCCAGGTGGTGGCTGGAGATCTCCCACTATTACAACTAATTTCCAGGCAATAGAGATCAGTTCCCTTGGAGAAAATGGCCACTTTGGCCATTGGACTCTCTGGCATCTGTCTTTTGGTATGCCAATAAAGGTTAATGAAATGAAATGAAATGACTCTCTGGCATCAAAGTCCCTCCCCTCTCCATACCCTGCCATCCTCAGGTGCCACACACACCCCCAAAAAAAATCTCCAGGTATTTTCCAACCTGGAGCTGCTAACCCTACTCCAAAGAATAGAAAACTTTTAAAATATATATTTATATATGCCTTAAAGTCATGGCAAAAATCTTGTAAAGCGGATCTGAATGATAGCAACTTCAGTAGAATTATAGCTATGTTGTATGCATAGGGTTGCCAGGTCCCTCTTTGCCACTGGTGGGAGGTTTTGGGGGGAATCCTAAGGAGGGCGGGGTTTGGGGAGGGGAGGGACTTACCACCTCAAATAGAAGAACCTAGGTTGTTAGAATGCTATAACACAGTACCTGTAGGTTGGCAACCCTGTGTATACATCATAATTTATGTATTGTATGCCCTGACCTGAATAGCCCAGCTCGGCTATTAAGGCTGCTATCAGCAACTTAACCACTATTTAACAGGCCCTACTAGGGTTGCCAAGTCCCTCTTCACCATCGGCGGGAGGTTTTTTGGGTGGAGCCTGATGAGGGCGGGGTTTGTGGAGGGGAGGAACTTCAGTGCCATAGAGTCCATTTGCCAAAGCGGCCATTTTTTTCCAGGTGAACTGATCTCTATCGGCTGGAGATCAGTTGTAATAGCGGGAGATCTCCAGCTACTACCTGGAGGTTGGCAGCCCTAGGCCCTACGGAGTTGGAAATCTCATTCTTCCTTTTGTTTTTTTCAGCCCTCTGCCAACACACCAAGCTCATGGAACTGCAAACCATTCAATCTGCACGCAGTTCCTCAGTACCTGCAAGGATGCACATGAAGGACTTTATACACCCTGGCTTAAAAATGCAAGCATGCTCTTGCCAGGCCGAAAGAAGAACACAACGAACTAAGAGAGAACATGAACCCCTATGCAACGCCACTACAATGGAACAGAGTACAAGCTGTTCTCATTAATATTTTACTTGCCTCTCATTTCAACCAACAGTAAGGCTTTTAAGATAGCAAATACTTTAAAAAAAAAAAGATGTGTAAAAGAAGCAGCATTATTTTTAACAAGGTTACATACCAAACTCAGGAATGAGCGTCCAGATTACATTATGTACAAGAAGTCCTCCCGTCTCTTGCCCTCACTCCAAATTACCGTAGTAGAATGACAAAATACTAGGAACAAACTATACCCTACGGGGCAGGCTTTGTTAGAGAGAGTCCCTTCCTTATTGCAAATTGTCTTTGGTGGGTGGAACTGGGAAATACACACCACCAAAGATGACAAATAATTATAGGCTGCCTCTTCAGAGACCAGCTCAGTGCAGTTCACACGGTAAAAGCTAAAATCATTAAAATTAACCATCCTTAAAAACAGCATCCTTTGAAGTGAGGCCATTCTATTCTGAAAAACTCCAACAACTGCAAACAATATTAAACAATCTATTGCAAGTATTAATTATAATTTTAGATAATTTAACTCATCGGTTCACAACTCAGATGAACCCTGAGGTTCCTCAGAAGTTTACGGCGGGCTTCTTGATAATTAAAAAAGCAACAGCTAAGGTTGCCAACTTCCAGGTACTAAGTCAAAATTCAATTAAATGACAGAGCTGCTCAACACATAGCCATAGCAGCTGTATATTTTGAGTAACTTCCAGGTAGTAGCTGGAGATCTGCTATTACAACTGGAGGAGCAGGGAATTGAACTTGGTTCTTCAGATCAGAGTCCGCCGCTGTTAACCGCCATGCCCTGCTGGCTCTCTGGAGAAGATGTCAGGGCCACCAACAGGCAGAAGCTAACATTTCACTGACAGTTCCCAAAATTCCTAATCAGCAGCTTTGTGTTATGTCCCTTAGGGTCTTCCCATTCTGGCTGTGGGAGGTCTGGCACTTCACACAAATGCAGTCTGCTATTTATGAAGAATGTTTCGTTTTAAGGCTTCGTCTCAATCTTGCCTTAAGGAAGGGAATGGGAAGCCTGACCGTTATCTAAGCAGGTATCATTGGCCAAAGAGCTGTGCTCTTGATCTTCTTTTTCAGCACTTCACATTTGCAACATGCTCTACAATCTACAACGCACACTGGACGTAGGGTTGCCAACCTCCAGGTACTGAAGGAAAAAACAGACACCTCTGTACACGTATCAAGAGGATGAGAAAATCAGTACAGGAATATAGCTGTTAACAATGCCAAATATATTGTAGCTATATTTTACAGTATGTGGCAATGATACCACCCTCAACACATATATACACTACAATAAAGAGATGTATATTTTTACATTCTTGTGAAATATCCAAACAGGTAAGTCTCAACAAATTCCTCTAACAGGTAAGTATTGAAGCAAAGTTCATTAGAAATATTCTTTCAGGATGCTTTTTCTCATACAGCAGCAAGATGAGCATTGAAGGAGAATATGATCGTTTCGGAGCATGAAGCCCAATTCTTCCTCAGTTCTTCAAGAATACAATGCATGCAGTTATATATCACCATCCTTAATATCTGGTTTCAAGCGAATAACCTTTTCAGGATTAAAGTGCATTATGCTTCCCCAGAAGGGGTAAGATGCTGAGTTCCTTCCACTCTAGGTAAGGACTCAAGTGGACTTTGCCTCAATACTTACCTGTTAGAGGAATTTGTTGAGACTTACCTGTTTGGATATTTCACAATAATGTAAAAATATACATCTCTTTATTGTAGTGTATATATGTGTTGAGGGTGGTATCATTGCCACATACTGTAAAATATAGCTACAATATATTTGGCATTGTTAACAGCTATATTCCTGTACTGATTTTCTCAACCTCCAGGTACTAGCTGGTAATCTCCTGCTATTACAACTGATCTCCAGCCAATAGAGATCAGTTCACCTGGAGAGAATGGCCGCTTTGGCAATTGGACTCTATGGCACTGAAGTCCCTCCCCTCCCCAAACCCCGCTCTCCTCTGACTCCGCCCCAAAAACCTCCCGCAGGTGGCGAAGAGGGACCTGGCAACCCCAACTGGACGACTAGGCCATACTGCCTCGTCTTCCAAACGCTTCTCGATTCAGTTGAAGTTCTTTTGATCAGAAAGAGACCACTTTTTTCCCCTTTTTAACAAGCCGGTCATAAACGTGGCACATTTCGCAGCTGTGTTTTATTTCCCAGGTGTTCGGTCCACGAGACATCTCATCTGAATCAGAAGCCCCCAGGGTGGCCGCAGCATGGAGAACTTTGCTTTTATATCTCAACTGCATCCCAAGAAAGTACAAACAGCAGTTCTAGCATGCTCTGGGATTTTAACAGCCTCTTTCTTACCTCCCCCCACCCTTACATTTTAGATTTTTAAAATTAAGGTTGAATAGGTCAAGTCAAGTCCAGTTTATTAATACAGTCGACTGACCAGTCATGTGCCAACCCATCAAAATTTCCAGACAGAATAGTTTTGCACCGCAGAATCACAGACTTGCCCGTACATATAAAGGTGTAAGGTCAATAAAAGCAACCCCTGGTTAAAATTATCACATTAAAACTGATAAAATTGTAAAATATTCTAACAAGCATTCTCTAATAAAGCTCTGCGTATTTTAACAGCAACAACGCAGAACTTGGCAGTTTGGAGCGTAAGCTGAGGGTCTTCTCCTAATAGGAGCTTCTTTGCCTAAAGCTCAACTGACCCTTCAGGGAATTTACCAAGTAGGGGGGAAATAAGCTTCGATCTAACTTCATGGTAGAATGGGCAACATATCAGTGCATGTCCGATGGTTTCAATGTCCCCCGTCCCGCACGGACATAACCTCTCTGATCTAGGGATCTTCTCATATTTCCCTTCTAAGACAGCCGGTGGTAGGGCCTGGCATCTGGCAAAGGTAAAGGCCTTCCTATAATTAATAGACTCAAGATGATAAAGATTAAATAGGTCAGGGCTCACTGAACATTTTGAGGTTTGTCACAATATTTGCTGAATAACACCTTTATCGTGACAGTATCACCTTTATCATGGCGATATTCACCATTTTGTTCTGCTGCTGCGGCAGGACCTTTTTCTGGTTACGTTTTCTTCCTGGATTATTGTCATGGGCAACCCCAGCCAATCAGATAACACATAAAGAGCAGCATGAAGTCATGATGCTACACAGCTGGTCCCATTTGGCTATACGACTTATTTGTATTTGCCATAAATTATTTGAGCCACCTCTCCAGAAAACTGCTCGAGATGGCTTATGACCAATTCCAAGCAACAACGGGGGGAGGGGGGGGAATCAATGATTTAAAAATTAACCTAGACCAAGTATCTCGACTGTACTAGTAAGTTTCACCTACTGCTGTTGAATTTTTATTTTCTTGCTGCTGCTGTTGTTATTATAAGCTAAACTTAAAAATAGTTATTTTAAAAATAAACTAAACAGGAGCATTAAAAAATCTAAAATCAAACAAACAAAGCCACAGAGATCCAATGCAAAGGTAAAATTCAGTATGAAATCCATAAAAGAGGGTCAGTCAAATAAGATTTGTAAATATTGTCGAAGGCTTTCACGGTCAGAGTTCATTGGTTCTTGTAGGTTATCCGGGCTGTGTAACCGTGGTCTTGGAATTTTCTTTCCTGACGTTTCGCCAGCAACTGTGGCAGGCATCTTCAGAGTAGTAACTACTCTGAAGATGCCTGCCACAGTTGCTGGCGAAACGTCAGGAAAGAAAATTCCAAGACCACGGTTACACAGCCTGGATAACCTACAAGAACCAAAGATTTGTAAAGTTTTTAGGCAAAAAAATCAAGGTAAAAATGGACAGGGGAAGGAACATCCAAACTAAAAACCCAGGCAAACAGAATGATGTATACTAGTGCCTAAAAGGACAATGAAATAAGTCAATTTGCTCAAGGGTTCTACCACCACCAAAAAAGTCCTCTCTTGTCACTAGGGTTGCCAACCTCCAGGTAGTAAGCCTAGAGAAAACTCACCAATGCTGCTATGTATAGATACTATGCAAAGAAAACAGCATTAACAACGACTATGATGTCATACAATAGTGTAATAAACCAAAAGTGCAATTCTACATTGATGACTCAATCTTCAATTGGAAGATTGTGGCTTCTCATTCATCTTGAATATTGAACTTGAACTCATATTACTTACTTGGTACTCTGCTGAGACCTTTGAAAGACTTTTTGCCCTTTGTATATTTTGTACATACTGTGTGTTGGTTATAGTGTGGTTACTTGTGTTTGTACATTGTATGTATATAGGTATCTCAGTAGCTTATATAAATTGCACCTTGTTTGCAAATGTTCTTCGCTCCTATACTATTTTCCTAACCTCCAGGTAGTAGCTGGAGATCTCCTGCTATTACAACTGATCTCCAGATCAGTTCACCTGGAGAAAATGGCAACTTTGGCACTTGGACTCTATGGCATTGAAGTCCCTCCCCTCCCCAAACCCCGCCCTCATCAGGCTCTGCCCCAAAAACCTCTCACCAGTGGCAAAGAGGGACCTGGAAACCCTCATGGTCACCAGGGCCTGCGATGAGGTTCTTAACTGGGTGTAGGATGATGCAATCATGTAAATAAGGACGAAACAGATAAAGAATGCGGGCATCACTGATGCAATTAACCACAGGGAAGATACTAGACAGACTTCACACAGTTAAAGGACATCTTTTTGATGTAATAGTTGGCATATTAGACCAGGACTTCAAACTGTGAAGCACAAAGTCACACAAACTCACAGTGCTAGCTCACGGGGTGTCCTTGGGCCAATTCCACTCTGTCACCCTAACCTACCTCGCAAGATTGTTTCAAGGACGACATGGGGAAAGAACAGATCTGTACAGGCAGCCCTGAACTTCTTGGAGGAAGGGCAGGAGGATATACAAACTGAAATAGATGGGTGTCACTGCCCTACAGAGTCAGATTCAGCTGCGTGACAAAAACACCGAGGGCAAATCCAGTCAAGAGAGGGCCGCCTAATTGAACGGGCAATGTTTGCACATGCACACAAAAAAAAACTGTCAAAAGAGGAAGAGGTTTTTTGAACAGCTGGATGATCCTGAAAAGTAATCAGTACTGTGGGTCAGTCCTAATGAGAAGTTGGACAGTCTAGTGATTTAATGTAATAATTATACACATACCCAAACACACAAGAAGTTTGCTTCCCCAACAGAACTTCCAGTTTCAGATACTGCCTGACCGGGAGTGAACAGAGGAATCTTCTTATTCACTTAGGGTTGCCAAGTGCCAGGTGGTGGCGGTGGGCAAACCCCTGCCAACCCACCTGGCTGCCCGCCGACCAGCTGAGGGTCGGCAGGCAATGCATGCACGCACGCCTGCCCGCAGCGCCACGTCACTTCCAATTTACACCCGGAAGCACTGCATCATAAGGGGCCGATGCAGTACGTCTGGGTGTAAACTGGAAGTGACACGATCACATCGGTGGGGCCACACGCACACACAATCTTGCCTCACCGCCGCCCCAAAAACCTCCCGCTGGAGGAGAAGAGGGACCTAGTAAGCCTATATTCACTACTACACAGACTTGGGGCCTGCACATTTCACTTTTATTCACAATGCTCTGGCACCCATTCTGAGTGGCTATCAATACATTCTCCAATTTTCTGATGTGAACGCGATTCTGGGACGTCTTGTGTTGTAAGTTTCCACAGCGGGCCATACACTTCCTAGATTTACTTCAGATCTCTTGCCAAGATTAACAGGGTCTCTTTCATGTTGCTTTCTTAGCCATTATATCTCTAGTCCATGTTTAATGTAATGTATCTATGGGCTTCTGGAGTACGCACTGCAGGTCTAATTATATGAAACATGGCCTGTTACTTTCCAGATGCCCAGCTTCTTCCACTAAACACTCTCTCTCAAATTTTCCTCTTTTAGACATTCTGCTTCAACAATCTCTAAATGAACCAGAAATGCCCAACAGTAATATGCTAACACATACACTTCAGGACAACACGCATACCAGCATCCATTAATTGCATTCACAAATATTTCAGTTATGGGAAGTTTATCGTTGCCAAATTTACTATTGCCAAAATCCTACATGAAAAGAACATAAGAAGAAGAAGAGTTGGTTTGTATATGCCGACTTTCTCTGCCACTTAAGGAAGAATCAAATCTTCCCTTCCCCTCCCCACAACAGACACCCTATGAGGTAGGTGGAGCTGATAAGAGCTCTAAGAGAACTGTGACTAGCCCACGATCACTCAGATGGCTTCACGTATAGGAATAGGGAAACCAACCCGGTTCACCAGATTAGCGCCCACCGCTCACGTGGAGGAGTGGGGGAATCAAACCCAATTCTCCAGATCAGAGTCCACCGCTCCAAACCACCGCTCTTAACCACTACTCTAAGCTGGCTCTCAGAACTTGCCTCGCTGGCTCAAACCATAAGATCCATCGCATCTGACAGGCAAACAGTAGGCAGACTTCTTTTTTTTATTAGAAAAAAAACCCAATGACAATAACAACTAAAAAAAAGCAGAATTACTGACAGTAGGCAGACTTCTAAACAGGGTTTCTATTTCCCCAAAAAGAAACCTTAGTATCACGCGTTGTTGACCAGAGAGACCACACATGTCCCCTTCTACCCTTTGAGATACTTAAGCTTGTTGGTGCGCCTCGTGTTCTGGGTGCCTATTTCAGATGATATGGTGACTGTGCATATCAGATAACCATGCATATTGGGAGGACCACTGATAGCACATGCTCCCGACACATGAGGCTGGCAGTCTCTTGATACTTGCAGTTGTATTAGAAAAAGCCTATATGGCACCAGACATTACATAATGGCCTGCTTTAGGAACACAAGAACACACAGTTCGTAAGGACTTCCTGAAGAAAAAGATAAAAGTAAAGGAGAAACATAATTTTCATAATCAGCAGACAAACCTGATCGTCGTAGCGGTAGGTAAGGAACTGTTCTCCCGTGGTGTCTTCCAAGAAACTTCCTTGTGGAGAAAGTGCAAACTCGGGCAAGAAGTAGGCACCTTGGGATTGCTCTGCTCTGGTCTGTAAAAGATTAAACAAGATCCCGTTACAGCTGCTGGAGAGAGAGAGAAAGAAAGGGTAGTCCAAAGACGTCCAAAACCAAAGGGGTCTGGGCCCACTGTCGCAACTTTCCCTTCGCATACATTACCAAATATATGCACAGCTGTAGAGATGTAACATGGCAAGATTAAACTTCCCTCCCCACACATTACAGCCCCAGACTTAAATGAGACAGGAAATATGAACAGTGCCAATTTGCACAATGTGGGAACCGTGCACATCAAGAGGATCGGGTATTGCACTTTCTCCCCCTTAGTGCAGTTAGATCATCAAAATCATAATGACCAAACAAGGATCGAGAGAGGAGATAAACACAGGGGGGAAATCAGTTTGGACTTCATTGATCATTTGTGTGACCATTATCCAAGGCGAAGGAAGCTGCCATGGTGGGATATCCTCATATGACTTCCCCGAACACAAAACTCTTGGTGTAAAAACTGTTTTATAATACATTTGGTAAAGCACACCCTCTCTACATAAGTCCATGACCTTATTTTGCTCATGTTCTTAAGCAATACTAGGGAAAATACACACTTTCCGTGTGTGTGCGCGGGCGCGCGCCATCAGGTCACAGATGTCTTGTGGCAACCCACTGGGTTTTCAAGGCAAGAGACATTCAGAGGTGGTTTGCCATTGCCTGCTTCCACATCACAACCCTGGTAGTCCTTGGAGGTCGCCCATCCAAATTTCAGGGCCAACCCTGCTTAGCTTCTGAGATCTGTTGAAATCAGGCTAGCCTGGGGCTATACAGGTCAGAGGTTCCAACTTTTATAAGACTGTTATCAATGGTAATTTTAATTGGAGAAATTTCTTTAAAGACCAATTGTGCAAGATCCCGTTACTAGTATAATGTTTTAGACTGCAGGGATGCTGCAGGGACTGGAAGCCAATAATTCCTCTTAGGAATATAACTATGGCAGCAGTACGTATGTAAGGACCAGCAAGTCTCAACCAATTTATGGTGACCCCAGCAAGGGGCTTTCAAGGAAAGTGAGAAGCAGAGGTAGTTTGTCATTGCCTTCCTCTGCTGAGTCTTCTTCCATGATCTTCCATCCAAGTACTGACCCGGCTTAGCTTCTGAGATCTGACAAGATTGAGCTATACCATACCGCTTTCCCTCCTACAACAGGGGTACCCAAATGAGAAAACTATTAAATTGTTTGCACTTTTTCTCATTAGACAGAAAATAATCAGATACTCCAGAACGGATGGTGCTGAATTGTTTTCTGTTGTCTCAGAAGATGGGACCAGAACCAACGGGTTGAAATTAAATCAAATGAGTTTCCGTCTAGACATCAGGAAGAATTTTCTAACAGAGCAGTTTCACAGTGGAACAGACTTCCTCGGGAGATGCTAAGCTCTCCTTCCCTGGAGGTTTTTAAGCAGAGCTGGACAGCCATCTGTCAGCAATGCTGATTCTATGACCTTAAACAGATGATGAGAGGGAGAGCATCTTGGCCATCTTCTGGCCATGGAGTAGGGGTCACTGGGGGTGTGGGGGGGGAGGTAGTTGTGAATTTCCTGCATTGTACAGGGGGTTGGACTAGATGACCCTAGTGGTCCCTTCCAACTCTACGATTCTGTGATTCTAAGAAGCTTTTTAGCATAAATGATTCTCAGCTTTTAAAGCAGAATGCGAAACACCAACAATGATAGGGAGTTTCACTGGCTTCCAAGATGAGAAAAGACAGAAACCTGTTATTGGGCAAAACTTTTTCAATATGGGCATAATCTATATCCCACTGAAGTAAATGACTGCACTCCCATTAGCTTTTAAGGGTGCTGGATAACATTCCAGCCTGAATTCAGTCCAGAAGTATGGAAAGTTTCAACCCCAGAGGTTAAGCATTAGGACAGAAAGAGTTTTTCGGGCTTTACTGCCTAGAATATTATTAAGCACCCAATAAAATTAGGGGAGATGGCAGACACAAAGATTGAGTTTTACAATAACAGCAGCCTACTTAAACAGTGCTAGAAGTAAAATAGTTTGCGGCAAGTCACACTGCATAGCATCTGATAAACATTCACATTTACATGTTGCATCTGAATACAGAATTGCTTCTTTCGATCCTATAGCACATTTCTACTGTGAGGGATCTTCAGGGTTCTCCATTAAGGATGCGTTCTTTAAGTGCATTCTTTAAAAATTTATTTTCGGCAGGCGAACACCATCCACAAAATTGTTCATCTGATGAGCTGAGAGCAGTAAATCCAACACACACAGAGTTGAAAACCTATGATATGGGGAAAGGCCGTGGCTCAGTGGCAGAGCATCTGCTTGGCATGCAGAAAGTCCCAGGTTCAATCCCTGGCATCTCTAGTTAAAGGGACTAGGCAAGTAGGTGATGTGAAAGACCCCTGCCTGAGACCCTGGAGAGCCACTGCCGGTCTGAGTAGACAATACTGACTTTGATGGACTGAGGGTCTGATTCTGTATAAGGCAGCTTCATGTGTTCATGTGTTCAATTCATAAAAACCATGATATGACATCCTGAGGCTTAGTTTCAGAAGTTTCTTATGAGGACATCCAGTAAACGTTGATCAGAAGGATTTATAAATAAGTCTTAAGATAGTTTAGCCTGTTCCCAGACAGCTGTAGCATTTTAAGGAGCAGAAGTTGCTCCCCATAGGCCAAGAACTTAGTCACGCCTAGGGGGATGTAGTCCAAGGTTTGTTTCTTTGTTTTTAAAGAGACATATGAGTTTGTGTTCATCTTGCGTCACACACCCCCAATCCAAACTTTAAAACCAGTTGCAAAACTGCACTGGAGATTGGTGATGGAGAGTGTGTTGGTAACGTCACAAGTGCTGAGCAATAGGAACCCACCACAACTGGCTTTTCCCTGGTTCTACCTTGAACCATGCTGAAAACCTGCAGAACAGGGTGTGTTTTCTTAAAGCTTATCCCAGAACAGACGAAGAGTACATTTCAAGGGAATCATGGTACTACTTCCAAATGTTACATCCATCTTCATTCTCTGTAGGTTAGAGGCTGGATTAGCGAAGCTGAGCTAATCTAAATATGGGTTTCTACGAAGAGTATGATAACATGAGAAACTGGAAAAGATAGACATTGATGCAGGTAGTGGGAGCTGGGGAATGGAGCCAGCTAGAAAGAAAGATGACAGATAATAGCGGTGAAAAGATAAAGCCATAGAGAAGCAACCAGTTGTTCCTCAAGGAGTAACTCTGGGGCCCCCTTTTATCCATGCTTCACAACTGAAGGAGCGGAAGCGCATAAAATTTACTGAATTGATACCACAATGAGATACACATTGCCAACACATCTCAGTACAGAAACAAAGTGAAATTTAAATACCTTAAAACGTGAAGATCGCACACTTGGGAGGTGGGGATTTGTGTTTTTGGACAATGGAGTTAGGTTGGGGGGGGTTAACGCTGCATTAGAACACCATCCAAACTGAATAATAAAAATGGAATATAATAATTTTGCGGACAAGTATTACTGTAAAAAAAAAGGGTAAAGGTAGTCCCCTGTGCAAGCACCGGGTCATTCCTGACCCACGGGGTGACGTCACATCCCAACATTTACTAGGCAGACTTTATGGGGTGGTTTGCCATTGCCTTCCCCAGTCATCTTCCCTTTACCCGCAGCAAGCTGGGTCCTCATTTGACCGACCTCGGAAGGATGGGAGGCTGGGTCAACCTTGAGCTTTTGACAGCAGTACTGCAGCTTACCACTCTGCACCACTGGGCTCTTACAGTATTACTATAGGAAAGCAAAAAACAAAACAAAAAAACCACACCTCTTCTTTGTGCTGTAGGGCTGTTAGTCATAAAATTCTAATTTTAAACGAAGATGCGAGACACCAGATCCCTTCCAAAGTAATAGCTAAAGCTACTATAGGGGGAAAACGCATGGTCGCTTTAGCCTCCTTTATTCCCTGTTTCAGCCAGGATTCAGCCAGGATCGAACGCAAGCGTTTCTCCGAATGTGTGTTCGATCCTGGCTGAATCCTGGCTGAAACAGGGAATAAAGGAGGCTAAAGGGACCGTGCGTTTTCGTCCATGGATCAACCAGTGTTGAACCCGGGCTGAGGGATGGCCAAAATTCTTGCAAACAAGCATCTCAACTCCAGAAAGTACATGGAGGTTGTCACCAATCAGGGGGTGATGCCTTAACCCAAATTTTCAGATCTACACAATATTTCTTTACTGGTGTCCTCTCTGCTATGAACTATGGTTATGACTACACTGGGACACTGCCTATGCTATACATGTGGTTCCACACTCACAACTACATGTCCTAGCGAGTAAGTCACAGAGCATATACAACATGGCTAAATGAGCTGATGACACTCCCTGTGTGTCCATCTTGGATGATGTACGATTGTAACAAATAAAGATTGATTGATTGAAGGAGCTGGGTATGTTTAGCCTGAAGAGGAGAAGACTGAGAGGGGATACGAGAACCATCTTCAAGTACTTGAAGGGCTGTCATATGGAGGAGGGTGCTGAGTTGTTTTCTGTTGCCCCAGAAGGTCGGACCAGAACCAACGGGTTGAAATTAAATCAGAAGAGTTTCCATCTAGACATTAGGAAGAACTTTCTAACAGTTAGAGTGGTTCCTCAGTGGAAAAGGCTTCCTCGGAAAGTGGTGAGCTCTCCTTCCCTGGAGGTTTTTAAGAGGAGGTTAGATGGCCATCTGTCAGCAATGCTGATTCTATGACCTTAGGCAGATCATGAGAGAGAGGGCCTCTTGGCCATCTTCTGGGCATGGAGTAGGGGTCACTGGGGGTGTGGGGGAGGTAGCTGTGAACTTCCTGCAATGTGCAGGGGGTTGGACTAGATGACCCTGGTGGTCCCTTCCAACACTATGATTCTATGATTCACTGAACAACCACTACATATGTACAGGGCTACACCCAGATGTTATATTGAATTCAAACCTGAAGGATATCTAACAAAGGTATCTGATGAAGCTGCCCTGAATGCCCCCCAGAGCACAAAGCCAGCACATACAGTTTTTAGAACAAACAAATGAAAGGATTTCCACTTCTCTCGTGGACACATCTCTGCCCATAATGGCTGAGCGCACGTGTGGCACGTACCAATCTCAAGACCAATGCCAAACGTCTACAATTAGAGAATCTCAAGCAGTGAGGCTGGAAAAGACTCTCCAGCAATTCTGCCCGTTGTGGTAGCCAGTACTGTGGTTAGACACATCATTGATCTCTCTTGGTTTAAGGCAGCTTCTTTTTTGACTTTAATAGCCATGTAGCAAACAGAAATCAAACAAGTAGAAAAGAGCAAGAGTCACATGAAGCTGCCTTATACTGAATCAGACCCTTGGTCCATCAAAGTCAGTATTGTCTACTAAGACCAGCAGCAGGTCTCAGGCAGAGGTCTTTCACATCATGTACCTGCCTAGTCCCTTTAACTGGAGATGCCGGGGATTGAACCTGGGACCTTCTGCATGCCAAGCAGATGCTCTACCACTGAGCCATGGCCTATCCCCATGAAGCTGCCTTCTACTGAATCAGACTTTGGTCCATCAAAGTCAGTACTTTCTACTCAGACCAGCAGCAGCTCTCCAGGGTCTCAGGCAGAGGTCTTTCACATCACCTCCTTGCCTAGTCCCTTTAACTGGAGATGCCAGGGATTGAACCTGGGACCTTCTGCATGCCAAGCAGATGCTCTACCACTGAGCCTCGGCCCCTCCCCAGTAGCGCCTTAAAGATTAACAAAAATTCTGGCAGGGCATGAGCTTTCGTGAGCCACAGTTCACTTCACCATGGACAGGACGAGACAGCATCGCGAGCTGAGATGTCACCACCTATCACCAAGAGTTCCAGGAGAACCTGGAAGAGCTGAGAACAGCTGCTGCAGACAACATGCACAGAGCCCAAAGGAAGCAGAAGACCTGGTATGATGCCAAGAACAGACATGAATATTAAGTTGTTGAGACTATATTCCTATAAAGAATATATTGCTTGATCTTAATCAACTGTAAAACAATGGAGCAGCTGTCTGCTAACAGAAGAGGGACTCCAGTGGTAGAGCCTCTGCTTGGCATGCATAAGGTTTCAGGTTCAATCCCCAGCATCTCCAGTGAAAGGGACTAGGCAAGTACATGATGGACTTTGATGGACCAAGGGTCTGATTCAGTATAAGGCAGCTTCATGTGTTCATGTGTGTTCAAGCCACTCCACAGCTAAGCCAACGTGATCTCCGTGAGAGATTCACGAACACACTGCAGATGATTACAATGCAGGCAAAAAATTTGGGAAGGGGAGGAACAAGGAGGAATTAAAAACTTTTAATGCACAGTTCCTGGTCCTGTGCTTTTTAAGCCTATCCTAACCCTGGGGGAGGACCCTTCTGAAGAGAGAAGTTTGAGAAGGATCAAGGGTTCATCCTTTGCTCAACAGGGGCGATGCAGCCAGGAGACTCAGCCCTTCGGTGCCTTTGCTCCCTCCACCCACAGAGTTCTGCTTGGCTGCACAGCTCACCAACCCCAAATGACCCGGGAGCTTTACGTAAGAACCCAGCTGCAGGCATGAAGCTGCCTGTTCCGTTCAGCCACAGCTCTTTGCTCGAGTAAAAGCTAAACGCCGCCTTGTTTATTGACTTGAGATCATGTCCCGGTCTGCATACCTCATTCACGTTTCTCTTCCAAGTACAGCGCTCAGCTCTCTCCAACAGCACAGATTCTGACCTGCTGGATTCTGGTCCATTGTCAAGAAATGTAAAAGACAACACGGGGACTCCCAGAGGGTTTGAAGAAGAAGGTTGGTTTTTATATGCCGACTTTCTCTGCCACTTAAGGGAGACTCAAACCGGCTTTCAATCACCTTCCCTTCCCCTCCCCACAACATACACCCTGTGAGGTAGGTGGGGCTGAGAGAACTCTAACAGAGCTGTGACTTGACCAAGGTCACCCAGCTGTCTTCGTGTGTAGGAATGGGGAAGCCAATCCAGTTCACCAGATTAGCCTCCGCTGCTCATGTGGAGGAGTGGGGAATCAAACCCAGTTCTCCAGATCAGAGTCCACCTCTCCAAACCACCACTCTTAACCACTATACCATGCTGACTCTCATTTGGCTAAAACCTCTCCCCAGGAAATCATAAGAAAAGCCCTGCTGAATCAGACCAAGGCCCATCAAGTCCAGCAGTCCGTTCACACAGTAGCCAACCAGGTGCCTCTAGGAAGCCCACAAACTAGAAAAAATCATCAGAGCAGTCATCTTGATTTTCCTTGCATTTCTACATTTGTCTGCACCATGCAGCCAGTCTTTAAATCATATTGTAACCATGCATAATTTTATGCACATGCCATGACTGTATCTGGCATACCCACAGTAGCCACAAGAAAAATTAACAATGCTGAGAGGGAATACTATTGCTCACACAGGAAGAAGAACAATGTTCCTCCATACCATCCTGCTCACCATTTAAGATAATTATCTTAAAAGAAGAGAAGAATGTAAAATGCTTTAGATCAAGAGCAAGCCTGGTGTAGTGGTTAGGAGCAGCAGACTATAATCTGGCGAACCGGGTTGGTTTCCCCACTCCTCCACATGTAGCCTGACCTTGGGCCAGTCACAGTTCTCTCAGAACTCTCTCAGCCCCACCTACCTCACAAGGTGCCTGTTGTGAGAAGAGGGAGGGAATGTGATTGTAAGCTGCTTTGAAACTCCTTAAGGAAGAGAAAAGTGGGGTATAAAAACCTAGGCCTTTAATGCAGGGATGTTTCCCCACGGTCACCCCACCGACTTGCTCTCCCCCCGCGTTTTGCCCACATTTTGTAGATGCTGCTTATCCGAAATCTTGAAAATACGGGCAAAATGAGGGGGAGGAGTGAGGCGACCTCTGACGGCCACAAAACACATGCATGATCAAAAGGAAGCCCCGAGGCAGTCAGCAGGGCGACCGCGGGGAAACATCCCTGCATAAAAGGCCCTACTCTTCTTCTTCATTCCCTTTGGGGAGAAAGGCAGGGTTTAAATTCGAAGTAAATAAATAAATCTGTTTATTTAACAAACCCTGGTGCTAGCCCTGGTTTCCCTTACACTTGCACAGAAAACCCAACAGATGAATGCCCTTAAACAGCATTTTTTTCTGCATTCAACAATGAACTGGTATCCAATAAAGATGTTTAACTTTAAGGCCAAGTGCCTGTCCCCTACAGCGTTCCTCCATATGGGCATAGGCTGTTGCTGCATTCCATAATCACACCTTTTTCTCCACTAGCTGGTGAAAAGGCAGAAGAAGGCAAGCAGAATTTCTAAGTGTCCTAAGCAGAATTTCATCCTTCTAAGACCGGACCTTTTAGGCCCAGGCGAGCCTGATCTCATCAGATCTCAGAAGCTAAGCAGGGTCAGCCCTGGTTAGTATATGGATGGGAAACCACCAAGGAAGTCCAGGGTTGCTGTGCAGAGGAAGGCACTGGCAAACCACCTCTGTTAGTCTCTTGCCTTGAAAACCCCATAAGCGGTTGCCATAAGTCGGCTGCGGCTTGACGGCACTTTACACACGCACACAAGACCATTTATCCTGACTTGAATGAACCAGGCTAGCCCAATCTCGCCAGACCCCAGAAGCTAAGCAGTGTCGGTCCAGGAGAAAAGCAGCATGCAATTATTCTAAATAAAATAAATAAGTCTATTTAAATGAATACTTTTAGGCCATTTATGCAGGATCAATTTTGATACTCGCTCAAAGCTCTTTTTTAAAATATGACCTTTAAAAATGCCTATTCATGGTCCTGATGCAAAAGGAGAAATTCCCACCCCCTGCACTCGCCTGCTCCTTCATTCTTTCTTTTCCATAGCCATTAGCAATTGCCATTTGCATAGCTAATGTGCGGCTGTGATTTTGCATGCTCCCTTGAGGGGATTCTTCGAGGCGGGAGCGGAGCAAACACAAAAGGTCAAGTTAAAGTGGCTCTTAAGAAATGTGAAGCAGGTATGCGCCGGCTTCACAGTCACTTCCTGAATGACGGTTCAGTGTGAAAAACTCAAAAAAATATGCGGGGCCCTTCAGCCTGGAATGAGCTGCTAATTACCAAGCATAAATGGCCTTAGTCTTAAAACAATTATTGCAGCTTCAGTCTACCAAATCACAGGTTAAGTTTCAAGCCATTGCCGCAATTGACACAAAGTTCCCAAGTCCATCTGTATTCCATGATGCACCTCCGTTCCTTTTTTCGGGTTGACTGGATCATCACGGTTCCATACTCATATACATAAATAACTGGAGAATGTCTTTTATTCTGAAATTTAAGAGTCAAAGCAACAGTTTTAAGACTTAACCTGAGAAAAAGGAAAGGTTAAGAAGATGGAAAGCTAACTCAAAAGAAATTATTAGAGCAGAACTCTCTAGATACTTATGTGCGTGTGAAGAGTTGCCAATTAACTTAGAGGGGAATTGGGGCATTCCTGGAAGAAACACAGAACATTTTCTGGGCTAAGCTGGCTAGATCCCTCCAAAGCATGAAGCATTTAGAGTATTAAAATAAGAATGAACAACAGCCACACGCTGCACATGAACACATGAAGCTGCCTTATACTGAATCAGACCCTTCAAGTATTGTCTACCCAGGCCGGCAGCGGCCCTCCAGGGTCTCAGGCAGAGGTCTTTCACATCACCTACTTGCCTAGTCCCCTTAACTGGAGATGCTGGGGACTGAACCTGGGACCTTCTGCATGCCAAGCAGATGCTCTGCCACTGAGCCACAGCCCGTCCTCCTTCACCCTAAGCTGTTTTGGAAATGGGCAAGATAAAGATATGACAAACATTTCACCCGTTAGCAGCTCTAAGCCCACCATTATGAACTGGTGAGGTACATGGCAGAGAGGGCTGGATTGGAGAGACTTGGGTTCAAATCCCCGCTCAGAGATTAAGCTCACTAGGTCACCTCTGCCTATGGTTGCCAGGTCCCTCTTCGCTACCGGTGGGAGGTTTTGGGGGCAGAGCCTGAGGAGGGCGGGGTTGGGGGAGGGGAGGGACTTCAATGCCATAGAGTCCAATTGCCAAAGCGGCCATTTTCTCCAGGGGAACTGATCTCTATTGGCTGGAGATCGGTTGTAACAGCAGGAGACCTCCAGTTAGTACCTGGAAGTTGGCAACTTTAGCCTAGACACACTCTCTGGGCATAACTGACCTCACCGAGACGCTGGGAGAATACAACGGGGAAATCCACACACATATTGCTTTTTAGCTCCTTGGAGGAAGGGCGGAACATAAACGAGGCTGATAACAAAGCAGCAGCGCCAACGCAACTATGGGTGAAGCAGCCATCTGGACACAGTCAGAAGTCCACAACAGCTTTTGGGAAACTGTTGCAGTATAAAATAATTAGCACGTGGCACTTTTCCCAGAAAAGCTGTTTAGATGTAGCCTCGGGTTCTCAAAGGATCCATCTGTTTCGCCCGGTTCCTACTTTGGTTTGCTGCAGCCGAGGGGCGCCAGACGACTTGCCCAAAGTCAACCGGTTCAGGCAGAACTGGACATGAACCAGACTTGGCTCCCACCACGGTTGTTCTAGCCAGAGAAACCACAGAAGCGGCGCTGGTATATAGCACTTCAAGAACAAATGCAATCCAATGCAACTGCCCATTAATTCGGGTTGGGGGGGAAGGAGACAAAGGGGAAGTGGAACAGAAGGAAAGGCTGGATTTACTGCTACAGTTTATCAAGCCAACTAAGAAATAGAATCACAGAATCATAGAGTTGGAAGGGACCACCAGGGTCATCTAGTCCAACCCCCTGCACAATGCAGGAAACTCACAACTACCTCCCCTCGCACACCCCCAGTGACCCCTACTCCATGCCCAGAGGATGGCCAAGGTACCCTCCCTCTCATGATCTGCCTAAGGTCATAGAATCAGCATTGCTGACAGATGGCCATCTAGCCTCTGCTTAAAAGAGGGAGGGCATCTTGGCCATCTTCTGGACATGGAGTGGTGGTCACTGGGGGTGTGGGGTGGAGGTAGTTGTGAGTTTCCTGCATTGTGCAGGGGGTTGGACTAGATGACCCTGGTGGTCCCTTCCAACCCTGATTCTATGAAAAACCTCCAGGGAAGGAGAGCTCACCACCTCCCGAGGAAGCCTGTTCCACTGAGGAACCGCTCTAACTGTTAGAAAATTCTTCCTGATGTCTAGACGGAAACTCTTTTGATTTAATTTCAACCCGTTGGTTCTGGTCCGACCTTCTGGGGCAACAGAAAACAACTCAGCACCCTACTCCATATGACAGCCCTTCAAGTACTTGAAGATGGTTCTCGTATCCCCTCTCAGTCTTCTCCTCTTCAGGCTAAACATACCCAGCTCCTTCAATCAATCAATCTTTGTTACAATCGTAGATCATCCAAGATGGACACACAGGGAGTTTATTTAATTTGATTAGATGGTGAAGGTGGAGCTACAGCAGGGGTTCAAAAACCACGTGTTTGCTATAGCACAAACCAAAAGCACTGTCCGTGATATGGAGGGAGCCAGTATCCACAATCCCATATCCTGACATTTGCGGGCAGGGGGAGAGACAACTAAGGGCAAACCACCAGAGGAATGCATTTTAAGTTGACACAAAATTAAAAGCTAACATGTCGGCAGTCAGACAAGTAAATTTTAAATAACCTTAATTAAAATCAAATGCAATTAAAACAAGAGCCCCAAAGAGTGCTTGTCATTCATCCCAGTGACTTTACAGTCCCCAGCCAGAATACTGAAAGGTAGCCTATTTCTGAATAAGCAATTGGGTAGATTACTTCCAGCATGGCTTTTCCCTTCAAAGTCACCACAAATTCAAGGGTGAGAAAATTACAGGTTACCCTCCTCTTCTGTATTGTTAAAGGGTAAACTGAAAGTTCAGGGAAGCGGCTTGCATCATTCCCCGAAAAAACAGGTCCTCACAGCCCACCCCAATCCTCATAACTATGGCCCTGAATGCCCAAATTTCCACCCTTAGCACCACCCATAAAAGACATATCTTAAATCGGGCTCTCTGCTTTGGGGGCTTTGCTTATGTAACACCGTACATGGGTCAACCCTCCGCAAAATTACTTTTAGGTGCCTAAAATTACTTGTTCTCCTCACTTTAGCCAGTATTCTCCAAAAAGCACAGGGCATGCATACCAAAACTTCATGTCTCAGAATCTTGGGTTTCTGTAGACTGCAACCCAAGACTGCTTTCTAAGAAATACGTTATTTCACACATATACTGCCTTAGCACACTTGTGGATAAATAAAACCATTTCAGATCCAGCGTGTAGTGGTTAAGAGCGGTGGTTTGGAGCGGTGGAGTCTAATCTGGAGAACTGCGTTTGATTTCCCATTCCTCCACATGAGCGGCGGAGGCTAATCAGGCGAACCAGGTTGGTTTCCCTGCTCCTCCACATAAAGCCAGCTGGGTGACCTTGGGCTCTCTTAGAGCTCTCTCAGTCCCACCTACCTCACAGGGTGTCAGTTGTGGGGAGGGGAAGGGAAGGTAATTGTAAGCAAGTTTGGTTCACCGAATGCGAATGTGTTTGTACATATAATACATGAATGTATTTCTCCCTCACATGAAAGAAACATTGGGCGATTCCTTTATGCGCTATGATTAACCATTTTTAGAGGTATAAAATCTGATTACAAGGGGGGGGGATGAGAAACAACTGGTGAAGGAAACAAACAGTGATTTTTCACAATGAAATCTAGGGGGGCTCAGAAATAAGGTAAAAATGAGATACTTTCAAGAGCCACTTTCTTACTGGCTTGCAAATACATGTTTGTCAGATTACTATGCGCTGCAAGCCCCGTCACATGCCACAGAGTGTGCGTCTTGATGGATTCTTCAGACTGAAATGTCCAAAAAAATAACGCTGTAGCACGCTTCCCGCCCGAGGCGACAAACGGCCCCGCTGAACAGAAGTCAGTTTTCTTTTATGTTTCCAAGAAATCTAGCACACGGCTGCTAAGAGACATCACAGTTTGCATTCTGTCAGCGTACTGAAAACCACCAGCAGGTAGAGTTAGTGAGGACTGGTGAGCGGCTAGAAGTAGGCAACTGGCTGCCCTCTACACAAGTCCCTCTTCCGACATCAATTCACGAGGGAGTCTTTAATAAGCCATTAATTGGTTGGCCTTGGCCATCCAAGCTCAGGAACATACTAAAGAATGTGCCCATGTAAGCTACAGACACACTCCATTTCTCATTCCAAGAAGAGTTGGTTTTTATATGCCAATTTTCTCTACCTTTTAAGGATAATCAATCCAGTTTACAATCTCCTTCCCTTCCTCTCCTAGGATTGCCAACCTCCAGGTACTAGCTGGAGATCTCCTGCTATTACAAATGATCTCCAGTCGATAGAGATTGGTTCACTTGGAGAAAATGGCTGTTTTGGCAATTGGACTTTATGGCGTTGAAGTCCCTCCCCAAATCCCACCCTCTTTAGGCTCCACCCCGGTTGCAAAGAGGGACCTGGCAACCCTACCCTCTTCCCCACAACAGACACCTTGTAAGGTAGGTGAGGCTGAGAGATCTCTAAGAGAACTGAGACTAGCCCAAGGTCACCCAGCTGGCCTCATGAGTAGGAGTGGGGAGACCAACTCGGTTCACCAGATTAGAGTCTGCCGCTCATGTGGAGGAGTGGGGAATCAAACCCAGTTTTCCAGATTAGAGTCCACCGCTCTTAACCACTACTCCACGCTGGCTCTCAATGGGGTCATAAGCTGCTATGCAGGCCATGAGATATAACAGCAAAACTCCATAGCTGAGGTACCCTTTCCATTGGCATGCCAATGTTACAAACTCAGTTCAAACAAGATCCTGGTCTCATTAAATGACCCACATGTTCTTCTCTTCCCCCCTCCCCATCATGCGCTATACTATGTGGGGCAATATAGGCCTAACCTTAAAGATTCTTGAGATGTGCATGAACAAGATATCGTGTACATGCCAATCGTTATATTTATTTATTTTTATTTATTTATTTATTACAGCCAAAGGCCAGCATAAAATATAAAATATACATCCCACGATAAAATTACACAACTCCCACTCACAGCATCTCATCCATACTGATTAATCTGAAGGTTTGCCCATAAAGTCTTTGTTCTTCATAAATGCCTTCCGCTTCCAGCAAATGTAAGAGCAAAATTTTGTTACGGAATATGAAATATAACTCATCCTATCTTCCAGTAGAGATTCTACCAAGGAGGCCTCAGAGGTATAAGAGTGTACAAAACATCATCATAATTTGCACAGCGGAGCAAAATATGCGCTAGTGTCTCCACCATATCCGTGGAACAAGAGCATTTGCTTGTCTCTCTTGGGCAATGAGGAAACCTTCCCGAGAGTACAGCAAATGGAAGGGCATCAAATCGGGCCCTAGAAAAGGCCCATCTTAATGTTGGGGAAGTAACTGAGGTTAGATAAGGGGCTGAATAACTGCCTGTCCATGAACCGTAATCGTTATATTTGAAGTATTAAGAGCACTTCGTCAAGTAGCAAGCCAATACCTGCAGCCCGTCTACCCTTTTTGACTTCACAATAGCTTGGCTAGCAATTAAAATCAGGCAGAGTTTGCTTAAGAACCTACAATAGCTAAGGAAATAGAGAATGAATACTGTTTGACCCTGCAGTTTGAATACATGTTTGTTTATTTTTCCTTCTAGCTGTAGTCTCTGTAATTCTAGGATATTATCAAGCATTCTAATTTTACCCACATTAGCTATGTGCCTTGATAATATTGCCATTTTTAACCATGTTAGCCATTTAACCATTTTAATAGCAAATCTATGTTGCATTTGTTTTTATCCTATGCTATTCAACTATGCAAATTTGTCTTATTTGATGGTCTATGACTGCAAATAAATTGTTGATTGACTGGTTGACTTCACAATAGCGCAACGCACAAACCAGCGGAAACAGCATCCTCGTCATAATTGCTCTATCTTAATTCTGCTGACATCAGCAGGAGGCAGAATGTAGCTCTCAAGCCTCCGAGCAGCAATTAAGCATTATAAACGGAGACCTGAATTGAATGCCTTAAGCCACTCGCTTTTGGGCAGTTCTGTTGGTTTCAATGGGCCTTTTTCTAGACGAGAGGTCACAGCTTTACAATCGCAGCCTTAATCCGACCGAAGACTGACGGCTAATGAGTAAGTGGATACGTCAATTTAAGCAGCTCGCGGGTTTAAGTCGAAGACACTTGAACCCTGTTCAAAACTCAGAAGGTTGCCTTCCGCAGGGCATTTAGAATGAAGACCCTTCATTCGTATTGCTACGAAACACAAATATATTTCAACCAATCTATTCAGGACCATGAATAAACTGAAGCCCTTTTCAGATATTCTAATGATGCATAATGAAAGCACTGAGTTGGGGGAGGCAAGATCATGACAGCAAACGTTCCACACACACACACACACACACACACACACACACACACACACACACACACCTTGCACATTAACTGGAATGCCATTATAGTCATTGTGCATTTCTTACACTTTTTTCTTAAGTGTCCTGATAGTGGAGAGAAAGCCCAATATGCATTCACAGGAAGGCTCTATTCGCATTAGGGTTGTCACCACTGACTCAGCAAATTCCAGAAGATTTTGACAGTGTTACCTAGAGAGGGTGGAGTTCGGGGAGGAAGTGACATCACTGCCAGTCAGTGTGCTAGGAATGTTCCCGAATCTCTGTGGTAAAAAAATGTAAGGGCAGGAAATCTCTGTGGTAAACATCAGAGACACAGGGAAATCCCTAGAGTATCACTGAGAAGACCATTTTCTAGCCATTTTTTTCCTCCCACTTCTCAGGCTTTTTTGAAGACGGGATGAGACCAAGGCAAACCCATTAAGGTGTTCCAGTGAACATTTGGAGTTCGAGGACAGAGACTGTGGGGAAAACCTGACTTCATCCACACATCATTAGATTTGCATTCATCTGTAGAATCATAGAGTTGGAAGGGACCACCAGGGTCATCTAGTCCAAGCCCCTGCACAAGGCAGGAAATTCACAACTACCTCCCCCACACACACCCAGAGACCCCTACTCTATGCCCAGAAGATGGCCAAGATGCCCTCCCTCTCATCATCTGCCTTGCTGACAGATGGCCAACTAGCCTCTGCTTCAAAACCTCCAGGGAAGGAGAGCTCACCACCTCCTGAGGAAGCCTGTTCCACTGAGGAACTGCTCTAACTTTTAGAAAATTCTTCCTGGGGCGAAAACGCATGGTCGCTTTAGCCTCCTTTATTCCGTTTCAGCCAGGATTCAGACAGGATCGAACTCACATTCGGCGAAACACATGCGTTCAATCCTGGCTGAAACAGGGAATAAAGGAGGCTAAAGTGACCATGCATTTTCGCCCTGATGTCTAGACGGAAACTCTTTTTATTTAATTTGAACCTGTTGGTTCTGGTCCGACCTTCTGGGGCAACAGAAAACAACTCGGCACCCTCCTCTATATGACAGCCCTTCAGGTACTTGAAGATGTAACTGGGCTGCTTTGATGGCACGGGAAAATCCAGGTGTGAATGACTGCTGTAGCACATGAATCGCACAATCTCCAGTAATGTGTGATGCAGTATAATCTTTGGGCTGATAACCTGGGGAGTGTGAGCTCAAACTCTGATTCATCCCTAGTTCCTTGGCATGCCTATTTGATGTTTAAGGACACGCGTTTGACATACAATGCTGGATACGGGACCTGAGGAACGACATAAGAGGAGTCTGCAGTGGGATGGACGAAATTGCCAGTTTAGTTTGGACCCAGCCCTGTATTTGCAGCCCCAGCCCTACGGTGGGGGGATAGGAGTAAAGGGGGGGGACTTGGCACCCCAGGGGAGACCCCAACCCTGGTGACTGATTTGCATAGACCTGACCCAAGAATGACTAGTACACCGTAGCTGGAGTAAAAGGTCACAACTTTATTGATTACAGCGTTAGGCATTGGCAAGCATGAAGGGCAGGACCCAGGGATCAGCTGACCCATCTGTCAGCTGATAACACCCTGCGCCCAACCCGCCTGCTGGGCACAGCCTGAGATGGCAGTATGCCGGGCCCCACGTGGACGGCAGTCAACTGTGTGGTCCACTGCCACTTGGGAGGAGGCCAACCGCAGCCCCTGAGCCACCATTCCTGGCCTCCCCCCAAAACCCCTTATTAGGGTCCCCAGAGTGGGAAGCGGGGCACGCAGGCCATCTTTTCCGGAAACTGGATCCGGCCCTATGCCCAAACCGCCACAAGAGGCGACCAGAGCTGCCTACCCCGCCTCTCCGGGCGTCTCCCGCCAACGCCTAATGCTGCAACCACTCGCACAGCCCATGTCGTATGTCCTGTAGCCAGGTGTCCATGCCCCATGGTGACAGGTGCACCCCGTCCGGGCGGAACAATGCCCCCATCCGGTGAGAGCCACAGCCCCTCCCCAAAGAGGGAGACCCACAAGGGAGATCTTGGGAGGAGGAGATGCCACCAAAATCTACATGGTGAATTCGTCTTTGGCTTGGATTGCAGTTGGCATCAGGGCCCCTTGGAACCATAGAAATGCCCTTGGTGCAAGAGAGACTGGGAAAGATGTGAAAGACCTCTGCCTGAGACCCTGGAGAGCCACTGCAAGTCTTAGTAGACAATGCTGACTTTGATGGACCTAGGGTCTGATTCAGTATAAGGCAGCTTCATGGGCTAGGCCATGGCTCAGCGGTAGAGCATCTGCTTGGCATGCAGAAGGTCCCGTGTTCAATCCCCAGCATCTCCAGTTAAAGGGACTAGGCAAGGAGGTAGTGTGAAGAACCTCTGCCTGAGACCCGGGTGAGCCGCTGCCGGTCTGAGTAGACAATACTGACTTTGATGGTCCAAGGGTCTGATTCAGTATAAGGTAGCTTCATGTGTTCATGTGTACACCACTCTTCGGAAGGGGGCAACTTAACCCATCAGCAAGAGACTTGAAGACAGTCCAGATCATTGTCATTTTTCCCAGGCTCGCATAAAAGCCCGTTCACTCTCCCCCTCACCTCCAAAATTCTCCTGATTAAATATAAGCACATTTTCTTTGGCAAGGATGTGAGCTGCAGGCTGCAGATCAAATAAATCTGGATTCTTTGGGAATTTTTTTTTTTTGTTCGCTGTGCTTTAAAAGAAAATTATCCTGGTGATTAAGCTTTTTGGATATTTATCAGCAACTAATTGTGCTCTCCCGATACACATGGGCTGGATGGTTAAAAAAATCAACGTTAAAAGCTAAGGGGCGACACTTAGCCAAAGTAATGTTTGGTTTTTGCAGCCTACCTTAACCCCACCTCCCATCCACGTTTCCAAAAGAAACACACCATCTATAACATTTACTTCCTCCACCTAAGCTCCTCCCCACAAACATGGTGTTAGGTGAAGTCAGGCCTCTTATTTACATAGCTGAAGTAAAACATTTCTATTTGTTCCGTTTTCAGCCAAAAATTTGTTTTCAAAATGGCTCTCAGGTGGAGTATTGAGATTACCGGTAGGTTTCAGATACAAGTCAAAAGGGGAGCTCGATACAAGACATTCCTCAAGGAAGAATTTCTCAGCTGAGATACAAAAATGCATGACCTTCTCTGTAGTGGCCCCAGTTATCAGAAGTTAGGGTTGCCAACCACCGGGTACTAGCTGGAGATCTCCTGCTGTTACAACTGATCTCCAGCCAATAGAGATCACTTCACCTGGAGAAAACGGCCACTTTGACCATTGGTAGGGTTGCCAGGTCCCTCTGTGCCACTGGAGGGAGGCTTTAGGGGCAGAGCCTGAGGAGGGCAGGGTTTGGGGACGGGAGGGACTTCAGTGCCATAGAGTCCAGTGGCCAAAGCGGCCCTTTTCTCCAGGGGAACTGAACTCTATTGGCTGGAGATCAGTTGTAATAGCAGGGGATCTCCAGCTAGTACCTGGAAGTTGGCAACCATAGCCATTGGACTCTGTGGCACTGAAGTCCCTCCCCTCCCCAAACCCTGCCCTCCTCAGGCTCCGCCCTCCCCAAAATCCCCCACCGGTGGCGAAGAGGGACCTGGCAACCCTAATCAACACCCATACATGAGCATAAATAAGTTGATGGAGAAATATTTTGCCTCTAAGATGACCACTTTGGACAACGTTATGGCACTGGAGAGGAAATCCCTCATCCAACATCTGGAAAAGAAAAGAGGGAGGAAAAAGTGCAGTTTCATTAATGCAAACTTTCCCTCAAATCTCAGTGAGACACAGACAGAGGAAACCGAAGCCTTCCCCGCCCCACGTGTTCAGCCCTTCCACAAACAGAAACCACCTTTATATTATTTTTGCAGTAACCTAATAATTGGCAAATTTCTTCTCATAAATCAGGCCTCCTCAAAATTATTACAAGCACGTTCTTGCAGAAGTCTATCAATCCAATGCTGAGATGGTTTCTCAGTGGCTGTGGCGTTTCTAGGTAAACGCGCTGTTCAAAAGGGATGTGTTCTTAAAGCTCTCTATTAAAAAGAAAAATACACAGTATACCTCAGAAAGATTATTACTTCCTCACTCTCTCTCTCATATCTAAGAATTTCCTTGCTGAATTGGGCCCAAAGGTCCAGCTACTCTCTTTCCAACAAAGAAAAAAGCGCCCCACATTTGCCTTAAATGTTTATTTATGAAATTTATTCTTCGCTTCTCTGTCCAAGAAACACTATGTAAAATAAAAGGCATAAAAAATTAACAGATTTGGGGGCAGCAGCCACCTTTGTTCCCCAGCAATAATGTTTCTTGCCACCCATTAAGGACTAGCGGATTTCTCATGCCTTCTTGGATTCCTTAAAAAACAAAGCAAAGCAAAACATAGATGGAGCGAGGCAAGTATCATTTGCAAAGCATCTGAAACAAACAAAAGACTTAAAGAAAGATAACTAAGCAGCTCTACCTACCTTCTTTAGTTATTGCACAATGGCAGAGCCACTACAGAGAAGGCCCTGCCTTATATACCACAGCAACACACCTCTTGGGGGGTAAGTACCTAAAGCAAGTGTTCACTGGAAAACCTCAAAGACTGTAGGAGTCGCAGACCGAAGGAAAGGTTCTATGGAGAGGTACAGTTAGGGTTGCCAGCTCTGGGTTGGGATATTCCTTGAGATTTGGGGGTGGGACCTTGGGAGGGTGGGTAGGGTGCCAACCTCCAGGTAATAGCGGGAGATCTCCTGCTATTACAACTGATCTTCAGCCGATAGAGATCAGTTCACCTGGAGAAAATGGCTGCTTTGGCAATTGGACTCTATGGCACTGAAGTCCCTCCCCTCTCCAAACCCCGGCCTCCTCCGGCTCCGCCCACAAAATATCCCGCCGATGGCAAAGAAGGACCTGGCAACCCTAAGGGTGGGGTATAATTAACCTCCAGGTACTAGCTAGACTAGCCAACCTCCAGGTTGTTTTCATTATTATTTTTTAGGTTGATGCCTTGATAAAGATTATTGAAACTTTACCCAATCCCGGGAAATCAAGTTGGCATGGCATATGGCACAGCATAGATTGTATTATATCAATTGTATCAGATTGGCAATTGTATCAGATCTGAAAAAACTGCAGGGGCATATCATGCCTATGTATTCAGATGTGTAAATCTGCATATATATGTATGTGAGAAGGTAAATGATTGTAAGTTTGTATGAAGTATATACAACATACAGTAAAAGCAAATAAGGTTTATTTTTAATTTTGTTTATTATTTTGGTATTTTTCCATACAGAACACGGCAATAACCTCCAGGAACTAGCTGGAGAACGCTATTACAACTGATCTCCAGCAGACAGAGATCAGTTCCCCTGGAGAAAATGGCCACTTTGGCCATTGGACTCTATGGCATTGAGGTCCCGCCCCTACCCCAACTCTACCCTCCTCAGGCTCCGCTCCAAAAATCTCCCACCAGTGGCGTAGAGGGACCTGGCAACCCTACATATATTGGAAATGCAGAAAGGGATCCTTAAAAGTAGGGAAAGAATGGAAAACCTCTAACCGAGGTCACTGAAGACAACCTTTCCTTCCTTCTCTCCCTCTCTCACATGCACATTCTTCAGTAAAACCATGCTTACCTATGCATCGCTCAGCCCGCCTAGCCAGTTCATTTACACTACAGGGACCACTGAGTGACTTCATAAAAATGCATACACCTTCCCCCCCACAGGAGAGATAATTCAATCGTTTTCCAAACCTGTAGCTTCTTTAATAAGAAACCTTTGCTATTACATAGTGCTATGCATTGACAGATCTCAAATTTCTTACGAGAGATTATTATCTTTCTAGCCTTTATTTACAGTGAGTAGACTCAAGAAAGTCTGTTATTATAGATGTATATATATATATATATATACATATATATATATATATTAGGGACGATGACTCAGAGTTTCCTTTTAATTTAAATTATTGAATGTTGTGTTACTGCGATTATTTGTATTCAGTTTCATTCGGAGGGTTCCTTCTCCCCCCCCTTCCACCTGCCCCCACCAACCTACCTCAACGGTGATCTAATTTGAACCGACATCGTAACATGCTTTTCATATATGAGGGTTTAAAGTTGGCCTCAGGGCCTGGAATTCTCTTCCATAAGCTCCGCGCACAGACTCCAGAGCTGTTTCTGCCAAACACCTGCTAGAACCAGACAAGGATCCAGATTTTTAAGAGGATTCCTGTTCCACAATAAAAGCACAATGGGGAAAGGCAATGTGTGGGGCTTGTGGGAAGGGTCTTTGCATTTTAAAAGGGAAGGAAAGTCCTGTCCTTAGGAACTTTGGGGCTTGTGTGGGGCTTGTGGGAAGGGTCTTTGCATTTTAAAAGGGAAGGAAAGTCCTGTCCTTAGGAACTTTGGGGCTTGTGTGGGGCTTGTGGGAAGGGTCTTTGCATTTTAAAAGGGAAGGAAAGTCCTGTCCTTAGGAACTTTGGACTCGATAGCCAAACTTACGGAGCAAGAACAAACTTCTGAATGTACCGATTTAACAGATTACATTTTAAGAGGAAGAAGAGTTGGTTTTTATAAGCCAACTTTCTCTACCACTTAAGGAGAAGGCTTACAATCACCTTCCCCTCCCCACAACAGACACCCTGTGAGGTAGGTGAGGCTGAGAGAGCTGTGATTAGCCCAAGGTCACCCAGCTGGCTTCATGTGTAGGAGTAGGGAAACCTACCCAGTTCACCAGATTACAGTCTGGAAGTTCCAGAACCAAACTAGTGTGAACAACAAAACTTTTTACTGTTTATTTTTTAAGTCATTATTTATTTTATTTTTAAAGTGTTCTCCAGCTTATAGAGATCAGTTCACCTGGAGAAAATGGCCGCTTTGGCCATTGGACTCTATGGCATTGAAGTCCCTCCCCTCCCCAAACCCTGCCCTCCTCAGGCTCCGCCCCAAAAACCTCCTGCAGTGGCGAAGAGGGACCTGGCAACCCCAGTCACAAGCCTTACCCTAATTCACAAAACAGATTTTGGATCTAACCCTATTGTTTATGAGATACTGTAAAACAAAACTTCATAACAACAAATGATTGGGATGATGTTTCCATATAAAATTGTTTTCCAGAATAAGGAGTAGAATGCTTCACCTGGAGGTATAGAGTCACTCCACAACCTTCGTATCAGAACAGTAAATCAAAAGCCTTTTGTATACACGGGGAAAAACACCAGGAGGTCATCCCAGTATTAATTCACTACCATTATGGACCAGCATAAGTGCACACTCACACAAACAAGCAAGCCAGCAGACTTACAGTTGACTGAATCCTGAAACCCAAACTAACTTTGTTAAGTAAGTTGAATACACCACCCCACCCTGTGACCGCTTTTTACATTTGGGGGAAAGGCAAGAGTGTTTTTAAAAATTAGCATTTTTGTTTTGCAAACTCTGCCTCAAGGTAAAACACACCGTTCATTCTTAATAAGCATCATTCTCCTTTTTTCAAGCGGGTAGGGTACGGAACGTCTTGCTCGCATTCATAAACCGTACATGCAAAAAATACCCCTATTAGCACTTGAAAGAGTCCCGCACGTACATAAATCTCCAATGCAGTTACGGTCTACAGACACTAAATAACGTACCTCATTAAAATAAATATTCACATACTTGCCCAGCCAACATTTTGCTTGTCATAATTATGAAGCTCGGGCGGAGGCAACCACAGACTATTATTTGGACTGATTTCGAAGGAATAGTAAAAATGATGGCGGTGTGTTATTTTTCTTGCGCTAGATTCTAAACTCAATAGCCCAATCCCAAACTCAGCTCTGAAAAAAAGTTTTAAGATATTAAGTTGACAGAAGGAGGAGGGGGAAGCCCTCTGGAAAAAAAAAAGTACCTCTTTTATAATTTCCTTTGGTTAAAGATAACATATTGGGTTTAAGTTGGTATAAAATATCAAATGCGTTTTATATACAGAGGATCTATTCATAGCACTTTCTACAGGCAACACATGCTGCAAATTATACCATTAAACGCTTAATCCTAATAAAGCTTAAATTTCAGCCCTAACAATAAAGCTTGCACAAAGCTTGCTATGGTTGAAATATGACTCTACAACTAAACTTATAGAATAAAAAAAATAAAATCTTTAAGTAGCTAAAATGGATATAATAATTGGACGCTAGGGATGTGAAATTAGGTAGCCGGGGTTTACCATCGTGGTTCAAAGCCAACTAAAGGGTGGTGTTTCTGCAAAGGTTGCCAAAGCTATTTTTAATTTTAAAAACAAAACAAGACAAAACAAAGCCCCTTCTGCCCCATATCAATATAAATAGGATACTCCTTTGGTGGAGTTTTGTTTTATTAAACGAGCTCGGAATTCCTTCCAGCGTAAGTTGTCCTGCATACTCTTCGCAAGAACATGGGGAAACCGGAAGGATTCCTCGGGTCTCTATCTCTTAAGAGCCCACCTATGAAAGACTTATGAATGGGTGTCATAGGCCATTTATGCTTGGTAATTTGCAGCGCTTTTCAGGCTGAAGTGCCCCGCACAGTTTTTTTATTTCTTCACGCTGCCGTCACTGCGAAGCCGGCACATACCTGCTTCGCATTTCTTAAGAGCCCCTTTAACACGACCTTTTGTATTTGCTCCGCCCCCGCATCGAAGCATTTACCTAAGGAACCATGAATAATCACAGGTCCGGCTTAGCTATGCAAACGACCATTGCTAATGGCTATGCTAACGAAGGAACGAAGGAGCAGGCGAGTCGAAGCATTTACCTAAGGAACTATGAATAATCACAGGTCCGGCTTAGCTATGCAAACGACCATTGCTAATGGCTATGCTAACGAAGGAACGAAGGAGCAGGCGAGTGGGGGTGGTGGAATTTGTTTGACTTTCTCTACTTGCATCGGGACTGTGAATGTGTGTGTGTGTTAAGTGCAGTCGAGTTGCTTCCGACTCATGGATCAACGCCCTCCAAAAATGTCCTATCTTTGACAACCTTGCTCAGGTCTTGCAAATTGAGGACTGTGGCTTCCTTTATAGAGTCAATCCATCTCTTGTTGGATCTTCCTCTTTTCCTGTTGCCCTCAACTTTTCCTAGCATGACTGTCTTTTCTAGTGACTCTTGCCTTCTCATAATGTGACCAAAATACGATAGCCGTGAATAGTCATTTTAAAGGGCAGATTTTAAAAGCAGCTTTGAACGAGCATCAAAATCGACCCTGCATCAATGGCCATAGAAGGTGTTCCTAACCAAACTGCAAGGCAGGTCAGTGAACTACTGCAGTTCAAGAACTCAAATATTTGGTGTGTGGAATGAAGACAATATCAGGTACCCCCGGGGACAGCCAAGCCTCTAAGCTATCATGTGGTCTAGTTATATGATTTCATCCTTCTTTCCGGATTTGTGAGATTGTATAAAAGAGGCACAAATGAAAAACGATGCTTCCAGTTTGTAACCAGACTGCTAGAAAAGAACAGATGCTTCCTTTTGCTTCCAAAGAACTTAATTGAATGACCCCTCAAGTTATAGTATTATGAGAAAGGGAGAACAAGTCTCCTTAGCCCCTCTTTAATGTAGTAAAGTCACCAGCCCACCCGCCCAAAGGCTTTTATGATTGGTAATTAGAAGTGCTTTCCAGGCTGAATTGCCCCACATATTTTTTTTAGTTTTTCACTCTGAACATTCAGGAAGTGACTGCAAAGCCTACACATACCTGCTTCGCATTTCTTAAGAGCCCCTTTAATGCGATCTTTTGTGGTTGCTCTGCCCCTGTCCTGAAGAATCCCTCAAGGAAGCATGCAAAATAACAGCCGTGCGTTAGCTATGCACACGGCACTTGCTAATGGCTATGCAAACAGGAATGAAGGAGCAGGCGAGTGGGGGGGTGGAATTTCTCCTTTTGCATTGGGACCGTGAATAGGCATTTTAAAGGTTGCATTTAAAAAAAGAGCTTTGAGCGAGCATCAAAATTTACCCTGAATAAAGGGCCAAACACTTTTTGTTGTCCCACTTTCTCAAACATGCCTAATATTAGTCTTCTGTGGCACGCCGATATCTTAAAATGGCATGCTGATAGCTTAAATAAGAACATAAGAAAAGCCGTGCTGGATCAGACCGAGGCCCATCAAGTCCAGCAGTCTGTTAGCACATCGGCCAACCGGGTGCCTCTAAGAAGCCCACAAGCAAGACGACTGCAGGAGCATTAAAGTAAAGGTAAAGGTCCCCTGTGCAAGCACCGGGTCATTCCTGACCCATAGGGTGACATCGCATCCCGATGTTTACTAGGCAGACTTTGTTGATGGGGTGGTTTGCCAGTGCCTTCCCCAGCCATCTTCCCTTTACCCCCAGCAAGCCGGGTACTCATATGACCGACCTCGGAAGGATGGAAGGCTGAGTCAACCTCGAGCCGGATACCTGAAACCAACTTCCATCAGGATCGAACTCAGGTCGTGAGCAGAGCTTGGACAGCAGGATCGAACTCAGGTCGTGAGCAGAGCTTGGACAGCAGTACTGCAGCTTACCACTCTGCGCCACAGGGCTCTTTTTAATATAACAGGCACACTCCTCTAATACTAGAGAGAACAAGTATGCATCGTGACTAGTTTCCATTTAGACTAGTAGCCATGGATAGCCCTCTCCTCCATGAACATGCCCACTCCCCTCTTTAAAAGAACTTTGCTCGTTATCAAAAGTGTCCATGCCTGGCCACTTGGAGCAAATGTTTACATCGGACCGGCCAAGTAGCTACTTCTAAGCCTGCTTTATGGTCCTCTAAAAAGAAAAGAGAAAAACTGGATGGTAAGACATAAAAATTAGCAACGGGGATTCCAGCAGGGATAGGGGCTGGAGAATACTGACATGTTTATTAAGTATAAACTGGCCTCCTTTCTTACAACCCCCCGTCCCACTGTTACTGCTCTGTACGAAGGCAGAAATCAGAATACCCAGACAGCTAAGCTCTAGCCCCCCGAAGCATGAGAGCTCATCCCAACCATCATGTTCCTAAGCGGCTGCTGTTTAGACAGGCCAAAACAGGCAATTATGCCTGCAATTTGGGGGGGGGGGTTCTTCTTGAACACAGCCACTCTGAAACCATTAAACATGCCGTACTTGCTCAAGAGGTCTTAATTTTATTGCATATAAGAAAACGTTTACCATTCAGGTATTCGCTGTACTATATGTTTTATATAGGGCCTAAAACCCTATATAGGCCCTATTTTGACAAAAAGGTCAAACTTTTCTGATTGTTTTAAAGCTTGCTGAATAATCACTCTCGTGCTATACTGGAGATAGTAGCACAATTCCTGAGACTTGCTATGAATGTTCGTCAGCAAGTTAAGTAGAGGGCTTTTTTAAATTCCACCATTCTTTTATCTATTATGTTTTATCCTTGTCAGAAATGTTCAACTGCAATAATTCTATGTTACTATGCAGACACCGCATGTTTCGATGTTATGCCAATAAAGGAGATTGTTCTTAGCTTATATAAAATATAAACAACAACAACAATGTGACAAAGACTTCTGCTATGCCGTCTTCCTTGGCCAAGGCAGAGTTGAGAGATAGTTCATGCGAGACCAAGACTAAAATCACCTGCTAATTTCAAAAATGCTTTCATCAGCACTTGGGAATCTTTCTGTAAAGGATGCACGACTTCCATTCACAATTCTTTCTGATCACTGCACTGCACACTCCAGCAAGGAGACTCCAATACGCACACGCATCTTGCCTCAGTGGGGCCAACGGGCATTCGCTCACTCATTTCCAACACTCACTCACGGAGTCACCCCCCAAACGGGAAGCAGTGCAGCAGGAGACAGTGTATGTGTGTGTGTGTGTGTATGTGTGTGTGTGTTTTAAGTGCCGTCAAGTCGCTTCCGACTCATGGCGACCCTATGAATCAACGTCCTCCAAAATGTCCTATCTTTGACAGCCTTGCTCAGGTCTTGCAAATTGAGGGCTGTGGCTTCCTTTATTGAGCGGCGGACGCTAACCTGGTGAACCGGGTTGGTTTCCCCACCCCTACACATGAAGCCAGCTGGGTGACCTTGGCCTAGACACAGCTCTGGTAGAGCTCTCTCAGCCCCACCTACCTGACAGGGTGTCTGTTGTGGGGAGGGAAAGGGAAGGCGATTGTACCCCGGTTTGATTCTTCCTTAAGTGGTAGAGAAAGTTGGCATGTACAAACCAACTCTTCTTCATCATCATTATTATTATTACTGTGCAGAGCCACCTCACTTGCCACTTGTATAACTCATTAAACTCTTAATATCAGCACAGCCTGGTATTTCTTGATGTTATTTACTACTGAACATTAGAAGAACACAGAGCCGCTACAAAAACACCAACAGCTCCCTTTGAAGCACACGATTTCCAGTAAAAGGAGGCCAGCCAAACACACATGCGCTCACCCCATCAATCACCATTCCACCATTGTTTTGTCAGGACTGATATCCCTGGTCTAAGAGCCGCAAATAGCCACCCACTTTCAGATCTCCATTCATTACACACCTGCATCTTCCTTAGTACTGTTAATTAGAGAAGATAAAAACCTAAGCACTCGAAGCAACGTTTGAAATATAGTCTTCATGGCAGAAGCCCACTGGATCATTATTATTTTTTTAGTTTCCATTTTCTGCTTCTAACTCCCCCCACCCCCAAAAGAAATCAGCATTCATGCACATGATTAGTTTTGATGCTTCCCTGTGCAGTAGTTCAAGGAAACTTCTGCCAAGAGATATAGCTTGGAACACCTGATAAAACGTTCTTCAGTGACACACAATAAAAACTGACATTAGCAAATGGAAACAGTCGCCAATTTTGCAAGACTTATATGCGGCAGGCAAAATTATCTTTTTTGGGATATTTCAATTTTTTCCTTCTCCAAGAAAGGCGGGAGAGGAGAAAACAATTTCTCATGGGGGGAAAAGAAATGTTAACAGAAGTGGAAACAGCTTTAAATACCTTCTGTTCTGTGCCTTGCACATAACAAGATAAAAAATGATTCACGCCACAGGAAGAAGAAACAGAACAAGGGAATAAGTACTAAAAATTCATTCAGATTAATCTCAGAACAAGCAGGGTTAACAGCGGGGAGGGGGGGACACCTCCAGCTTCTTCAGTTTACCACATCCAAACAATAAAAACACACACTTAAACAACAATCCCAATGATTACAACATGTCTTTCCGCCTACACACATTCTCACAGAAGTTTAGCACCGAGCCAATGACAGGGTTTGGGAACCACAATCTTCACTCGCTCAGAACTGACGCTGAACTCACCGAAGGAAGCATCTGCTAAGACACATGAGCAAACAATGATTTACCAAAGTTGAACAAGGGCTGAAGAGATCAACTGGAAAGTCTTTCCCGTACTATCCTACTATAAGGCTCAATGTGGCCTTAAACAACAGGAACCTCATGCTCTCCACGGTGCTTCCCAGAGAATCTAGACATATGGGCCACACCTGGTCAAAACGGCACAAACGCTTGGCCCACATCAAATCGAATGCAGTCCAACAGCCACATATGGTCCTCTGCTCCATGCCATTGCCTACCACTTTTCCACTCCCCGACAGAGCACAAAAGCTCAAGGAACCTGGTGAGTGCCCGAGCCCCTGAAGATATTGGGCCCTGTGATAACGTCTCCCAGGCGTGTAGGTAAATGTAGTCCCGTGTGCAAGCACCAAGTCATTACCGAAGCATGGGGTGACGTCACATCACGACGTTTACTAGGCAGACTGTGTTTACAGGTGGTTTGCCAGTGCCTTCCCCAGTTGTCGACACCTTACCCCCAGCAAGCTGGGTCCTCATTTTACCGACCTCAGAAGGATGGAAGGCTGAGTCAACCTTGAGCCGGCTACCTGAAACTGACTTTGGGATCAAACTCCGGTCGTGAGCAGAGCTTTTGACTGCAATACCGCAGCTTATACGAAGAGAGAATTGGTGTCCAGGTTTCTGGCGGCACCTTGTTCCTTACTGCACTCTGTTATTATTTCTAAGTAGCTATGTAAATTAAAGGTTTTTCTGCCAGCCTATTACCTAAGGCCTGTGAGAAGGAAGGGATGGGTCATTCCACAGAATGGGCTGTACAGAACAGAGGTAGGAAACTCTCCCCACCCCCCACCCCCATACACACACACATGCCAGTCCATTTTGCTTGGCAATTCCCTTTGCTCCATTTCACTCTTTACTGCGAGTTCACATGAACACACACATGGACACATGAAGCTGCCTTCTACTGAATCAGACCCTGGGTCCATCAAAGTCAGTACTGTCTACACAGACCGGCAGCAGCTCTCCAGGGCCTCAGGCAGAGGTCTTTCCCACCACCTACTTTCCTCTAGTCCCTTTAACTGGAGATGCTGGGGACTGAACTTGGGACCGTCTGCATGCCAAGCAGACGCTCTACCACTGAGCTATGGCCTGTCCCCATGAAGCTGCCTTATACTGAGTCAGACCCTTGGTCCTCAAAGTCAGTACTGTCTACACTGGCAGCACTCTCCAGGGTCTCAGGCAGAGGTCTTTCCCATGAGCTACTTGCCTGGTCCCTTTAACTGGAGATGCCAGGGATTGAACCTGGGACCTTCGGCATGCCAAGCAGATGCTCTACCACTGAGCCACAGCCCCTCCCCGAGTTCCCAGATAGGTGGGGGCCGATTCAGATCAGGATAACGACACACAGGGGGGGAAGGGGCTTACACCGTCACCGTGCCATTTTTCCAACCTGAAATGTCCACAGGGGGCAAGAAGGAACTATTTGCCCCTCTTGAGGAAACTTATGTGCAGCCCACCCGTACACATGGTTCCCTCCAAACGTGGAACTTGCAGCTCAAGGCTGATTGCCAGGGCCTAGGGAGGGCATAAGAGCCCAGTGGCGCACAGTGCTAAGTGGCATTACTGCAGTCGAAGCTCTGCTCGCGACCTGAGTTCGATCCCAACCGAAGCTGGTTTCAGGTAGTCGGCTCAAGGTTGACTCAGCCTTCCATCCTTCCAAGGTCGGTAAAACGAGGACCCAGCTTGCTGGGGGTAAAGTGCAGACGACTGGGGAAGGCACTGGCAAACCACCCCGTAAACATAGTCTGCCTAGTAAATGTCGGGATGTGACGTCACCCCATGGGTCAGTAATGACCCAGTGCTTGCACAGGTGACTACCTTTACCTTTAGGGAGGGCATAAGGAAAGCAGGGTACATAATCAGGTCTTTACCCTTTGCACTTACTGAATCACCACTGTGCAAGTCCAAACCTCTGGAAACTTAGCAAGCTGCATCATTGCGCTTTTTTCAGGCAGCTTGTTAAGACATTTTTAATTTTGCTGGACTTTCCGCACAATGTTCTGAGCTACCATTTCCTTAACAGTCTGTGGATGCAATGGGGTGGCAGTTCATTTTGTTTTTAAATTTTCTTTTCATTTTAAAAAATATTTTGTGCTGTCTATTGTTGTTATTATGCACTGTGTGTGGGAGGGGAGGAAACAGGATACAAAGTTCTTAAAACATCAAACAATCTTCTGCCCAAAGAGAATAATCATACTTCTATCTTATATGTTCATCTGAAGACCCCATCACACAAACTCGACAAAAGCATAAAACAGAGAAGGGTTTTTTTCTCCCCCGTTCGCAAAATGTTTGGTACATTAATATATATTCATGATGCACAGACAGAGGTCCAAATGACTTTAAAGGTTGTGATTTATAAACAGAGTAAGCTAACAGGATGTTTGAAAGACCCGCGGGATTCACAGCACTAACAAAATACATTCTCATAGTAATCTAATTGCTCTCTCATTTTCAAGAGTATTCCCATCGGAGATGTAAATATGCATTAAAGCTAACTTGTGGTATTGAAAATGCATTTACAGCTTCCTTTCTGCAAAATACTATCTGCAGGAAGCACGGCACGAAACCAAGCAGTCAGGTGGCATCTCGAGGCAGGGCTTCGGCCATATTTAACCAGACTGCTGCATCCTTAACCTAATTTAGGAGGTCAGTTGGCGGTAAAAAAGGGATACATTCATCACCAACAGGATGTTTGAAAAAGGAATAAGGATCGCCTGCTCTTCTAATTGCAATGAATGTCTCCTGGGGAGGAAGCGGTCATTCCCATCTTCTTCTTCAAGCCTCCCTGAAAGAGACTGTACTGTAAGAAATGTTTTTGGGTGTTGGTCTGCAGGAGAAGAGCAAAATTCAAGTGTGGTAGCTCCTTAAAGAGCAACAAGATTTCCAGGGTATAAGCTTTCGAGAGTCAAAGCTCCATTCGTTGCCTTCTATCGGATGAAGGGAGTTTTTGCTCTCAAAAGTTTATACCCTGGAAATCGTGTTGGTCAATAAGAAATTTAAGTTACATCCCTGCTGACCATTTTTTCTTGCTGCTTCATGCCTAGAACAGCCCCCAGAAATTCCTATGTGACATCACTTTTCTCCCTCAAATACTTATTCAACTTTCCTTTATCCCTTAGAAGCTCCTTGATCCATTGATCTTGAGCAGCATAATTTTAAATCTAATGTTTGAGGGATATAAGGACTGAAATAAATCTTGCCACTGACAATGCAGTCATGGGATCACTGTCACTTAATTAAAAAAGGCATTATGTCAGACACAGAGGCATTAGATTTATATGTTAAAAGGGGAGAGAGATAACGTGATCTAAGTTCCTCATAAAAGCGGCATTTCAAAAGGGCATGAGCTAATGAATCAATAGAGCCAGAAGAGCAAGGGCAGGTCTTGTCTGGGTATGGTATGTTCAAAATTCTGCCTTGCATTAACCATAGAGGGGTTAGCATTCAGTCTAGCTAAACAGAAGGCTATAGAAAAACGACGGGTTGTCAAATAATAAGTATAAGCGGGCAAACCACGTGGTGGGAATTATTCAACTGAAGTCTTAACCCCTCAATTCTCATCTCAAACTGAAACCACGTTTAAGCGTCTCCAAACCGCATTTGTAGACATTTGGTCTTCGTCAAAAACTCCTCTTCCCTCCCTCTGCTGTTTCACTGACTACAGACTATTTGGGTATTAAACTCCTCGGGAAAAGAACCCCCTGTCTTTTTTATTATTATTTTTCTTAGGGTTTCATGAAGTCCCAGACTCTCTTTTGCCACTGCATATACCCCTTATACACAGCCCTGACCTGAGCAGCCCCAGGCTAGCCTGATCTCAACAGATCTCAGAAGCTAAGCAGGGTTGGCCCTGGTTAGTATTTGGATGGGAGACCACCAAGGAACACCCGGGTCATGACACGGAGGCAGACAATGGCAAACCACCTCTGATAGTGTCTTGCCTTGAAAACCCTATGGGGTTGCCATAAATCACCTGTGACTTAACGGCACTTTCCACACCGTAGGGTTTCAAGGCAAGAGCTGTTTGCCATTGCCTGCCTCCACATGGGTTGAGAGTAGGGTTGCCAACCTCCAGGTAGTAACAAACGTATAAACACAGCAGCATAAGACAACAAAACACATAAATCATACATGCAGAGAGTGCTATATTTTATGTGCAGTAGTCAGATACAGTGAATAAATATATACAGTGATGTTAGCTAAACAAATAGAACTATATACAACAGTTAAACGTTCTTTTTTAGAACCAGTGTCTTTGGAGTCATTGTCCATCAGTAATCCTTTCAAGGTTGCCACATTTGGGTGCCTTGTTGTTGAAGTGCATCACGGAATTGTATCCTGTTGATTGCACTGACAATTACTTATGGACAATGACTCCAAAGGCACTGGTTCTAAAAAAGAACGTTTACCGTAACTTTTGTATATAGTTCTATTTGTTTAGCTAACATCACTGTATACATTTATTCACTGTATTTGACTACTGCACATAGAATATAGCACTCTCTGCATGTATGATTTATGTGTTTTGTTGTCTTATGCTGCTGTGCTTATAAGTTTGTAACTAACATTACAGCAGGCTGATTACTTATTTGCCATAACCTCCAGGTAGTGGCAGAAGATCTCCTGCTATTACCACTGATCTCCAGCCGACAGGGATCAGTTCACCTGGAGAAAATGGCCGCTTTGGCAATTGGACTCTATGGTGTTGAAGTCCCTCCCCAAACCCCACCCTCCTCAGGCTCCGCCCCAAAAACCTCCCATCGGTGGCGAAGAGGGACCTGGCAACCCTAGCTGAGAGAGTTCTGAGAGCACTGTGACCGGCCCAGGGTCACCGAGCAGACTTCATGTGTAGGAGTAGGGAATCGAACCCAGTTCACCAGATTAGAGTCTGCCGTTCACATGGAGGAGTGGGGAATCGAACCGGTTCTCCAGAGTAGCCCCGCTCTTAACCACTACACCACGCCGGCTCTAAACGGACAATGAATGCCTTGAAACCTTTCAGAACTGGGTGCCCAAGTAAGAGAAGAGACACAAGCTCTGCTTATAAATAGACACACCACTGTATTTGTTGCTCAGATGGCAGAACTGCTGATCAGGCTTAACCTTCTGCAGCTGCAGAGGAGCGTTACACCCGCAGTAGAGCAGTGCAACGGAAAAGAGAACGAAAAACCAGTCGCCCAGACCGACTGCGGGAAAATCCATTTCGGTGCATCTGAGGTGGCTGTTATTCCCATTACCCTCTCACCTCTGAGCAGCAAGAGCGTGACCCGGACAATTCACGACACAAGCAAAAATAAGTACTTCAAAAAAAATCAGAACAATAAAAGCCTTTTTGGAAGGCGGCTGATTTCACATTGAATCGGCCAAGAGGGATGGAAGCCAACGTCTCTGCAATCTTGCAAAGGCATCTACAAGTGCGAGCCAGGAAATATTTACTGCTGAATGGAGCCCCGAGAGGACACCCTGCCGTATACCTTTGTGTACCCGCATCTGCCTGCTATGGTGTCAGTCCAACTCTGCCTTTAAAGCAATAAAACACAAGCGATCACTGTGGACCACATGTGCAAAAGCTGTCGTCCAGGAAGGCAACTTTCCTTGCTTCTGAGCTGATAGGTCTCACATGCATGCAAACGCGCCTTGGGGTGGCTGTGGCCAAACAGTGGCTTGTGTGCACATGAACACATGAAGCTGCCTTATGCTGAATCAGATCTTCAGTCCATCAAAGTCTGTATTGTCTACTCAGACCGGCAGTAGATTTCCAGGGTCTCAGGTAGAGGTCCTTCACATCACCTACTTGCCTAGTCCCTTTAATTGGAGGTGCCGGGGATTGAACCTGGGACCTTCTGCATGCCAAGCAGAGGTTCTACCACTGAGCCACAACCCCTCCCCACAGCCAATCAAGGCTTCCAGTCACTTCAACTGCAATTCCCAGGCAGTCCAAGAAAGTGGACGGTAATGGGGGGTGGGCATCTAAGGAAAGAGATGTACAAAGGTCTTTCTTCCAGAATGCGCAGCCTCAAGCTACCACTGTGCAATGTAACACCCCAAGATCAGGTGGTTTGTGAGGAGAGGACACTTCAGTAGGTTCCTTTACAAAACCCAATGGGAGTTAGCTAACGTCCATAAACACAACGCCTGGAGCCAGGTGGGGAATCTGATAAGGGAAGACCTTATCTGCTTCACTGGGGAAGGCAAACTGAAAGAAACAGCCCTGGCTATTTGTTAGGACCAAAGGAATGAACAAAAAGGGTTATAAATAGGGTTGCCAGGTCCCTCTTCGCCACCGGTGGGAGGTTTTTGGGGCGGAGCCTGAGGAGGACAGGGTTTGGGGAGGAGAGGGACTTCAATGCCATAGAGTCCAATTGCCAAAGCGGCCATTTTCTCCAAGTGAACTGATCTCTATCGGCTGGAGATCACCTGTAATAGCAGGAGATCTCTAGGTAGTACCTGGAGGTTGGCAACCCTAGTTATAAAAGAATCCCAGCCAATCAGGTCCACAAAATGGCAGAGAAATACGGACCCAATCAATTCAACGGCAAAGCCAGCCTACTGGATACAGTCGTCTCCAGATCCGAAGGATACCGATTACAATGATGTGAGTGCCAAAAAAACGTGAGAATTAAAAAACGATGCCGCTCTGAGCGAGAAAACCACAGGGTGTGCCATTGAAGCATAGAGCTCTGGCCTCTACCGCTGTACAGCTTGCAAGAAGTACAATTTGTTATGACAGGAGAAAACATCCTAAATCACTCTTCCTAACCCTCCAGATTTCTGGCTCGGCAAAGAGAAGTACGGCATAATTTCCGCCCATAAACAAAACGCTCCACTTACTTAGCCCTATAAAACAGCGTTATTAAACAATAGGGATCGCCCACACTGACAGCCCCAGCAACGGTTAGCATGCGGCAGCAACGGGGTAATTACAACCTTAAGAGCGCTTTGAACGCTGTTTTAAAGTTGAGCTGGGCCAATTTGCATTCGGGGTGCTTCGAGCAGACAGGAAGCATGACAAACTGACAATTCCTGGAAACCAGATCCTTCCATAGACAGATTTTCAAATATTGTTTTAATAGCCTTTCTGCTATGACTTTAAATATTAAATAGGAAACAGATACGATGCTGCTTTTCAGTTTGTGTTAAACGTTCCTTTACAAGTGTTATGGGTGTTGTTGTTTTTTAAAAAATGTTTGTTTATTAAAGCATTTAATCCCACCTTTCCTTGCGGTTCAAGGCAGTTTACCCTAATAGTTCTTAAAAAAAAAAACATTTTCAGTTAAAACCAAAATAGAATAAACCCCAAATCTCTCCTTCCCTCCCCCTTTAAAAGATGCCTGCCATTCAAAAAACCCCTCCAAAAGCCCTGGCAAACATGCAGACTTTGCAGATTGCCAAGGGAGTCCGTTCTACAGAGCCAGAGCCAGAGCCAGGATGGGAAAGGCCCCGGGCCCTGGTCGATGCCAGACGGGCCACCCCACGTGGTGGGGTAGACGACAGAGGGCAGCTTGACAACCGTACCTGGGCACAGGGACATATGGAAGGAGACTGTCCTTCAAATGGTATAAATGCATTACCTTTGCATACCATGTGACATTTTATATTAGGGAGGGGTAGTCTTGTGAGTGTCACAGTAGTGGTTTTTTTTTGGGGAATCTGTATTGATTGTCTCTGGGATTTCAGAGAAGAAGTGCCATGCGGGTGGTTTGCAAAGAAATGCTCTTCCTCACTTCCACATCCTCTATACGGCAGCCCTTCAAGGACTTGAAGAAGGTTATCATATCACCACACACATCGCTTCCCCCCCCCACGCACACTTTATCCTCACAACAACCCTGTGAGGTAGGTCAGGCTCACAAAGGGTGTAACTGAGCCCATGCCACCCAGAGAATTTCATACCTGAACATGGATTTGGAATCCCATCTCCCTGGTCCAAGAAGTCAGGCTTTTGCTGCGGGCTTTGAACCAACTTGCTTGAAGAAGAGTTGGTTTTTATTCCCCGCTTTTTCGCTGCCTTTAAGGAGTCTCAAAGCGGCTTACGATCGCCGTCGCTTCCCCTCCGCAAAACAGCCACCTTGTGAGGTAGGTGGGGTTGAGAGAGTTCGGAGAGAACCGCAACTGGCCCGAGGTCACCCAGCTGGCTTCATGTGGAAGAGCGGGGAATCGAACCCGGCTCTCCAGATTAGAGTCCCCCGATCGTGTGGAGGTGCAGGGGATCAAACCCGGTTCTCTAAATTAGAGTCCGCCGCTCTTAACCACTACACTGCAGGGAGGAGCCGTTCTCCGACTGTTTTCCAAATGGCCGCAAGATATTCCAAGTTCAGCAGGCCTTGACCGTCTCTGTCACTTCGCTGTTCATCCGTAGCGCCATTTTACCTTACTGTATCGTTTCCCAATATCGTATGACCGTTTGGAAATATTCCAATAAAGCACTCACGCTACAACTTTGGAGAGGGGCCGTGGCTCAGTGGTAGAACGTCTGCATTGGCAGGAAGAAGGTCCCAGGTTCAATCCCCGGCATCTCCAGTTAAAGAGACTAGGCAAGGAGGTGATGGGAAAGACCTCAGCCTAAGACCCTGGAGAGCCGCTGCTGGTCTGAGTAGACAATACTGACTTTGATGGACCCAGGGTCTGATTCGGTATAAGGCAGCTGTGTGGGGATAGGCCGTGGCTCAGTGGTAAAGCGTCTGCATTGGCAGGCAGGAGGTCCCAGGTTCAATCCCCGGCATCTCCAGTTAAAGGGACTAGGCAAGGATGTGAAGTGAAAGACCTTTGCCCGAGACCCTGGAGAGCTGCTGCTGGTCTGAGTAGACAATACTGACTTTGATGGACCCAGGGTCGGATTTGGTATAAGGCAGCTGCGTGGGGATAAGCCGTGGCTCAGTGGTAGAGCGTCTGCATTGGTAGGCAGAAGGTCCCCGGTTCAATCCCCGGCATCTCCAGTTAAAGGGACTAGGCAAGGAGGTGATGTGAAAGACCTCTGCCTGAGACTCTGGAGAACCATGGAGAGGGGCTGTGGCTCCGTGGTAGAGCGTCTGCATTGGTAGGCAGAAGGTCCCAGGTTCAATCCCCGGCATCTCCAGTTAAAGGGACTAGGCAAGGAGGTGATGTGAAAGACCTCCACCTGAGACCCTGGAGAGCCGCTGCTATTCTGAATAGACAATACTGACTTTGATGGACCCAGGGTCTGATTCGGTATAAGGCAGCTGCGTGGGGATAGGCCGTGGCTCAGTGGTAGAGCATCTGCATTGGCAGGCAGGAGGTCCCAGGTCCAAAATATTGTCGAAGGCTTTCAGGGTCAGAGTTCATTGGTTCTTGTAGGTTATCCGGGCTGTGTGACCGTGGTCTTGGTATTTTCTTTCCTGACGTTTCGCCAGCAGCTGTGGCCGGCATCTTCAGAGGAGTAACACTGAAGGACGGTGTCTCTCAGTGTCAAGTGTGTGTATATTACTCTTCCTACACACTTGGCACTGAGAGACACTGTCCTTCAGTGTTACTCCTCTGAAGATGCCGGCCACAGCTGCTGGCGAAACGTCAGGAAAGAAAATACCAAGACCACGGTCACACAGCCCGGATAACCTACAAGTCCCAGGTTCAATCCCCGGCATCTCCAGTTAAAGGGACTAGGCAAGGAGGTGACATGAAAGACCTCTGCCTGAGATCCTGGAGAGCCGCTGCCGGTCCGAGTAGACAATACTGACTTTGATGGACCGAGGGTCCGATCCAGTATAAGGCAGCTTCGTGTGTGTTCATGTGACTTTGAAAGAAAACGGCGATGGAGAAATAAAACGCCGAAGACAGTCGTTTCCCGCCTTCCTGCGGTGACGAGACTCGCCGCTTGAAAATCAAAGCGCCTGGGACATTTTCAACGCATGAAATTAAGCCTTTAAAAGCGTCTCTCCGCTTCCTCGCGGCCTCGGACCGTCACGCCCCGCCCGACTGGGAGCCGCCGCTGTTTGGTCCCAGGAACGCTAATTCAACAACGGCCATTGGTCACCGAGTCACTGCCGGAACTTGTACAAGCGTTGCGGCGACGTTTTCGGAGGAGACGGGTCACCCCGCAGGCTTCGTGTGGCGGAGTGGGGAACCGAACCCGGCTCTCCCGATTAGAGTCCGCTGCTCTTAAGCGCCACGCCACGCTGAGGCGCTTGGCGGATTTTTAACCGACGCTCCTTTGGGGGTGGCTGAGGTAAAACGTCTGAGGTGAAATTCTGAGGTAAAACGTCTGAGGTGAAATCCTGTGGCAAAGCTATTGGGCGCCGGCGAGGCGTCGGGGTTGCCAGCCTCCGTTAACAGAAATACATACAGATAGAGCAAAGTCTTCTTCTTGAATCAACAGCCTGTAATACTTAATCCAAGAAGAAGACTTTGCTCTATCTGTATGTATGTCTGTTAACGGAGGTTGGCAACCCTGACGGCTCCCAATAGTTTGCCGCAGAATTTCACCTCTGCAGCATTTTTGTCGTTGTTGATGTGTACATTATGGAAATAATAATGTGCGCATAACAAAAACTATTTGCTTTTTTCATGCCACATGTTATATGCTTTAAATATAACACTTTTGGGTTATTTATATAGCCTACAACTGTGTTTTTGATTACAACCTCCAGGTAATAGCAGAAGATCTCCTGCTATTAAACTGATTTCCAGCCGATAGAGATCAGTTCCCCTGAAGAAAATGGCCGCTTTGGCCTTTGGTCTCTATGGCATTGAAGTCCCTCCCCTCCCCAAACCCCGCCCTCCTCAGACCCCACCCCAAAAACCTCCCACCGGTGGCAAAGAGGGACCTGGCAACCCTAGCTATTACAACTGATCTCCAGTCAATAAAGATCAGATCCCCTGGAGAAAATGGCCGCTTTGGCCATTGGACTCTATGGCATTGAAGTCCCTCCCCTCCCCTCCCCTCCCCTACAAGGTGTAGTGGTTAAGAGCTAGGGTTGCCAGGTCCCTCTTTGCCACCGGTGGGATGTTTTGGGGGCGGAGCCTGAGGAAGGCGGGGTTTGGGGAGGGACTTCAATGCCATAGAGTCCAATGGCCAAAGCGGCCATTTTATCCCGGGGAACTGATCTCTATGGGCCGGAGATCAGCTGTAATAGCAGGAGATCTCCAGCTAGTACCTGGAGGTTGGCAACCCTATTAATAGCGACAGCCTCTTAATCTGGAGAACCGGGTTCGATTCCCCGCTCCTCTGCACGAAGCCTGTTGTGTGACCCTGGGCCAGTCACAGTTCTCTCAGAACTCTCTCGGCCCATGCGGAGGCAGGCAGTGGCAAACCACCTCTGAATGTCTCTTGTCTTGAAAACCCTATGGGGTCACCAAAAATCAACCATGACACACACACACATGACACACACACACACACACACACAAAATATCTGAATTATAAACACTAAGGCCATTTTTGCATGGTCAATTTTGATGCTCACTCAAAGCTCTTTTTTAAAATGTGACTTTAAAAATGCCTTTTCACGGTTCCTGCGCAAAAGGAGAAGTTCCACTCCCCCCACTCGCCTGCTCCTTTGTTCCTGTTTGCATAGCCATTATCATATGCATAGCTAACGTGCCTCTGTTGTTTTGCATGGTTCCTTGAGGGAGATTCTTCCCGGCAAACTCCAAAGGTCGGGTTAAATGGGCTCTTGAGTAATGCGAAGCAGGTATGCGCCGGCTTCGCAGTCACTTCCGGAATGACGGTTCAGCATGCAATTTAAAAAAAAAAATGCAGGGCAATTCAGCCTGGAACGCGTTGCTAATTACCATGCAAAAATGGCCTAGCGCAACCTTCAAACTCATGCAGTTTCTTTTCTCCTTGCTTGCCGTTTTCGTTGATTTTACAATATTTATACAATAGAAAGGGGAAACGGGCAAAGAAGCTTTTGTTTAAAGAAGAGAGATAATTCCAGTTCTACCCTTAGGAGATTTTGCAAGCTATCTAAAGGCCAGCAGATGTTTAGCCTTAACGTTGGATTGGATCCAAAAGGTGCCCTGTCCGTGTGCCAAACTCATCTTCCGTCCACTGAACAGCTCAGTTTACAACCTTGCACCAGAGTCCTGTATGAGAAACATGATACAATCTAAGAATTGCTCTTCTCCTCGTACAAGATCATGAGGACATAAAAGCTAAAGAGAAAGGTTGCTACCTCTCTGTATATTTTCTTCAGTTATTTTCTTCAGTTATGCCTTTCTCCTCAATGGGAACCCAAAGCAGCTTATATCAAATTTATTAGTACGGTCAACTGACCAATCATATCCCAACACATCAAAATTTCCAGACTCAATAGTTTTGCACTGCAGAATCACAGACTCCCCATACGTACAAAAGTGTAAGATCAATTAAAAACAGCCCCTGATTAAAATTGATAACTGTAAAATATTCTAATGATCATTCACTAATAAAGTTCTGTGTATTTTAATAGCAGCAGCGCAGAACCAAAGCAGCTTATATTATCCTCCTCTCCTGTTTTATCCTCACAACAACGCTGTGAGGTAGGTTAAAGATTCTGCCCAAGGTCACCCAGCCAGCTTCCATGGCAGAGTGGGGAATTCAAACCTGGGTCTCTTAGCCTGGCACTGTAAGCACTACACCAAACTGCCTCTCGTGCACAGCTGCCCTCGATTTTAGCATCAGGAACACATCCGAGCAAACGGCCACCTCAACCACCTTCCTGGTTTGTCATAACATTAATCAATCATCCAGTCCGTAAGCAGCTGCGGGGTCTGCAGGGTTCTTGCCTACCTGGTGATGGGCACAGATGGTAGCCACGGTGAACCAGGTGATCTCCCAGTAAAGCCCTTTGGGTTTGGCCATCTTCTTGCACCTTTAAGAGAGAGAGAGAGAGAGAGAGCAAAATAGCGGAGTTTTTTCCCCTCACAGCCGCAAAACAGAGTCAAGTGCACCCCTGCCAGAACGCGAAATGACTAAAGCAAACTGGGTAAAGAGGCCGCGTCGGGCTTTGGAACGAGAGCAACCCAAACAGCCGAAGTTTGCGCTGGCCAGGAAAGCAGACTCGCCGAGAACAACATTGAGCACAGCGTGACGGGGGCGAGGGTGTTCCAATTAGGGCAAGGAGGGAGGCGGGCGGGAGGAACAATAGCTCCATTTCCCCCCCTCCCCAATACCCATGGCCAGCTTATCAAAGTCCAGCACAGTGACCAAGTTGCAATTAGTTATATAATGAAAATTTCATATATGCAAGTAACGTACAAAATTGCAAAAATCCACAAGGTGGATAATTTGCAAAATCTATAAGAAAGTAGCGTGGCAAACTGTGAATCCACGGAGAGCTATATAGCCAAACAAGTCTAACATACAATATACATTATAACATGCTCCATGGTAGAAAATCCTACTTAGCGCACATTGTGGTAATGGAAAGGGTACACAATAAATAAACAATAATCCATCCACTGTGCTATATAAATTCAAAGTCCAACTGTTGAAGTGAGCGCAAAAAAGGAGTTTATCAAAGTCAGCAACCTTCCCCATCCCTCCCTCCATTCCCATATATACCCAGAAGCCAAGGAGCGGGAGGAAAAAATAATAATAAAGGTAGGCCTGCCAAGCTATTTCAACACTTTCTGCTTGCTTCCCAGCAAAAGAATCTAACCTCAGGACATCAGTATCCGTTTACCAGCGCCTCCAGCCATCTTGGCTGCTCCGTTGCATGCCGCAAGACCGACGCTTCGCACTTGCTCCGGAGGAAGCCAATCGACCTCTAGTGAAATGACTCCGGAGGAGCCGCTTTGCGGGCTGCGATCAGAGGGGCTGCTCAATATTTCAGCAGTAAGATGCCATGTTGATTTGTTTATTTGTGGTGGGGGAAACAATGAGGAGAATTTATGGAGGAATTAAAAAAAGTACTGGTTAGACGGAGTGTGAAAACGTATCGCCTTCTTTCCACTCCAGCCTGTATTGTAAGGGGATACCAAATCGGCTGTCCAACTCAGCATTTCTCTGGCTGAGAAGCTGCATCCTTTATGCGGGACATTTCAAGCGGGGATGCACGAACATCTCAGCCTTCCTGTCGAGGGGCACTTACTTCTGCCCGCCGCCAGCGAGTCAAAATGCTTCTAAATTGTGGCACCTTGAAACACTAACACAGTCATCATGGCAAAAAAAAACCTTCAGGGACTAGAGCTCCCCGCATCAGAGATTCTAGTCCAGAAAAGCGTCTGCCCCCATTCAAGCGTGAACGCAGCAGCCGGTCTAACCTGGATCACAGGGCCCACAGAAAGGGCTGCCTCATCCCCCGGACGATTCTTCCTTCCTATTCCCCTTCCTATTCCCCTCCTTAAGTGGTTCTCTGTTTCGGTCGCTTGAGTTGCCAAGTACCAACTCAAGGAGAGTTTGCTTACAGCTTTCTAGAAAAACCAACACGAAATGAGAACCTTCACCGGAAGCAATAAGCTTTTGAACATCACACAAGACAAAAAGTTGTTCTCAACATACACACCTGGCAAACTTCCCTTCCCTTCTTAGCTTTCTTCTTCCGCCCACCTTCCAAAAAGTATAATCAAGCAGTCACTCTTAGGAGGAGCCGGAAAAGTAAACTGTACCAAGTTTGGCCCTATTAAGAAGGGCTGTCAGAGCCACCCCTCTAGGGCACCTCCCACCCCACCCCTCTCACATGCAAAATGGACCGGTACCCTTTCACCCACCTCAGGGAAGGGGACCGCCTTCTGCTTCACACCTCCTACACAGCTGGTGTAGATCTATAGAGGCGCTAGGGTTGCCAGCCTCCAGGTACTAGCTGGAGATCTCCTGCTATTACAACTGATCTCCACCCGGTAGAGAACAGTTCACCTGGAGAAAATGGCCGCTTTGGCCATTGGACTCTATGGCATTGAAGTCCCTCCCCTCCCCAAACCCCGTCCTCCTCAGGCTCTGCCCCAAAAACCTCCCACCAGTGGTGAAGAGGGACCTGGCAACCTTAACTATAGCCGTAATATGCAATACCCCAAACACCTGTTGGCGCAACCTGAAGCCATTCCAACAAAACCTGGGCAGGGATCTCAACGTTTCTCAGACTAGTAAGACTCCTCCACCCCACCTCCGATTCCTAAGGTTCCTCTTACAATACCCCCCCCCCCAAAAAAAGGCATTATACCACCAGCACTAAGACGCAGCCCAGGAGTAGGCTTGCCTGGTGGAAAAACGTCTTGCCCCCTTCAAGGGATGCTTCACGTGTGGAAAGGGGCCCTCAAAGAGAGAAACAACATCACCTGGTCCATAGCATCCCGAGAAGGCTCGGCTCAAGGGGCAAGGCATCCTTTCCCAAGGGGTTGGGCCACCCCAGGCCACACCGCAAAGGGGAAGCCATACGTGTTATATTATTGTTTGTTACAGGGGTGTCAAACAGGCAGGCCCATGAGCCAGCTGCCCACCCCACTCCCAATCTGGGCTGGCGAGGCCACTGTGATCTTGCCAGCCGAGGCAGCCCCCCCACCCGTCTCGAGGTTTCAATGATCAAAGATTGTTAAATACAAGAAAATACTGTAAGAGTGTTATTGTTGTAAGTATGTTAGAATTTTAAATAAAAAGAGCATCATTAACTGCCTTTGTCTTCTATAAAGTTTGTATCTCCAGTACCTGGCATTAAATTTTATGGTACGCATGGCCCGGCCTGGCCAAGTGACATTTATGTCATATCCGGCCCTCGTAACAAATGAGTTCGACACCCCCCCCCCCGCGTATCACATCTAGGGTTGCCAGGTCCCTCTTCGACGCCAGCAGGAGTTTTGGAGGGCGGGGTTTGCGGAGGGGAGGGACTCCAATGCCATAGAGTCCAATGGCCAAAGCGGCCATTTTCTCCAGGGGAACGGATCTCTACTGGCTGGAGATGGGTTGTAATAGCAGTGTTCCAGCCACCACCTGGAGGTTGGCAACCCTAATCACATCACATGCATACATATTTTTTCTCTGATGCAATTTAAGCCTGTGAAAAGGGCTCCTCTTTATTTCTTTTCTGTACTGTTTATATTTATAAAAAATATTTTTTTTAAAAAAACAGAGGGGAAGACATGTATGGGGGCAGTTTTATGATTATTATAACCCTGTTTTTTTAAAAGCTTGGTCTACAGATGGATTATGATGGGAGGCGCCCTGAGGCCGGTCGGCAGAGGAAGGGTGGGGTGGAAAATTAAATTAAATTAAAAATAAAAACATGTCACCTCGCCTCCCTCGCACTGCTTGCCGGTGGGGACCGTTCACACGTCTGTGCGCTCGACACGCGACAGACACGCCTGGGAACGGGGGGCGGGGGGGGGGGCAAGCAGGCGCTGGCTCCCTGCTTAAGCGCCGCACGGGCACCCCCTGGGCGTGGAGCCGAGGGGCACCCGCGGCTCTTTCTCAGGGCTGGCTCAGTCGCGCACGCGTGTGCACGTCGGAAACGGACAGGAATGCAAAACCCCGCCGCACATTTTAGGGCAAGCCGCCGTTCAGCCCCCCCCCCCCAGCAAACCCCGCCCAGCTCAGGGGGGCTTACACGCGCAGGTGCCCGCGGTCACAGGTGAGACGCGTGCCGCCTTCTGAAGCTTCGGAGCGGAAAGACCCCCCCTCCTTACCTGCGGCAGCCCTTTGCAGGAGACGACCCCCCCCCAAAAAAAAAAAACCAGGGGGGACCCCTTCCAAGCGAGCGATGCAGGGAACTCGCCTTTTGCTCCGCAGTCAGCCGTCTGCGCGCATCCCGGGCCCCCTTCCCAAGGTGCGCAACGGGAGGTCGTCCAAGCGCCCCCACCCCAGCGCAGCTGTCAGATCCCGGGAGCCCGCCTCCTCGATGGGGAGGAGGACGCCGTCCCTTTGCACCACTGCAAGCAGGAGCCGCGGAGGACGCGCGCTTCGCCCCGCTGCGCCGCCGGAGTGAGAGACGCGCGTCGGGGAGGGCTCGTCGAAACGGGTCTGCGCCGTTTCCAACCTGTTGGGAGCCGCGACCCGCCTGGCCGATGGCTGGGAGAAGGGCGCCCTCTAGCGGAGCACCTGGAAGCGGACGGGTGGCGGATCGGGCAGGGTCGATTCTGCTCCCCCCTCGGTTGCCCGTTTTGGCACGGTGGGTTTGCAAGGAGGAGCCCTTTGGCGCAGAGAGGTAAGCTGCCGCGCTGCAGTCCAAGCTCTGCTCAAGACCTGAGTTCGATCCCGACGGAAGTTGGCTTCAGGTAGCCGGCTCACCCTGACCTGGATGGCCCAGGCTAGCCTGATCTCGTCAGATCTCAGAAGCGAAGCAGGGTCAGCCCTGGTTAGTATTTGGATGGGAGACCACCAAGGAATACCAGGGTTGCTGTGCAGAGGGAGGCGCTGGCAAACCACCTCTGTTAGTCTCTTGCCAGGAAAACCCCAAAAAGGGGTCGCCATAAGTCGGCTGCGACTTGACGGCATTTCACACACACACACACATACACACACACACACAGATGCACCTTGCCCTGACCTGGATGGCCCAGGCTAGCCTGATCCTGTCAGAAGCGAAGCAGGGTCAGTCCTGGTTAGTATTTGGAGACCACCAAGGACTACCAGGGTTGCTGTGCAGAGGAAGGCACTGGCAAACCACCTGTTAGTCTCTTGCCATGATAACCCCAAAAAGGGGGTCGCCATAAGTTGGCTGCGACTTGACAGCACTTTACACACACACACACAACACAATTATATTATTGGGAAGTGTGTGAAATTATAACTCTATGACTGACCGCTGAGGAAGGCCTTCTCAGGCCAAAACGCATTTGGTCTTTTCTGGATCCTACTTTGGTCAAGGTAAGATTGTACATCGCAGGTGTAAGTTTGTATATATTGGATGTGAAAGTCTTGCCTGTGCTAGAGGCCTTATGTTTTTAACTTGACTATGCACCTTATTAAAATGTATATATTTGTAATTTTGGCATTTTTCAGCTTAATCTCTTCGGTTTTGAATCAGCATTTTGGTTGAGTTCCATTTGGTTTCCCCCCCTTTTTCCCCCCCAGTTTTGATTCTCACTCACAGCTCTTTTTTAAAAATGTGACTTTTAAAATGCCTATTCACGGTCCCAGCTCAAAAGGAGAAATTCCAACCCCCACTTGCCTGCTCCTTCATTCCTGTTTGCATAGCCATTAGCATATGCATATTGGGTTGCCAGGTCCCTCTTCGCCATCGGCGGGAGGTTTTTGGGGTGGATCCTGAGGAGGGCAGGGTTTGGGGAGGGGCTTCAATTCTATAGAGTTCAATTGCCAAAGCAGCCATTTTCGCCAAGGGAACTGATCTCCATCAGCTGGCCTGATTCACTATAGTGTGGACCAGATTAATTTATTCAATTAGCTTAAAAAAAAAATCTCTTCCCTGGCTTTGCAGGACTTTTAGTTTTGAAAGCCAACAAAGACAAATGCAGTGAAGCAATCTTCGTAACCAAGGAGGCTGTTTATGGGCAAACATTTGCAGAACGGTTTTGTCCAAAAAACCCCACAAAAACCTTATTTCCGTTTTATTTTACCAGTATGCTGCAGAAAGCCAGCAAGACTCTATGTCGGCCACCATCTTTAAGTACCCCTGGTCTCCCCATTTAGCAGTAGCTTGGCATATGGACATCTTTGTTTTCCTACCATTTTTCTCCTCCCTGCCAGGGAAAAGCTCCATCTGCTTATGTCAGGCTGGGCAGCAGTTACTTGCTGTTAGTGTCAAGTAAACACTGAGCAGTCTTTATCCAAAAAGAGTTATCCTCTCCCCTAACATCAAGGGCCCCAAAGGACCAACACAGTCAAGCATGGGCAGGCTATGGAAAAGCACGTGGACTGATCGTTCAGCCTGGTTGCCAAAGGAAGAATGCTTGCAATTGCAAAATTTGGCCCAGAAAAAAAAACACCACCTTACACAGGGCGTAAAAGCAAAGGGCAGGGAGGTCACCAATCCATCGCAAAATACTCCACCCCAGCTAAGGATCTCTAGGGGAGGGGCCATGGCTCAGTGTTAGAGCATCTGCTTGGCATGCAGAAGGTCCCAGGTTCAATCCCCAGCATCTCCAGTTAAAGGGACTAGGCAAGGAGGTGATGTGAAAGACCCCTGCCTGAGACCCTGGAGAACCGCTGCCAGTCTGAGTAGACAATACTGACTTTGATGGACCGAGGGTCTGATTCAGTAGAAGGCAGCTTCATGTGTTCATGTGCAACCTTGGCACTTGAGAGTCTGCTGGAGAAGGCGATTCCCGATGGGTCATCTTGTTGGTCTGTAGCAGCAAAATTAAACAGGAGTCCAGCAGCAGCATCAAGACAAACACATTTATTCCAGCAAAATGGATAGCATCTCCTCCCACCCAGTCTCCTCGCTGTGACCTGCAGCTTTCGGTATATGTGCCTAATGGACAAACACTCCATTGCATCTGATGAAGCGAGCTCGGGCTCACTGAAGCTCGTGCTGCAATACGTTTTGTTAGTCTCTACGTTTGTCTGGACTCGTTATATTTTTACTGGAGAAGATTCCAGAAACTTCAGTGATGCAGTGTCGGGAGCCAGCCTGTGCTTGCTTGCGGTGGATAAACTCGAGAATTTAAAATGGATCTCAGAGCTATTGCAGAGCTTCCAAAAGCACTTGGCCACGTGGTGCTAATGTATTATTTTATTAAAGCAGCTTTTTTTTTAGCTCACCCTTGCTCCCCAGGAACTCAGCCGTATGTCATTCTCATCTCCATATTATGAGTCTGCCTCAAGATCACCCAGCAAGAGCAGGGCTCTGATGATGATGACGAAGAAGAGGAGTTGGTTTTTATATGCCAACTTTCTCTCCCACTTAAGGGAGAATTAAACCGGCTTACAATCACCTTTCCCTTCCCCTCCCCACAACAGACACCCTGTGAGATAGGTGGGGCTGAGAGAGCTCTAAGAGAGCTGTGGCTAGCCCAAGGTCACCCAGCTGGCTTTGTGTGTAGGAGTGGGGAAACAAATCCAATTCACCAGATTAGCCTCCGCCTCTCATGTGGAGCAGGAAATCAAACCCAGTTCTCCAAATCAGAGTCCACCGCTCCAAACCACAGCTCTTAACCACTACACCATGCTGATCCCAGATCCTTGTTCAAAGCTTTAACCACTACACATGCTGGGTCTCTGTACAGATTCAATATTAAAAGTAGAAACATAAACTCTGAAAGCAGATTAGAATTGGTCCCTCTGCAATAGATGTGTTGTATCGGTCCAGGTCTACCCACCCACTCACAGCTAGCGGTAAATCTGGCCCTTTAAGTACAGGCTAATTAAATCCCGGTGGCGCAGCTGATGATTGATGGGCCGAGGGAAACGCCCACGCAAAAGCCCTTTGATGCACCAAGCAGGTGCAGAAGTCCAAAAGCATCATTGCCCTTCTCTTTGATTCGCTCTTCAATTGAACAGGTCCATCTTGCGTTGCCTTATATTGAGTTGCTACCCTTGATATTTGCCAGGAATCACACAGCAAGAGGAATTCTGAATTCCCACCCACCCACACCCTTTCCTACTGGCATTTCTCTGCACCTCCCACAGTCTGGCAAGGAACTTCACAGAGGTTGTGAGCCTGAAAAATATTTCTGCTCGCTCGGCTGCTCCTTGTGCAACTGACGGCTTAAAAGAGGGAATCTCCTTAAGGTGGAATAGTTATTCAGTCACATCCCCCCAAGCTAGACAGCTGCTGTGCACTGCATGTAGGGCCACCTTTGAAGATGGTTTGGAAGCTTCAATCAATTCAAATGAGACAGCACATCTTTCCCCTCTGGTAAAGGCTTCACACTGGCTCTCCATTTACTTCCAGGCTCAGCTCAAAGGGCTGGTTATGACTTTTAAAGAGCCACCCTAGACAGAGTGACACCCTTCGAAGCCCATTGACTTCAGTGGACTTAGGACCGCACTGTTAAAGCTCGACACAGTCTGGGACTGGGGTATTTGAAGGACTACCTACTCCCACATTAACCAAATACAGCGTTCATCATCTGAAGCCCTAGGTTGGGAAGAATCAAATCTGCTTACAATCACCTTCCCTTCCCCACAACAGAGACCCTGTGAGGTGGGTGGGGCTGAGAGCTCTAAGAGAGCTGTGACTAGCCCAAGGTCACCCAGCTGGCTTCATGTGTAAGAGCAGGGAATCAAACCCGGTTCTCCAGATTAGCCCATGCACAAGGCTGCTACCTTGCTGGGCATCTGGAAGTCCTGGTCATTTTTCTCACAGGATCACCTCCAGCAGGGAAGGATAGGTAGGGGTACAAGATCCTCTCTCTCAAGAAACACCTCCTGACAAGTCCCACACACTCGGAAGCCACCGCTCCCAAGTATTCCCCCCCTTTAAAACCTTCTCTAACCAGCAGGGTGACTTCTGTGAACTTAGGCAGATCAGGAGAGGGGGGGCAGGAAGGAAGGAATCAGGGTTCGGCTCCGATGGCCCCTTCTTACATGCCCAGGGTAATGCCGATCGCCACTTTGGGGTCAGAAGGCAATTTTCCTCCAGTCCAGATTGGCCCAGGAATCCTAGAGGTTTTTTTTTTGCCTTCCTCTGGCCATAGAGCTGGGGTCACTGGGGCAGGGGGCAGGGGCAGCAGTGGTGAATTTCCTGCATTGCAGAGGGGGTTGGTCTAGATGGCCTTTCAGGTCCCTTCCATCTGTAGGTTTCTCCATCAGGGGGCTTAATTTGACCCAGCTCTTCCAGAGGCTGACCTCTCTCGGCTTACCTCCCCCTTAAGCAGTCAACAGAGAAACACCCCAACCTAGGGTCGCCAAGCTCCAGGTACTAGCAGGTGATCTCCTGTGATTGCAACTGATCTCCAGCCAACATAGATCAGTCCCCCTGGAGAAAAGGGCCGCTTTGGCCATTGGACTCTATGGCATTGGACTCTATAGCAGCAGTTGTGAATTTCCTGCATTGCAGAGGGGGTTGGTCTAGATGGCCTTTAAGGTCCCTTCCATCTGTAGGTTTCTCCATCAGGGGGGCTTAATGTGACCCGGCTCTTCCAGAGGCTGACCTCTCTCAGCTTACCTCCCCCCTAAGCAGTCAACAGAGAAACACCCCGACCTAGGGTCGCCAACCTCCAGGTACTAGCAGGAGATCTCCTGCGATTGCAACTGATCTCCAGCCAACAGAGATCAGTCCCCCTGGAGAAAATGGCCGCTTTGGCCATTGGACTCTACGGCATTGAAGTCCCTCCCCAAACCCCACCCTCCTCAGTGTGTGTGCTAAGTGCCGTCAAGTCGCTTCCGACTCATGGCGACCCTACGAATGAAAGCCCTCCAAAATGTCCTATCTTGGACAGCCCTGCTCAGATCGAAGGCCGTGGCTTCCTTTATGGAGTCCACCCATCTCTTGTTGGCTCTTCCTCTTTTCCTCCTCAGGCTCCGCCCTCGAAACCTCCCGCCGGTAGAGCAGAGGGACCTGGCAACGCTTTTAAATGTGTGACATGACCATTTCCACTTAAAGCACATGAGTTGTTAAGTGGGGTAGCTGTATCCCACACACCCCAAACAACCCTACCCCGTGGGGATGTTTAAACCTGGCGCGCCAGGTGCGCCCCCCCAAAGGAGCGAGCCCCGCCCCCTCCCCGCCTCCCAGCGCGCCTTTGCGCACCTGCCGCCTCCCAGCGCGCCTTTGCGCACCTGCGCGGGCGGAGAGGGGCCGGCGCGCCTAGCGGTCGCTGCGGGCAGCTGCCTGGCCGGGGAGGCGCCTTGGAGATGCCCTCGGCGGCCGGCTCTCCAGGCCCGGCCCGGCCCGGCCGGAGCAGCTTCCCCGGGCCGATCTGGGGCTGATCCCCCGGGGGGGGGTATTTATTGCGGGTCCGGGCGGCGGCGCGCCGGAGGGGCTCCATGGCGGCGCTGCGCTTCTCCACGCCGGCGGACAGCGGCCTCCCGCCGGAGAGCGCCTCGCCGCGCCTCTCGCCCGTCGGCCCGCCGGAGAAGGAGGAGCTGCGGCGGCTCAACGACCGCCTGGCCGCCTACATCCAGGGCGTGCGGCGCCGGGAGGCGGCCCTGCAGCAGCCGCGCTTGCAGGAGCCCGGCGGGGACCCGGGGCGCGCCCTGCGCCGGCGCTACGAGAGCGAGCTGGCCCAGGCGCGCCGCCTGCTCGACGCCCAGGCCGCCCAGCGCGCCGCCCTGCAGCTCCAGCTGGCCGCCCTCGGGGACGAGCACCGCCAGCTGCGCGCCAGGTCGGGGGCGCGCGTCGGGGGGGAGGTCTCCTGCTGCAAGTTGGAGGGGCCAAGCCCCTGCCCCGGCTCCCTTGGCGGTGCCTTTACGCGCTTCCCACGGAGGTGTTGCCAGCCGCCTCGGGCCCGGAAAGGCGGAGTACACACTTTCCGCATCAGCCCACCGGCGGAGGGAAGAGCTGGCGGGGTTTTTTTTAAATTGGCTAATGGGGAAGAGCCCTGACTCGGATGGCCCAGGCTAGCCTGATCTCGTCAGGTCTCAGAAGCGAAGCAGGGTCAGCCCCGGTTAGTACTTGGAGGGGAGACCACCGAGGAAGGCACTGGCAAACCGCCTCTGTTAGTCTCTTGCCATGAAAACCCCCAAAAGGGGTCGCCGTAAGTCGGCTGCGACTTGAAGGCACTTGACACACGCAAACCGGCGGAGGAAAGAGCTGGCGGGGTTTTTAATTGGCTAATGGGGAAGAGCCCTGACTTGGATGGCCCAGGCTAGCCTGATCTTGTCAGGTCTCAGAAGCGAAGCAGGGTCAGCCCTGGTTAGTCTTTGGAGGGGAGACCACCGAGGAAGTCCAGGATTGCTGTGCAGAGGAAGGCACTGGCAAACCGCCTCTGTTAAGTCTCTTGATATGAAACCCCCCCCAAAAAGGGGTCGCCGTAAGTCGGCTGCGACTTGACGGCACTTTACACACACACAATGGGGAAGAGCCCTGACCTGGATGGCCCAGGTTTTAGTGGTGTGTATGCCCTGACCTGGATGGCCCAGGCTAGCCTGATCTCGTCAGATCTCAGAAGCTAAGCAGCGTCTGCCCTGGTTAGTATTTGGAGGGGAGACCACCTAGGCAGTCCAGGGTTGCTGTGCAGAGGAAGCCACTGGCAAACCGCCTCTGTTAGTCTCTTGCCATGAAAACCCCAAAAGAGGTCACCGTAAGTCGGCTGCGACTTGAAGGCCCTTTGCACACACAAACCTGCAGAGGAAAGAGCTGGCGGGATTTTTAATTGGCTAATGGGGAAGAGGAAGGCGCTGGCAAACCCCCTCTGTTAGTCTCTTGCCACGTAGACCCCCCAAGGGGTCGCCGTAAGTCGGCTGCGACTTGACGGCCCTTTACACGCACACAGTGGGGAATTTTGGATCTCGTTCTTTCTCTTAATGGGTCCACTTTTTTCCTTTCTTTTTGTTGCCACTCAATCGCAGCTGATTGATGGTGACCCTGTTGCGTTTGCAAGGCAAGAGACTTTCAGAAGTGGTTTGCAATTGCCTGGCTCTACCTAGCGACCCTACCTAGCGATGGTCTCCCATCCAAGCACTAAAGAGCGCTGACCTTACCTAGCATCCAAGATCTGACAAGATCAGGCTAACCTCGGCCATCCAAGTCAGGGTATTTTCCAGGCAATTTTTTTACTGATGTGTATAATGCCTGCCTATCTTGAAAATAATGATCCGTGCCTTCCTGGAGATGCAACCGGCTCAAGCTAAAATTGTCGAATACTACTTTGCACTAAATCTTACAACTTATCATGAGATTCACCCCAAAGCCAAGTTTTACCAAACTTAGTATGATTTTCAGTCCTTTCATTTATGTTAACCATGATCAATCCAAACCAAACTTGGATTACCTACCTCTTATAGAATAGATTGCAGAAGTGCGTGGGGTTATCACCTAGTTATCACTTGGTCCTCTTGGTGGTGTGGTTAGGTGTGGTGGTTTGGAGCGGTGGAGTCAGATCTGGAGAACCAGTTTTGATTCCCCGCTCCTCCACATGAGCGGTAGAGGCTAATCAGGTGAACTGGATTTGTTTCCCCACTCCTACACACGAAGCCAGCTGGGTGACCTTGGGCTAGTCACAGCTCTCTTAGAGCTCTCTCAGCCCCACCTACCTCACAGGGTGTCTGTTGAGGGGAGGGGAAGGGAAGGTGATTGTAAGCTGGGTTGAGTCTCCCTTAAGTGGTAGAGAAAGTCAGCATATAAAAATCAACTCTTCTTCTTCAAAATACAAAATATATTTTAAAGTGGCCAAAATCAACTTTCTCTGTAGAATTTGGTTTTGATGATTCCTGTCCCCAGCTTGCACGTTTGTGCATTCTTTAGGGGGCAGATATTACCAGTACAAATAAGACAGACTGAGAGGGGATATGATAACTATCTATTCTATTTCCTCCATTACAGGGGGTTGGACTAGATGACCCTGGTGGTCCCTTCCAGCTCTATGATTCTAAGTGCATGGGGTTATAACTAGTTATTGCTTGGTCCTCTTTCTCAAAATATATTTTCAAGGTGCCAAAATCAACTTTCTCTGTAGAATTTGGTTCCTGAAATGCTGAAATAACAGTTATATCTAATAAAACATCATCCATTGAGTATATAGCCTTCTTCCTATAATTGCTATCGCTTCATTTTGCAGGAATTCCAAGAAAGAAAATGACTTGAGCCTGGCAGTTGCTCAGATAAGGGATTTAGATGCTCAGCTCCACTCCACGGAGGCTGACTTGGCAACCGCTTTGAGCAGACAGCAGAGCTTGGAGAAAGACCTTCAAGAGTCAAAGGACCAAACAGCCTCCGTAAGAAGTATATCGGTAAAACCTAAAACGTGTGGCTGAAATGTACAACTCGAAGTACGGTGGGGAAAATATGTTTCTCCTTCCCTAGCTCAAGGAGACGGTGAAAGATACCAGAAACCAGCTTCAGAACGAGAGGTTGAAGAGGGTTGATCTGGAAAACCAAACACAGACGCTGCAAGAACAAGTGACGTTCCTGAAAAACCTCCACGAAGATGTACGTCAGTTGCCTTGTGTGTGTGTTAAATGCCATCAAGTCGCTTCTGAGCCAGTGTGGTGTAGTGGTTAAGAGCAGTGGTTTGGAGCGGTGGAGTCTGATCTGGAGAACCGGGTTTGATTCCCCACTCCTCCACATGAGTGGCGGATGCTAATCTGGTGAACGGGATTTGTTTCCCCGCTTCTACACCCAAAGCCAGCTGGGTTACCTTGGGCAAGTTACAGCTCTGTTAGAGCTCTCTCAGCCCCACCTACCTCACAGGGTGTCTGCTGTGGGGAGGGGAAGGGAAGGTGATTGTAAGCCGGTTTGAGCCTCCCTTAAGTGGTAGAGAAAGTCGGCATATAAAAACCAACTCTTCTTGTAAAAAAATTAATTGATGTTGATATGAACGTTTGCAGCCAGACAAAAGACATTTCTGATCATTTTTCTAATCTGGGAAATTTTTAAAAAATTGAGAGGCCCTTCTGCCAATAACAAGCCCTTTCTTTTCTTTTCTTTTCTTTTCTTTTCGAGATTGGATTTTAAAACCGGGGAGCGAGTTTGCTAAATGATTCTCCTGTGTTACACTCTTTCCCCCACTCCTCCAAGGAACTTAAAAGGAAGAAGAGCTTTTATGAGAGTAAGATACAAGAAATAGAGTCTGGCCGTCAGCAGGAGTTTGAGAGTAAACTACTGGATGCCCTCCAAGCACTCCGGCAAGATCATGAACAACAAATTGAGGCGTACAAAGAGCAGGTGGAACGGAATTTTGCTGCCAAGGTGAGTGACTTGATAACAGGTGTGTGTGAGGGAGATGCACAAGGTCACGCTTGTCTGTGTTAACTAGCGTGGTGTAGGGGTTAAGAGTGGTGGTTTGGAGCGGTGGACTCTAATCTGGAGAACCAGGGTTGATTTCCCACTCCTCCAAATAAGCGGCAGACGCTAACCTGGTGAACCGAGTTGGTTTCCCCACTCCTGAACATGAAGCTAGCTGGATGACCTTGGGCTAGTCACAGTTCTCTTAGAGCTCTCTCAGCCTCACCTACCTCACAGGGTGTCTATTGTGGGGAAGGGAAGGTGATCGTAAGCCGGTTTGATTCTTCCTTAAGTGATAGTCAGCATATAAAACCCAACTTTTCTTCTTCTCATGCCATGCCTCTCCAGGAAGCAAACCCTGAATGCAACTCTTTTGCATTCTTAAGTTCTGGTTGCACCAGCAAGTCTAAAAAGGAGTGCCAGGAAGTCTTGCTGCTGCTACTTCCAGGTGCCTTTTCCAGTACAGAATGGAAGATTCCCCCTGTAATGTTTCAGGGCCCTTTGAAGCAATCGGCTATTCCTGTTAGGTACAGAAGACTCCAGTGTCAATGATGGACCTTCTGGTGGGCACAGGTCCCTGGCAGAAGTCGTCCCATACTGACCCTTGGTGTCAGTTCCCCATGTATTGGTGTTTCCTTTCCAGAAGTACCACCACGTGTTCAGAGACAAAAGTTCAGTCTTGTCCGCTTGCCATTCCTTAAAGGCATGCTCAAACTAAATCAAGTAATGTCAGCTTTCATTGCTAACAAATGCATGTTACCCACCAGGTGGAAAACGCCCAGCTTTCTGCTGTGAAAAACAGTGATTTTGCCAACTCGGCACGGGAGGAGCTCAAGAAAACAAAACTGAGAATTGATTCGTTGACATCCCAGGTAAGCCTCAATTGAATCCCAGGTGAAGACAGGCATACCTGGGCCAGTTCAGACTCCTCTAAGCGCCTTAGAAAACAGGCCTAGAACACTGAGGAGAAGACTGAGAGGGGATATGATTACGATCTTCAAGTACTTGAAGGGCTGTCATAGAGGGAATGGTACTGAGTTATTTTCTGTTGCCCCGGAAGGTTGGACCAGAACCAACGGGTTGAAATTAAATCAAAAGAGTTTGCATCTAGACATTAGGAAGAATTTTCTAACAGTTAGAGCGGTTCCTCAGTGGAACAGGCTTCCTCGGGAGGCGGTGAGCTCTCCTTCCCTGGAGGTTTTTAAGCAGAGGCTAGATGGCCATCTGTCAGCAATGTTGATTCTATGACCTTAGGCAGATGATGAGAGGGAGGACATCTTGGCCATCTTCTGGGCCACAGCGTGGGGGAGGTAGTTGTGAACATCCTGCACTGTGCAGGGGTGGACTAGATGACCCTAGTGGTCCCTTCCAACTCTATGATTCTATGAAAGGGCTCCCTTCTTAGTGTGATTGTTCAAATTGGAAGAGCCTAATAATAAAATTTTAAAAAATCTGTGGAATCTAAGAATGCTGCATTGGAGGGCTGCATCAGTGACTTGGAGACCACGATACTGGAGCTGCAGAGGACGATAGACTGTGAGCGCGACACGCACAAGAGGTGTGTTGCCGAGAAGAACCGAGAAATGGCAGAGGTGCGGCAACGAATGCAAGCTCAGCTGGAAGAGTACGAACATCTCCTGGACGTAAAGCTGGCTCTGGACCTAGAGATCAGTGCGTACCGAGCGATGTTGGAAAGAGAAGAGAAGAGGTTGGTTGGTGAAACTGAATTTCAATCCCTGGCATCTCCAGTTAAAGCAGGCAAGTAGGTGATGTGAAAGACCTCTGCCTGAGACCCTGGAGAGCTGCTGCCGGTCTGAGTTGACAATACTGGCTTTGATGGACCAAGGGTCTGATTCAGTAGACAGCAGCTTCATGTGTTTGTGTGTTCATGTGATAGCACATGTGAATAAGAAGATAGATTAAAAAGTGGAAGGAAAAGCGTCCCTGATCTGTGTCTAACTTCTGAAGATTTGAATTTTTAGGGGAGGGGCTGTGGCTCAGTGGTAGCTTTGCACACAGAAGGTCCCAGGTTCAGTCCCCGGCATCTCCAGTTAAAGGGACTAGGCAAGTAGGTAATGGGAAAGACCTCCACCTGAGACCCTGGAGAGCCGCTGTCTGTCTGAGTAGACAGTACTGACTTTGATGGACCAAGGATCTGATTCTGTATAAGGCAGCTTCATGTGTTTGTGTGTGTAAAGTGCCGTCAAGTCGCAGCCGACTTATGGCAGTAGGTGATATGAAAGACCCCTGCCTGAGACCCTGGAGAGCCGCTGCAGATCTGAGTAGACAATACTGACTTTGATGGACCCAGGGTCTGATTCAGTAGAAGGCAGCTTCATGTGTTCACAGCCCCACTGTTATGCAAATGGGGGTTTCAATCAATTCTCTGTTGCGCAAATTGAACCCGTGTCTTTGTGCCTATTTCTGTTTCTGCCACCGAATTGAGACAATTAAAGCTTCCACAAATTTGTAAAATGGATTACCTAATTTGTTTTTGTAGGTTAGGGCTGTCTGGATCCTCCTCGGAAAGCGTCGGCATGCATTCTGCAGCCAGCCTGGGCCGCCTGTTCCTACAGGGAAAGAAAAGGAAACGCCCCACAGTGGAAAAGCGAGGGCCCCAGTTTGGTTTCAAGGGAGTCCAGAGTGCTTCGTCTTCGGGAAGCATTTCGATAGAAGAAATTGACGCAGAAGGGAAATTTGTCAGAATTAAAAATAATTCCGATCAGGTAATTTGGTTCAGGATCCATCTTGGACCAATGTGGGACTTTAGGAGGGAGGTGGGCAGACTGGAGCGACCCAAGAGCGTCCTGTGTGATTTGTGTGCGTGGTGTAAAACAGCGGTTCCCAAAGTGGGCGGTACCACCCCCTGGGGGGCGGTGGGATTACCTAGGGGGGCACTAAGAGGCAAGAGGGCAGCGGGGGGGCGCTAGAGGTGGGCCCCTTCAACTGTGTTGTTCACTAATTTACAATAGATGGCACCATGCTGGCAAATTTGGTGGAAACTATCAGAATTTTTTCCCCAGTCCTTGAAGAGTTGGTACCGCTGGATCAAGTTCCTCAGTTTTGTTGAATGAATTTCAACTAAAAAGTTTTAATTTGATTTTGAATAGATGTGTAATTAATTGTTACTGTGAGGTTACTCTGTGAGGTAGGTGGGGCTGAGAGAGCTCTAAGAGAGCTGTGACTAGCCCAAGGTCACCCAGTTGGCTTCATGTGTAGGAGTGGGGAAACAAATCCATTTCACCAGATTAGCCTTCGCCGCTCATGTGGCGGAGTGGGGGATCAAACCCGGTTCTCCAGATCAGAGTCCTCTGCTCCAAAAGCCCTACCTGGCCCCACCCACTTCCTAAAAACACTTGGCGGGCACCAGAAAAGGTGTCGGCGGGTGCCATGGCACCCACAGGCACCACGTTGGGGACCCCTGCTCTATATACAACAGCCAATGTAGAACGATCAAGTTACTGAAAACCCCTTGCCTTAAGCTCAAGGTTGCGCTAAGTGCCCTTCTTGCTTTTAGGACCAGTCGCTAAGCGGATGGACGCTCAGAAGAGAACAAAGAAATGAATCTGACATGATGTACCAGTTTCCGACACGATTCACTCTTCAGGCTGGCCAAGCAGTTACAGTAAGTGGAAATATTTTCTTCTGATTCTTCTCCTCTTCCCATTTTATAATTGCCAGGACTTTACCTTCTGTTACAACAGCATTAACCACACAACCTACATTAGGCCTACGTTTTGGCTGCACTGTGAAGCCAGTAGAAGTGAATAAGGAACACACACACTAAACTGGAGAACCAGGTTTGATTTCCCCACTCCCCCACATAAGCAGCAAACTCTAATCTGGTGAACCGGGTTGGTTTCCCCACTCCTCCACATGAAGCCTGCTGGGTGACCTTGGGCCAGTTACAGTTCCCTCCGAACTCTTTCAGCCCCATGTACCTCACAAGGTTCCTGTTGTGGGGAGAGGAATGGAAAATGATTGTAAGCCGGTTTGAGACTCCTTAAAAGTAAAGAAAAGTAGGGTATAAAAACCAACTCCGCCTCTTCTTCCTCTGCTTCTTTTTCTTCACCTGAAACTTTTTCTTCACCTGAAACTTCCCCACAGTGTAGTGACTGATCCCATTGTTCCCCACAGTGTAGTGACTGATCCCATTGTCCCACTCCCCATTCCCTCCGCTCAGACTCAATGAGATTGGGGACCCCCTGCTCTTGACACACAGGACCTACAGCTTAGTTCGTGCCTTGGTGGCCAGTTCTGCTCACAGATGAAACCCAAGCTTGTTACCCTAAGACTGATATCATAGATGAGCTTCAGCTAGAGAGCGGGGTGATTTTATGCACATTTTCCTTGCCTAAAAATGCTTTTCAGCATTGAAACCCCCATGGAATTCGTTACTTAAGTTTAAAGACTTACCAAAACAAGGCTTCTCATTGAAGATCTGGAGCGCGAGAGACGATCCCCAGGAGCTTGACTTGACCCTTGTGTGGAAGTCCCAGAAGTCATGGGGAAGCGGAGAGAACGTCAGCATCGCGCTCCTTAACGCCGACGGGGAGGTAAGTCCAACGCTCATCTGCGCTTCCTGCTTGGCTGCATTCTTGAAGTGACAAATGTCTTCTCTTTTTCCTGGCTGTGCTCTTCTGCTTGCAGGAAACTGCAGAAAGAAAGATTGTCTATGGAGGAGGAGGAGGAGGAGGCTGCAGCAGAGAATGGGAGGAGGAGGAAAAGGAAGCAGCCCAGGAAGAAGAAACGGAGCTTCACACTCAAGTAGGTGTCTTAGCTGAAGTCCCAAATGTAGAGGAACACCAAATGCATCCTTCGAAACTGGCTGACAGGAATATATATTTTAAGCAAACTTTACATCCTCGCAAAACAACATAATTGCAACCTAATTTTCCCCCTCTTGTCATGGCCAGTCAAAAAGAAGAAAAAGGAAATGATGTTTGGTTTCATGACAAGTCTTGAGAACTTTACAGCTGTAGGTGAGAACTGAGTGATCCCTGCAAGACCCGCATTCCCTCTCTCCATGGCTCCAGCCTAGCTCCATTACAATTTGCTTGGCTCTGCTTGCAAACTGAAGCCAGCTTCTTGGAGAGGGCAGATCACAAATTTGCCGTTGGTTAAAATGCATCTCTGCTATTTGGTCCTCAGATTGTAATCAAACCAAGAGATCTCCATTTTCAAACTGTTTTCTGATTATCACGGGCTTTCTCGAAGTTGAGAGCTTCCTTGGTGCCATTAATGCTAGACAAGCTCCCTGAAAGACTGGTCAAGGCAGCGTAGTGCAGGTCAGATGTGATTTGGGTCCCAGTCCCTCCTCAGTCATGAAGCTTGTTGAATGACCTTGAGCCAACCACACATTCTGTTACCCAGGCTTGTGAAGGCAAGGAAGAGCTCCTTGGTGGCATGTTCATTATTGATCACATGAAGCTGCCTTCTACTGAATCAGACCCTTGGTCCATCTAAGTCAGTAATGTCTACTCAGACCGGCAGTGGCTCTCCAGGGTCTCAGGCAGGGGTCTTTCACATCACCTACTTGCCTGGTCCCTTTAACTGGAGATATTTATTATTTCCATTTGTTACCCCACTCTCCCCGGCCAAAGCCAGGCTCAGAGCAGCTTACAGAAGATAAAAGTCACATTAATCAATAAAACACTTTAAAATAGCCCTATAAAATCGTATAATCATCATACTAAATTACCTAAGCGCCTCTAACATACGAATCACAGTACAACAAACTTCAGCTAGGCGAGCAGATGGAAGGCACCAGATGGAATAAAAGGTGTTACTGCAGTGGGGAGGTTAGGGAGGCCAGCCTTTATATATAGGAACCATAGCTGGCCTTAACAATAAGCCTGGCGGAACAGCTCTGTTTTACAGGTGGACTTCTTTGAGGACCCGCAGGGCCCTGGTCTCACAAAAGAGGCTATTCCACCAAGCAGGGTCGAGGCCAGCCAGACACTCTTCGGGCCAGGGACCACCAAAAGGTTGTTATTAGCTGAACGAAGAGTCCTCCGGGGAACTTACCAGGTAGGGGAAGATGCAGATATGCTCGTTAATTCTTGACTTCAAGGGCATTCAAATCGCTCACTAAAAAAAGGAACCTGAACTCTGAATACGGCAATGGATTAAAGATGGTGGTCCTCTCACAAGTTGGTGGTTCTTGAAGTCTTACAGGAAGCCTGGAGAGAATTGGGTATCTGTTGTTGCTCTGTCTTCACGGCCTGCCTTCAGCCTAAGATGCTTCAGCTTCTCTGGTATCAGGTGTGCTGATGGAGAAGATTCCGTTGCATCCATTGGGACAAAAATAAAGCCCTCTTGTTTGGCATCCTGCACTGGAACACAAGCTAATGTTAATGCGCAAGGAGCTGATGAATTTCAAATGTCCAGGACATGAGGGCCACGCTGATAGCATTTCTGTAAAATTTCTTTAGTTCAAGCCTGCATCTTTTTTGGCTGTATCTTTGGTGTGAGGGAAGTGGGAAGTTTTTCAGCTGTGTGTGTGTGTGTGTGTGTTAAGTCCTCCAAAACGTCCTGTCTTTGACAGCCTTGCTCAGATCTTGCAAATTGAGGGCCGCGGCTTCCTTTATTGAGTCAATCCATCTCTTGTTGGGTCTTTTCAGCTATACCCCACCTTATCTGGTGGGAATGAGATAGTTGGGACAGGCTTTGAAGAAGACAGGACACAGCTGTAACTTTCCCCCATGGCATGTTCCTGATGTTTTTGCCTCGTGCTTTGCCCTTTTACAGCTAGCATCTTTTTTTGAGCATGCATATGGCTTGCAAGCTTTTGAGTTTGAATTCAAAATGGATGCGATTTCAGTGACTTTGCATGCCTCACTTTGGAGCGCTGTATGAAAGCTATCTGTAGCTGCAGAACCTAGGCTTGTTAATCCTTAGACTGCACTCTGCTTTTGCAAACAAACCCCAGTTAGTATGGGGTGGACTCCCCCCCCCCCCGTCAAATCACAGCTGACATGGCAACCCCTGGTGGGGTTTTCAAGGCAGGAGGCATTCAGAGGTGAACATAAGCAAAGCCCTGCTGGATCAGACCAACGTCCATCAACTCCAGCAGTCTGTTCACACAGCAGCCAACCAGGTGCCTCTAGGAAGCCCACAAACAAGGCGATTGCAGCAGCATTATCCTGCCCGTGCTCCAAAGCACCAAATATAATAGGCATGCTCCTCTGATCCTGGAGAGAATAGGAAGGATATTAACAACAACCATCATGGCTTGAAATAAAAAAACAGCATCTTTACAGAGCCATTATGCTTTACAAATTGTACTAAGAAATAACTGGCTATGCAATGAAATTATATATAAAATAAAAAGTAGAAGCAAAGGATCTTTCGCCTTTGTGGTTTGCCCTTGCCTGCCTCCACGTCACAACCCTGGTGTTCCTTGGAGGTCTCCCATCCAAATTCTTGCCAGGGTCAACCCTGCATAGCTTCTGAGATCTGACAAGATCCTGGTCAGGGCTGGTGAATTGCTGTCTTGTATTAAGCTAGAAGTCTTCAAATAACTTTGAATGTTCCAAGCATGGTGCCTTATCAAATGGAGATCCCCCGCCCCGTTCTAGTAATGAATTACCGGTGAAGAACCAAATCTCTGCTTAAAGCAGTAATCTTGAGACATCACCTCTGAGTAGTTAGTTGAAGACTTCCATCTTGGCATACTCTGCAAGCAGAGGGGGAAAGGCGCAGGTTCAACTGTTACCCAGTTTTGTCTCAGTTATGAATACTCTTCCGTCTTAAGAGCTTCACGGTGTAATCCTTCGCTGATTTCCAGTGGTTGTGGACTGGAGTAACTCTGCCTAGAAATGGCACCTCTGAGAGAGCCAGCGTGGTGTAGTGGTTAAGAGCGGTGGACGCTAATCTGGTGAACCAGGTTGGTTTCCCCATTCCTCCACACGAAGCCAGCTGGGTGACCTTGGGCTAGTCACAGCTCTCTTAGAGCTCTCTCAGGCCCACCTCCCTCACAAGGTGTCCGTTGTGGGGAGGGGGAGGTGATTGTAAGCCGGTTTGATTCTCCCGTAAGTGGTAGAGGAAGTCGGCATATAAAACCCAACTCTCCTTCTTCTTCTACAGCAGAGGCTCTGTAGCTTCCAGGCCTGGTTTCGTGGTGTGCATTATCAAACCCATGAGACCTAACTTGTTCCTCTCTCCATACAGCAGAGTGGAAGCCACATCTGTCCAATCATGTAGCTGAGAGAAGGCGGTCAACATCTGTAGCAGCTCTCTTCAGCTTAAAAAAACCCTGCTCTGCTGTCTGCCAAGAATTCTTTTCAGATTACGTAGGAAGCCAGACTGCCGTGTTCAGCTCTCCTGCGCTTTCCACAACGTGGTTAAATAACTGGGTTGGGATGGGAGGGGGGAAGCCCCTTTCGAGCCGAGCACCGTTGAGTTGGGGGTTTCTGAATTATTGGAAACCGGATGGGGAAGAATGTATTTGCCACAAGTCTCAAGGTTAAAACAGTTTCTTTCTGTTGCTTTTGTTCTGATGTAACTGCTTCGCCATCAAATATTTTAGGATTAAAAAAAAAAGGCTTGGCCCTCTGGTATTTTAGCAGACTTGAGTATTTCACTGTTGCACTTTCTCACATTAAAAAAAAAAACTTAGCAGGTGGTAATGAGCTATTTATAAACCTTTTTTTATAACCTGTTGGATCAATTGCTTTCTATTAAAGGTTATCTCCCTGCAATCTTGTGACTCTGGTGTTAAAGCAAACTCTTTTTGTTTAGCAGACTCTGAGCCTTAAAGAAGTGAAGAAACCAGAAATGCTGACATCCTCTTCCTTACAGCTTGAGAGCCAGCCCACTGGAAGCTATTTAAGTGATTGTAAACGCACACATGTTCTGAAGAATTCCTAAATAAAACCGCAAAGGAACTTAGTGTAAACAAGAGCAGTATATATGTTCCAATAGCCCATATTTAGGAGCCTGTTATTGTTATTGATCTTTATTATGGTCAGTGACCAGCACAGGGGGAGGCTGTCTTCCCCCCCCTTTTTTTTGATACCTGTCTTTAGTAACAGAGCCCCGTGGCACAGAGTGGTAAGCTGCAGTACTGCAGTCCAAGCTCTGCTCACGACCTGGGTTCGATCCCGACGGAAGTCGGTTTCAGGTAGCCGGCTCAAGGTTGACTCAGCCTTCCGTCCTTCCGAGGTCGGTCAAATGAGGACCCAGCTTGCTGGGGGTAAAGGGAAGATGACTGGGGAAGGCACTGGCAAACCACCCCGTAAAGAAAGTCTGCCTAGGAAACTTCCGGATGTGAAGTCACCCCATGGGTCACGAATGGCCCAGTGCTTGCGCAGGGGACCTTTACCTTTTTACCTTAGTAACTCTGTCCCTGTTTTTGCCTTTTGAGAGTGTTTTCTTAAAAGGCTAGGAGCGAGACGGTCTCTAGAAATTCAGTGTGACCAGATGCCTCTTGACTAATATGCTTGCATGAACAATCAGGCAACAGGCGGGTCCTGCCACTACATATTCTTCAGCTGCTGATCTACATTTTGAACTACTTATCATCCAAGTGTAGCACAATTGTTTTCCTAGGTCTTTACTACTGTGCCAGCTTCTAAATATGGTTAGAGCATACAGCAGGGGAGACAATTCAGCGCTGAGAAATAGCACAAACTGTGAGCAGGAGTAGTCCAAGGCCTTATATTTAAATCTATTAAATGTTTGAGGGTTTAGCAGTATACTTTTCTCCCAGTACTTCTGATGGTACGACAGACACTTCGCTTACAAGCTAAGAAGAGCTGGTTTTTATATGCCGACTTTCTCTACCACTTAAGGGAGACTCAAACCGTTTTACAATCCCCTTCCCTTCCCACAACAGACACCCTGTGAGGTAGGTGGGGCTGAGAGAGCTCTTAATAGAACTGTAACTTGCCCAAGGTCACCCAGCTGGCTTCGTGTGTAGGAGTGGGGAAACAAATCCAGTTCACCAGATTAGCCTCCGACACTCATGTGGAGGAGTGGGGAATCGAACCCGGTTCTCCAGATTCTCCACCGCTCTTAGCCACTACACCATGCTGGGAGTTGACTGACTCACGGTGGTTACACGTAAATGGAACTTCAGTGTACAAAAGCAGTATTCACCGTGAGTACCATCTGCCTTGTACCATCATGTACTTTGTTTGAGCATGGTGAAACAGGCTTTGGAAGCAGGATGCTTTGATAGACCTTGGGTCAAAGCATGAAAAAACAAGTACCGGCTAGTTATCGAGTTGCCCCTAGATGTTTCTCTGAAGCTGTCGCGAGAACGCCACAAGTTAAGAGAAGCAGAGAGTGCGGGTTTCCCATGGCAATGTTTATTACATTTGGTCTTATTTTTTTTATTTTCAACAGCGTACTTAGTACAGCAACATCTTCATAAAGGCTACCAGTCTGCTCTTAGCGCGCACAAAGGGTGTTAGCTTTTCACAGTTAAGATGCATGGAACAAACATTGCTTAATGTAATCTGGTTACAGGTAGCTTGACCCTCTCGCTCTGAGAAATGGCGGTCAAGGGCAAATTTGCTGCAGCCAAAAAACACAGGTGGGTTTGGGGGGCTTGCAGATGTGAGCAACTGGTGCACTTTTTTGGAGCAGCCACTGAGCTACTGGTAAACACACCTTGAAGGCATAAAGCAAATCAGATGGCCAGGTCAAGTCCCGTTCCCCCCCCCCCAACATTTTCATTTAACAAAAGGGAAGAAGGGTTTAATGTATATATGTACAAACTACACGAATACAAAATAAATACATTTCTGAAAGACGTGTACAAAAAGTCAAGAGTCAGTCAAGAAAAGCAAGGCTTCCACAGAATGCCACGCAAATGGAATCCACTTTAGGCAAAGGTTTTCGCTTGCAGGACAACGCAAGGCGCTCACTGGGGCAACGGCACCATGACTTCAACGTAATTGATGGGGAAGAAGCCCGACTCGCCATCTAACATGCCTTCGTACCAGTTCTCATCGATCTGATTGGTTAACGTAATGATGTCCCCTTCCTTAAAGCCAAGCTCACCTTCATTTTCGGGCTCAAAGTCGTAAAGGGCTTGGCAGCAGGGCTGGTCCATGTGCAACGAAGAACCTGCGAAAGTCGCATAAGATCGAATGAAAAGCCAGTCACGTGACTTCTCTGGAGATTACAAAATGACATAAGTAGGGTACTGTCCTTAGTTTCATTATAATTTGTAAAGGTGCATTCGTGTGTAGGAGTGGGGGAAACAAATCCGGTTCACCAGATTAGCCTCTATCAATCATGTGGAGGAGTGGGGAATCAAACCCAGTTCTCCAGATCAGAGTCCACCGCTCCAAACCAACAGCAGCTATTAGCCATGGCGACTAAAGAGGACCTCCCCATTTAAAGACAATAAACCGCCAAATACCAGTGCCAGGAGCTAGCATCAGGAAAAGTCACATGGACACATGAAGCTGCTTTATACTGAATTAGTCCCTTGGTCCATCAAAGTCAGTACTGTCTATTCAGACCAGCAGCAGCTCTCCAAGGTCTCAAGCAGAGGTCTTTCACATCACCCACTTGCCTGGTCCCTTTAACTGGAGATGCCGGGGATCGAACCTCAGCAGATGCTCTACCACTGAGCCACAGCCCCTCCCTGCCTCTGTGCACTTTCAGGGTCTCCAGAGTAACTGGTTGGCTGCTGTGTGAGACAGGATGCTGGACTAGATGGACCCCTGGTCTGATCTAGCAGGATTCTTACATTCCTATCTGCAGAGCCCCTAAAAGCTGTTTATTGTTAACTCAAGGCTCAACACAGTCGCGATTTGAAAAGCGTGCTCCAAAGTAAATTCAATCACCGGGCGGCAGCAATGCAAACCAGATTTTTCTAGCCACAAGAAACCAAACCAAAAAACAAATAAAATTCCCCCATGTTCTCCTGTGGCAGTTGTTGATTGCGTAAAACCTTGGCTTAGCAAGGGTAAGATCACTTGGCTAAGAGTGTTGGCACAAGGAATAACTTTTAACATTCCACCTCCACCAAGTCTGGTCTACCTTATTTATTTACTTTACACTTGGAGCCGCTAAGCCTTTCTGGACTCTTAAAAATCCCCACCCACCTAAAAAAAAAAAAAAATGCACCAGTTGTTCCTGTGCCTAGGCCTGATCCAGAGCCAACAGTAAAATGCGTGTGTGTAAAGTCGCAGCCAACTTTTGGTGACCCCATAGGGTTTCCAATGTTCAGAGGTGGTTTGCCATTGCCTGTCTCTGCATAGCAACCCTGGTATTCCTTGGTGGTCCCCCATCCAATTACTAAGCAGGGCTGACCCTGCTTAGCTTCCGAGATCTGATGAAATCGGGCTATATCTTGCTGCCTTCCCTCCCATAAGAGCACAATAACCCATAGAATTAAGGGTAGGTTATTAGTTTTGATTACCCAGCTTGCTGGGGGTAAAGGGAAGACGGCTGGGGAAGGCACTGGCAAACCACCCCGTAAACAAAGTCTGCCTAGTAAACGTTGGGATGTGACGTCACCCCATGGGTCAGGAATGACCCGGTGCTTGCACAGGGGACCTTTACCTTTTCCTTTTTATTAGTTTTGTCCCCCAGTGTTTCCTAAACTTGTTATCCCTGCAGGGCAGGGTAGCCACAGCTCCCCACCTCTTGTTTCACTGGCATGTAACCCCCCAACCCGTTAAGATAGGTGACAGATGGTTTGTTTATTCCATCCACTTAAGGATTTATGCAACTCATCAGGTGCAAATGTGTGCAAAAGCACATGGTTTAAATGGTCGGCTCTATAGGTTCCCAAAGAAGGAGGAGTTGGTTTTTATATGTTGACTTTCTCCACCACTTAAGGAAGAATCAAACTGGCTTACAATCACCTTCCCTTCCCCTCCCCACAACAGACACCCTGTGAGGTAGGTGGGGTTGAGAGAGTGTGACTGGACCAAGGTCACCCAGTTGGCTTCGTGTGTAGGAGTAGGGAAACCAACCCGGTTCACCAGATTAGCCTCCGCCGCTCATGTGGAGGAGTGGGGAATCAAACCTGGTTCTCCAGATCAGAGTCCACCACTCCAAACTACCGCTCTTAACCACTACACCACGCAGTCTAGAATGAAGTGAAAGGCACATCTACAGACATCTCTTTATGGTGATGAGGGTAACACTCAACCAGGTCCCTTCTATCATCTTTCAATCCAGGCGCGCTCTCAACAGAGCATGCCAAGGAGCCGATTTCCCCATCCACCCCCTTGCTCACCTGTTGATTTGAGTGGCGAACTAAACGAAACGCCGTTGTGCTGTTGGGCGTCGCTTATTTCCAGGGTTGTCGTTATCGCCGGCTTTGGCTTGAACTCGTGTCTGGGGCGACTCGATGCAATGTTTATTCTGAAACAAGAAGCAAACTCTGAAATCCTGGAAGTCTTAAGGTACCAGACCTGAAGTGTTTCTCACTTGAGGACTCTTTTAAATCATGTGTTTCTCACCTGAGGACTCTTTTAAATCATGGGACTTTACCATTAATTCTAGATAATAATTTTAATGTCTTGAAAAATTTATATGCCACTTTCCCTTCTTGCTGTACCCTCAAAGTAGCTGGCAGCAAGCAAACAGAACACCGTCGAACGGTCAGGGTGGGCTTTTTTTGCTGTTGTTTTAATATGTAGTTTTTATACTGCACAGAACTTCTTGGTCATCTAATGGTTTATGGGCTTAATCTCTTATAGGGGTGCCACCAAATGTGCGATCTGGAGGCATCCCTACCAGTAGGATGCACAAATATTATGATTAAAATAATCACAACTAAACAACAGTGGGTGCTGGGAAAGTGCTATCAAGTTGCAGCCGACTTACGACGACCCCATAGGGTTTTCAAGGCAAGACACGTTGGGAGGCGGTTTGCCATTGCCTGCCTCCATGTGGGCTGAGAGAGTTGGGAGAGAACTGTGACTGGCCCAAGGTCACCCAGCAGGCTTCGTGTGGAGGAGTGGCGAATCCAACCCGGTTCTCCAGATCAGAGTTTGCCACTCTTAACCACTACAGCATGCTGACTCTTAAACAGCAGTTCAGATTTTTTTAAAACCTCAGAAGAACATAGCATGAAGTAAACAACTACAACCACACAAGAAGGGAGCTGCGATAAAATCAGCCCTTGATACTTCTCTGTTTCTCACGACCTTCACAACAGGCCTGTGAGGTAGAACAAGCCTAGAGACTGCAACTGGCCCAAGGGCTTCAGGAAAGCTTCACGGCAAAAGGGATGATCCAGATCCACTAGCATTTTTTGGCGGAGGAACATGATTAAAGATGGGAGCGATTCACATTTGTTCGTACCTGTTCTGAAGCTTGCTCTGTAGGTCGTCGAGGATTTCTGCAGATTGCTTGTGGTAGTCTAATGCAGCTTCTACCAGGACTAGCAGCTGGCTAACTTGCTCTATCTGGAAAGGAGAACCAAAGAAGAGTCTAGCCGGTTTTCCTTGGCAGTCCCGGCAACAGGGATCCGATCAGCTGGTAACAAAGACTCACGTCACATAGCAGGGAGAGGTCATAAGAACATAAGGAAAGCCCTGCTGGATCAGACCAAGGCCCATCAAGTCCAGCAGTCTGTTCACACAGTGGCCAACCAGGTGTCTCTAGGAAACCCACAAACAAGATGACTGCAGCAGCACCGTCCTGCCTGTGTTCCACCGCACCTAATGTAATAGGCATGGTCCTCTGATCCTGGAGAGAACAGGTATGCATCATCTCCTGCCTTGAAAACCCTACAGGGTCACCATAAGTCAGCTATCACACACACACACAATTCTAAGCTTCCTAGAATATTGACAGGTATTTATATCATGTCAGTGTAATGTATAGAGGAGTTGGACGAGGCTCCTACTTTGCAAAAAATATTTGAGGAATTTTGCTTTCTTAAGAACCCATCAATGGGCAATTCCAGAAAGGCAGCCGTGTTAAGAACATAAGAAAAGCCCTGCTGGATCAGACCAAGGCCCACCAAGTCCAGCAGTCTGTTCACACAGTGGCCAACCAGGTGCCTCGAGGAAGCCCCCAAACAAGACGACTAGCAGCACCATCCTGCCTGTGTTCCACAGCATCTAATGCAATAGGCATGCTCCTCTGATCCTGGAGAAAATAGGTATGCATCATGACCAGTATCCATTTTGACTAGTAGCCATGAATACCCCTTTCCTCCATGAACATGTCCACTCCCCTCTTCAAGCCTCCCAAGCTGGCAGCCATCACCACATCCTGGGGCAGGGAGTTCCACCATTTAACTATGCTGTTGTGTTAAGAAATACTTCCTTTTATCTGTTTTGAATCTCTCACCCTCCAGCTTCAGCAGATGACCCCGCGTTCTAGTATTACGGGAGAGGGAGAAAAGCTTCTCCCTGTCCACTCTCTCCAAACCATGCATGATTTTATAGACCTCTATCATGTCTCCCCTCAGCCACCTTCTTTCCAAACTAAACAGCCCTAAGCGTTAGAAATCCACACTCCTCTCACTAGGTGGCAGACTTCTTAAAGCAATATATAAGCAACACAAGACTTAAAGCAGCCATTAAATCAACAGACTGGAGGATAAGGGGGAAGATTTGAAGTGTTTTCTGTCCACTGCAAGAGAAGAGATTTCAATTGTATCACACATTTATATTATACATTTTTCATATTTACTATATTCACCCAAAAGGAAAACTAGATTTCCCCCGGGGTTGCCATCAAGATAAAGAGTCGGTTTCCTTACATTTGCACATAAGTTACAACCATGTACAGTACTAAAAAAACAGAATATGAAGATTTTTTGGGGGGGAGGTCTCTTACATTCAGAGTCGCTTTCCTTTTGGGCAAAAAAGATATACATATACAGCATTATTGAACAACACGGTACATTTCATTTTGCTGTTTATGCAGAGGTAAACCCAAATTTCCCATCAAGCCCCTTCTCCCAGCTTATTCTGTTCTCTACCCCTCTTTTTCAGACTCACAACCCAAAGGACAAGAAAAGCCATGCTGGACCAAGGTCCATCAAGTCCAGCACTTCACATGGTGGCCAACCAGGTGCCTCCAGGAAGCCCACAAACAAGGTGACTGCAGCAGCACCATTCTGCCTGTGTCCCACAGCACCCAATATATTTGGCATGCTCCTCTGATCCTGGAGAGAATAGGTATGCGTCATGACCAGTATCCATTTTGACTAGTAGCCATGAATACTCGTCTCCTCCATGAACATGTCCACTCCTCTCTTAAAGCCTTCCAAGTTGGCAGCCATCACCACATCCTGAGGCAGGAAGTTCCACAATTTAACCCACTTTTGGGTCCACAGTTTGAAAATCACTGGTGCATCTACTTAACCGATAAGCACTTTTTTAAAAAGCTGTTACAGATTCACGGCTGCTTCTTAGAAGAAGCATTCCTCTCTCACCTAGGAAGTAATTGCCTCCTCCACGATGGTGCCTTCTGGGACCACACATGGACATCCCCCTAAAAACCACCTGCAAGACAGTTACAAGCCACTTCCCGACCCCTCGTTTGGAAAGCGTGGAGTTAGGACGTTCCCTCTCTCCTGCATACCCCCCCTGCAGATGTGTCTTTGCACACTCGAAAGAAGCCAAACAGCTGGAGGCCCTTACATCGTTTTCTAAAAAGTTGAACATGCTCCTCTCCGCCAGCTCTTTGGATTCCTCAAACTTTTCCACAGCTTGCTTAACCTCTTCATCTGGTATCTTTCCAAGACGCTTCTTTTTGTAGTCATAGTCCAGACGCCGACCTTCTAGTTTCTTGAGATGGTGCTGTTAAAAAAAACAGGAAAGGGGAGGGGGAAATCCAAATTGTTAGAACAAGCAGTAAGGAGGATCCCAGATGAACAGGGAGAGGTTTTAGAAGAAGAAGAGTTGGTTTTTATATGCCGACTTTCTCTACCACTTAAGGGAGACTCAAACCAGCTTACAATCATCTTCCCCTCCCCTCCCCACAACAGACACCCTGTGAGGTAGGTGGGGGCTGAGAAAGCTCTAAGAGAGCTGTGACTAGCCCAAGGACACCGAACTGGCTTCATGTGTAGGAGTGGGGAAACCAACCTGGTTCACCAGATTAGCGTCCGCCGCTCATGTGGAAGAGTTGGGAAACCAACCCAGTTCACCACATTAAGAGTCTGCCGCTCATGTGGAGGAGTGGGGAATCAAACCCCGTTCTCCAGATCAGACTCCACCGCTCCAAGGCTTACAGGCGTTTTCTTCTGGTAGAAGAATACAATTATTACATTTTTCAACAGGGGTTCTGCACCACACAGAACGTGAACATAGCTAACTTTAAAGGTAAAACTTCTTCTAAGCGTGGGTGGGGAAAAACCGTTTTTAAAAGGAAGTCACCCCAATCTCTTTCAGGTCTTTGTCTTGCAGCAACTGAAGAGGGTCGATGAAGTTCTGTTTGACGTTGATGTCCAGGGAGTCCTTCACTTCGGCCATTTGCTTCATGCTCTCTCCCACGTCAATCAGAGCAGCTCCTTATAGGAAAAAGCAACATTTATGCATCGTAGATGGTACTTTATGTTCTTTTAAAAAAGAATATTGAAAAGGCGTAGGAATTAGTTCACAGGCTCTACATTTGCTCTCTGTTTTCCCAGAAAGAGAAGAAGAAGAAAAAGTTGGTTTTAATATGCCGACTTTCTCTAACACTTAAGAAAGACTCAAACCGGCTTACAATCACCTTCCCTTCCCCTCCCCACAACAGACACCCTGTGAGGAAGGTAAGGCTGAGAGAGTGTGACTAGCCCAAGGTCACCCAGCTGGCTTCATGCGTAGGAGTGGGGAAACCAATCCAGTTCATCAAATTAGCTTCCACCGCTCATGTGGAGGAGTGGGGGATTCAAACTCGGTTCTCCAGATCAGACTCCACCACTCCAAACCACCGCTCTTAAGCACTACACCATGCTGGCTCTCGGAGAATTTAAGGAGAATCAAACCGGCTTACAATCTCCTTTTCTTCCTCTCCCCACAACAGACTCCTTGTGGGGTAGGTGGGGCTGAGAGAGTCCAGAGAGAATTGTGACTAGCCCAAGGTCACATAGCTGGAGAAGTGGGGAATCAAACCCGGTTCTCCAGATTAGAGTCCTCCGCTCTTAACCACTACACCACGCTGGCGGTATTCAGACATTCAGGCAATTAAACTCCAATCAGGCGTGAACACAGTTTGCGGCAGCTGTGCATGCCCTTTACTCTTCCTCTGGCACATGGCGCTTGATTGAACACTTCCTGGCTTGATCAAGCTCCAATCTGCGGTCATGTCAGCAAACATAAGCCTCAGAGAACTGGGGCACGTTTACTCAACACAAGCCAGGATTCCAAACTGGGATCAAAACCAATGTTTAGAAGCCTGGTTTGTGCCAAGTGAACAAACACCAGTCCTCTGAGGTGGCCGCATCAGGATGTCACAGTGGGTTGTTGCGTGACTGAGCTGGGAAACGTTCTGCCGAACGCCGTGCAAAGGAGCCAGAGCAAGCATGGTGTAGCGGTTAGAGTGTCGGACGAGGATCTGGGAGACCCAGGTTCAAATCTCCACCCGGTCAATGGAAGCTTGGGGGGTGGCCTTGAGCCAGCCACACACTCTCAGCCTAACCTACCTCACAGGGTCGTTGTGAAGAAAACATGAAGGAGCTCAGAACAGCGTTGTGAGCTGCTTAGGGGGAGAAAACAAGGTATAAATAGATAAATAAATAAACAGTGGAGGAGGAGGGGTGTGTGTGTGATGTTGCAGGATAATCCCCACAATGTCTGAATGAAGTGAAAGTCACTTTCTGCTGTTCTACCTTCTTCCTGAGCACCTCTCCTACTGTAAGCCCCTTGGGACAGAGACCCAGGCAGCTTCTCTGCATTTGAAATGCCACCGTGTTGCATGCATAAACATACAGCTGACACTGCATAGCAGCACATGCTCACCAAATGTCGATTCCTCTCCGAGTTCTCTCCCGTACCGAATCATGCAGTCTCCGAGCAGCCCCTCTGGTTGTGGGTACCCTGTGGTTTTCACTTGTCCTCGGATCTTGGACACCGTGTTCAACATTCCCAGCTTGGCTCTGGATGCTTAAAGAGAGATGTAGGGAAATGCAAAAAAAAAAAATTGATACTGAAACAAACACAGATCTATCTGTTTTAGGGAAGGATGGAAATAAATGTGAATGTAATTGCTACAGAAAGCTGATAGGAAGAAAGTAGATTCCTTTGAAATGTAGTGTTGGAGGAGAGTGTTACGGATACCGTGGACGGCCAAAAACACACACAAATCAGTGGGTTATAGATCAAATCAAGCCTGAACTGACCCTAGAAGCTAAAATGACTAAACTGAGGCTATCGTATTTTGGTCATGTTATGAGACGACAGGAGTCACTGGAAAAGACAGTCATGCTAGGAAAAGTGGAGGGCAGCAGGAAAAGAGGAAGACCCAACAAGAGATGGATTGACTCAATAAAGGAAGCCACAGCACTCAGTTTGCAAGATCTGAGCAAGGCTGTCAAAGATAGGACATTTTGGAGGACTTCGATTCATAGGGTCGCCATGAGTCGGAAACGACTCGACGGCACTTAACACACACACACAATTGCTTCTTTGCCTTTCAATCCAGAAAGATCTCCAAGGTGGCTTACAGGAAAGGTTTGGTTTGGTGTGGGATAGGATCCTACCCGACCCCCAGTTCTCACTTGACCACCGCAGTGACTTCCCCTGGGTTTACAGAAACCTCTACCCACGGCCTGTGAGGATTCTTTGGTCAGCATGGGAAACGGGGAGCCACACGGGATTATTAGATAAGACTGTCACAGAATTCCGATTCCTTTGGTGCAGAATTTTTATTTCTTTTACTGAGCCAAACTCAGTAAACTGTACACACCTTGCTGCGATACTTTTGCAAGCATTTTTTAAAAGCATCATGGACAGAGCGACTGGAATCTTCTTTACCTAGCCAGATGGGTTTGGTGGCAAAGCTTTTGATTACTTACTGGCAAATGACCAAGCCCACCAGAGTCACCTTAATAACATTTACTACCGCTGCTCAATACCTGATGATCTTGTAGATGCTGCTTCAGATAAATCTTTACTTGGTGACTGGGTGTTTAGGATGGATGCCTTAATTGACAAAGTAACAACCTGAGAGTCTAGATTTCTCCCCTGGTTCCATAACTATAAGAAAGACCATCTTAGACCTTCTTATTTGTTTAACCTCACATCTCAGTACCTTAGGGGGGCTTTCAACTCCCTAAGATTTCAGACCATGCCTTCAGCCTTTCTGACAGGGCAGTATAATAAAATCCCAAAGGAACATCGCACATGTATCTGTGGGTCTTTATCACCGGAGGACATTTTTCATTATGTGCTATCATGTCCGTTGTATGGTGAGCCTAGAGCCAAATTCTTGGATGGAATTTTGAAGGGAGTAAATTTTTATTCTGAAATTGATAAATTGTTGTTGTTTTATTCTCTGACTTTGGTTCGCATGTCACCTTCAGAATGTCTCAATTCGCTATAGCGGCCAGGAAGATTAGAGCTCTTGAAGCTATTAAGAAAAATTTTGTCTAGGAAAGCAAATGAGTGCGATCTTTGTTTTAATAGACATTTTGTATGAAATAGTTTTTATCCAGGCAATGTATATTGATGCATTTTTATCCCTTTTTTTTGGCTTTTTGTACATATGTAAGGATAATTTGTAACGGCCTATGGCTAAACAAATAAATGAATTCTCTCTCTTTACCTGGATTAGGCTGGAGGTATTCCGTGGATTTTGACAGGAGGTCTGCCACCACTTTGTTGGTGACATCAATTTTCTGCAAGAAAAATAAATAAATAAGAAGAGTCCTTCAAGGGAAAATTCATTCTCTGGCAAGCGGTGCGTTCTGGTTTTTACAACGGTTGTAAAAATGCCTATGCATTTGGAGGAATAATGTTTCGGGAAGAGGGGTGTCGGCTAGCCGAAGGGAGGACAAAACCGAATCATGGCACAGTGCTGTGTGGCTTGGCCTTTAAAAAGGTAAAGGTCCCCTTGTGCAAGCACCGGGTCATTCCTGACCCATTGGGTGACGTTTCCCGACGTTTCCAAGGCAGACTTTGTTTGCGGCGTGGTTTGCCAGTGCCTTCCCCAGTCATCTTCCCTTTACCCCCCAGCAAACTGGGTACTCATTTCACCGACCTCGGAAGGATGGAAGGCCGAGTCAACCTTGAGCCGGCGACCTGAAACCAACTTCTGTCGGGATCGAACTCAGGTCGTGAGCAGAGCTTTTGACTGCAGTACTGCAGCTGACCACTCTGCACCACGGGGCTCCTCCTTGGCCTTTATGGAGGAGAAATAAAAGGGCCGCACCAGCAACAGGAGATATAAATAAATTCTTATTTGAAGGACTACTGCAATAACCACAGATTCCCCTGAAGAAGCCCCTTGGGGTGAAACACGTAGGGAATTTCTATTCTGAGTAATTTTTTTTTTAAAAAACCAGTTTTACCTTATTTTTTTCACTTGGCCTTTAGGGAAACAGGTAGAGATTGCCACAAACCCTTGACAAAGACTGGCCTTACCCTTTCCATCTCCTGGAAGTCTTCATCTAGTTTCGTTCCTTCAGCTCCACTAATTTTTTCACTGAATAACTGTGAGAGAGAAACGAACAGTCTTAGTTACAGCGCAAAGTAGAAAAGAAAAAGAAACAGAATCATAGAGCTGGAAGGGACCACCAGGGTCATCTAGTCCGACCCCCTGCACAATGCAGGAAATTCACAGCTACTTCCCCCACACACACCCCAGTGACCCCTACTCCATGCCCAGAAGATGGCCAAGATGCCCTCCCTCTCGTGATCTGCCTAAGGTCATAGAATCAGCATTGCTGACAGATGGCCATCCAGCCTCTGTTTAAAAACCTCCAGGGAAGGAGAGCTCGCCACCTCCCGAGGAAGCCTGTTCCACTGAGGAACAGCTCTAACTGTTAGAAAATTCTCCCTAACATCTAGGCGGAAACTCTTTTGATCTAATTTCAACCCGTTGGTTCTGGTCCAACCTTCTGAAGCACCAGAAAACAATTTGGCACCCTCCTCTATATGACAGCCCTTCAAGTACTTGAATGTCCAGAACCGAGGGTCGCCAAAAGCTATTACAGATTAGAGATTCACATACTTCACTTCAACAATACAAACAAAAATTTTGACTTAAAAGGGTGGGGGATGAGCACTATTTCCCATACCTTCCAATACTTTATTTAGGAAAAACAGGGACATTGGTACATTTGTCACACTCGTAGGGCTTTTCACACGCTATATGCGTGCATTTAAGTTGTATGAACACACAGTTTGCTTGTGTGCATGTACTCATTCTGATTTTGTACCCAGAAACCAATACCCAGGCAAAGCCAAGGACAAGGACACATGTACTGCATGCAAACTGAATGGAATTGCACACAGTTGCACAAAACACCTTCTCATGGAAAAAAAATCCCCCTTATTGCACAGTGAATATTCACCCTTGGTGGCAAAGATATTTTGGGAATGGTGAATTTTTTTCTTTTTGACAACTGAGTTCATTTTGAAAATCAAAGGGAAGGTAGTTGTGTATTTCCTGCATTGTGCAGGGGGTTGCACCAGATGACCCTGGTGGTCCCTTCCAACTTTATGATTCTATGAAACGTCAAAAGAGCCTCGAACATACATCAAAGACACAATGAGAAGAGAAAGCTTCTGCCAGTCCTCCGGCAAGCTGAAGATTATTACAGGAACACAAAGCGACTAAGACTATCTTCAAAATAGGAAGGAAAAAGTTTTGCATATCAATGGAGAGGGCTGTGGCTCAGTGATAGAGCATCTGCTTGATAGAGCATCTGCTGAGACCCTACACTTTGATGTGCCACTAGGCCAAGGTTCATTGTGTCCCCAGGTACTGCCACACACATGAGCAGTAGTTTTGAGGGCTTGTTTGGTGCCCACCAGAAGCCCTTCTTACTACTGTGCCCAGGTGAGTTTCGGGAAGCCATGCCAGGATCCAAATTGGGGCTCGGATTCCATTGCCAAACCACTGGAGATTGAATTCTGCCCCTCACTACTTTTGTACTGTCGTAGAGTGTTGCGTGCTCACTGTTGAAAATGATATGCATTTTTCTACAATAATTTTTCCTCTGGCAAAGATATTGTCCAAAGGCGCATGATGTAATTCTGGCCGAGAGGGGAGTCGTCCTGTAGTTAGACAGAGGACAGAAACGTGCTTGAGAGAAAACACGGTGGACGAAAACTTTGCTTCACATTTTGTGTTTAGATTTCTAACATCTTGCGGAATGTAATACCTCTTGGATCAGGAAAACGCTTTTTTAAAACCTCCACATGGTGGACCTAACTAGCATATAAAGTTATTTGCACCGGCAGCAGACAGTGAGTTGCTTTTGGGAACTGACCTAAGAATATCGCTGCATGAATTGATCTCCAATATTTATATCCAGCGCAACATCTTTCTTGGAGAATTAGGCCTTTGCCGCAGGAGAGCATGAACAATCCTTAGAACACAATAAGCCTTTATTTCTCCCAACATTTGATAGACTAGGCACACTTCTTTAAAAAAATTATGTTATGCACATGGAGTCCAAACATTTTAGAAGAGTGAGAAGCATATGCTCTCAGAAGAGCCTGTCCTTGGCATTCCTGCAGGAGTTAATGTTCTGAGCACAGTTCCTGATTAGAGGAGGAGGAAGAGGAAGAAGAAGAGTTGGGCGACCCCTTTTTGGGGTTTTCATGGCAAGAGACTATCAGAGGTGGTTTGCCAGTGCCTTCCTCTGCACAGCAACCCTGGTATTCCTTGGTGGTCTCCCATCCAAATACTAACCAGGGCTGACCCTGCTTAGCTTCTGAGATCCGGCGAGATCAGGCTAGCCTGGGTCCCCTGTATACAGCCTGGAAATTACTAGAAGCAGCTTTACAGAGAGATATTATTATGAAGCCTAAAGGCTTCAATTACTTTGCTCGCAGCTGCAAGCGGTGTTATTAGTTGCTTTCTGTTACCATCTAGAAGTGCCAGCTCTGCTCCACCCAAGCGCTGAGAATCTGTTAAGATACGGCTGGAGGCAAGAAACCTCCAGTGGGAGAAGCTGTGCTGGCTGGGGCTGATTGCTTCAATTGTGCGGGCTGGAAACGATAAGGAGAACCACCAGCCCACAGTCGGCCAAGGCAGCGAATTCCTGAACTTTTAATTTGTTACGACGCCGAGATTAAAATCTGCACGCGGCTTTCCAGCAATGCAGTTTCTGAGCGCTCAAAATGCGTTTGCGTTATCTGTAACGAAATATCCCGTCAGGGTTAGCCGTGTAATGCAAGCATCGATCGGGGGTTCGTTCCACACGGCCTCTGCCTGGTAGACGGTTTTAGTGCCACGGTGTTTCTTCAAGGGGCTGTTGAAGCATAGCGACAAGAATAAAAAGGCCACTTTGTCAATTTTAGCAAAGGGCTGGCATTTTCTGTTAGTCGGAGAATCAAAAAACACCCACTGGTCAAAATTGCCGACTGCAAGGTACTCTTTTTACCGCACTGACCATCAAAAAGACGCACCTGCCCGTTTACACTACAGAAGATGGAGAAGGAGGAGGAGAAGGAGGTGGAGGAGGAGAAGTTTTTATATGTCAACTTTCTCTACCACTTAAGGGAGACTCAAACCGGCTTACAATCACCTTCCCTTCCCCTCCCCACAACAGACACCTTGTGAGGTAGGTGGGGCTGAGAGAGCTGTGACTAGCCCAAGGTCACCCAGCTGGCGTCTTGTGTAGGAGTGGGGAAACCAGCCCGGTTCTCCAGATTAGAGTCCTCCGCTCCAAACCACCACTGTTAACCACTAAACCACGCTGGCTCCCTAGACGCTAGGTTGCCAGCTCTGGGTTGGGAAATACCTGGAGTTTGAGGAGGACGGGGTATGGGGAGGGACTTCAATGCCACAGAGTCCAATGGCCAAAGTGGCCATTTTCTCCAGGCGAACTGATCGCTATCGGCTGGAGATCAGTCCATACGCGAGCTTTAAACTGACGGGGAAAGACAGAGATCTCGAAATGGCTCTCCCACATCCCTTTTGGCTTTGATATCCATTTCGGAGATAAATCTATGTGTGGTCTGTACCGATTCAGACTTTGAAGGTGTGTGTGGGGGGCGGTGGAGTGCCCCATGACCAAACATTCCTTTGTTCTCCCTTTTTTAGAAAAACCTAGATATCAAGAATTCCAGCCTAACCTTCCCCTGACATACTTGATTTCTGCATGCAGGGAGGTTTTATGTGGAGGAGCGTTCAGTCATGGGAACCTGCCGCCTGCTGTATTACGGCCTGGATACAGGTTTGCCACCCTTCAATCAAGCCAGATATAAATACTAAACCAAAACACACTCTTCCGATTCCCCGTTCCTTTAGCGTTGCCTGCCCCTTTCACGAACTTTCCTTCCCCTTTGCCGAGCTATAAAAATAGTGCTCCGCATACCACCGGCTCTTTTTAAAGCTCTATGCAGTGGGTGTTTATTGACCTGCTATTGTGGCGCTCTACCAAACCAGGAGCTGCCTGGGTTATATTTGTTTAACTCCCCGATGTTTGGAGTCGGAGGGGGGAAATGGAGCACGACGCTGCGGGGACGGGAAGGCGCTGGGCAGCAGCCAAAGAAGCAGATAGCAAGGCTGAAAGAAGCAGGACTGAGGAGGACAAGTTGTTGCTCTCCTGCTTTCAAGGCAAAAACTTGTGATTAATCCAGCCTTACGTGCCGTTGGCATCTGTTGGAACAAGCCATTCATTCGGTGTCACCGTGACATTGCTGACCTTCGATTCCTAGAATAGTTTTTCCCCGCCAGTACATGAACTGGAGCCCGCAACAGGCCAGCATCCTTTTCTGCTCGCTGGGTAAAAAAAACCACTGTTGTTTTTTTTAAAATAGTTTGTGACGCCTGCAAGGCTGCCAGATCAGGAAGCAATTCTTCATAATTTGACTGTGAAGGCAGAGAAATCAGAACCTTGAACAAGCCCCCACAAAACACAGGCAGCATTGCAATGTATTTGGGCAGGGACGGTGGTTCAGTGACAGAGCATCTGCGTGGCATGCAGAAGGCCCCAGGTTCAATCCCTGGCATCTCCAGTTAAAGGGACTAGGCAGATAGGTGATGGGAAAGACGTTTGCCTGTCAGCAATGCTGATTCTATGACCTTAGGTAGTTCATGAGAGGGAGGGCACCTTGGCCATCTTCTGGGCATGGAGTAGGGGTCGCTGGGGGTGTGTGTGGGAGGTAGTTGTGAAATTCCTGCATTGCGCAGTGGGTTGGACTAGATGACCCTGGTGGTCCCTTCCAACTCTGTGATTCTATGATTCTAGGGCTAACTCCGTACACCCCAGAAGAAAGTTCAGCTGCTTAAAACGAGAAAGCAGAGGGGAAACAGTATTTGTTCTGATTTCGTCATAGAGTTCACAGCGCAGCACTAAACGTGTGATTGATTCGACTGCGTTGGCCGAACAGGGGCAACACCGTTGCTCCATAGGTCGATAGGGCCCCTCTTTGCCATGCCATCCTCTCTCCCCCAACGGAGGACGCCAGTTCCACAGCTGGCAGCGAGCCCCCACCCACAGGGCTGGGTCATTTCGACCGTGGAAAAGAAGCTCCCACGCAGCTGGAGGAATGCTTAAAGGGCCCCTATGTTTCTGGCAGTCCAGCGGTCGGTCTGGTGTCCGGGTCTCTTGTTTAATTGCTTCCAGCTATGGAACAATAAGAAGCCAAACTCCAGATAAGAGGGTGAGACAAAGCATCTTTGTGTCCACGAGTAAAATTCTGTGACTATAACATGATTCTGCACTTTGAATAGAGAGCCGGTTGGCACCAGGAGGTGCCGTGTCACGTCATTGTGGCGCATTTTCGTAAAAACTTGTCTGCTGAACCTATTCTTCTAGCACAGGCCTAACAAGCACAACAAAAGGCACTGTGCATTTCAGAACCTTTCAGACACCCCTGACAAATCTCTACTGTATTTCCTCAACGGCCCACTGCCTGATTGACCATTCGAAGATACATGAAACAACACAAAACAAAACCAAGAAGGCCTAACGCTTCAAAATAGTCATTCGGTCAACTGGTCACATGAACGCATGAAGCTGCCTTATACTGAGCCAGACCCTTGGTCCATCAAAGTCAGTATTGTCTACTCAGACCGGCAGCGGCTCTCCAGGGTCTCAGGCAGAGGTCTTTCACATCACCTACTTGCCTAGTCCCTTTAACTGGAGATGCTGGGGATTGAACCTGGGGCCTTTGCAAGCCAAGCAGATGCTCTACCACTGAGCCACAACCCCTCCCCTCATTTCTAACAAAAACAGAAATGATGTAGGAAATCAGAAAAGCCATACTCCGCTGAGCTACTGGGTTAACTATCTAGGACAGCTTCCAGAGGGGTGGCTGTATTAACTCATTAAAGCAAAAAGAATCACAAGTCTTTTGACACCTTCAAGATTATACCTTCAAGATTAATTGTAACATATGCTCTCCTGCAATGCTTCAACAGACATGATGTGAAATATTATCTAATCTTCAAGCGACAGAAATAGCTCGCAAGTGGGTTTTCCCATGTGCGAAAGGCAACCCGGCTGTCAACATTTGCTACAGCATGACGACAGAACAATATCCTACGGTGCATGTGTGGATGCAGCTTTTGGCCGGATCGTGCCAACAAACATACAATGATAGGCTGAACCTTTTGCAAAGTGGTAGAAAAAGCCACACCATTGGGTTAATACAAGCAATAGGACGATTAAAGGGGCCCTTTTTAGAGAGCCAGAAACCATTCAATCTGACTTGCCTGGCTTAACGTGCTGCAAATAGATGCAGATCTGATTTTGGTTGGCTTGTTGGGTCGAAGAAGAGTTTCAGAGCTCATGTTAGAGCACAGAGACAGCTGTAGGAATAAGGTCATGTACAGATGAATGCTTTTCAGGAGAGTTGGAGGCAACAGCACAGAGCGAAGGAACTGTAGTGAAATAGTAGAGCCCATCTTTTGCACATGGTCAGTCCCAAGTTCAAACCCCTGGCACCTCTAATTGAAGGGTTGCGGGCAGCCCGTGTTGGGGAAAACCTTTCTCTGCCTGAGACCTTGGAGAGCTGTTGCCAGTCAAATGAGCCAGTCTTGAGCTAGATGGACCAAGAATCTTAGCAGCATCATGCATGCATCATTCATGCGTTCGGATTTTTCTTCCTGCCATGGTCTCTAGAGAGTGGGTTGGATCCAGCCGGTTTTTCCACTGGTGAAAAAGGGAACAGGCAATCCCCTTTGCCTATCAAAAGGACTATGTTGAGGATCATAGGTCCTACATGGACAAAGGTTATACGGGATTGGGAGGGGGGAGATGTACTAAGGAGGATAATTAGGCAAGGTTGAATGAAAAAGCCAGCTCGATACAACCCATTAAAAACATGCACAAATACAGGAACTCATTCTAAAGCAAGCTTTAGAATGAGAGCCAGTGTGGTGTAGTGGTTAAGAGCGGTGGTTCGGAGCGGTGGGCTCTGATCGGGAGAACTGGGTTTGATTCCCCACTCCTCCACATGAGCAGTGGATGCTAATCTGGTGAGCTGGGTTGGCTTCCCCACTCCTACACACATAGCCAGCGGAGTGACCTTGGGCAAGTTACAGCTCTGTTAGAGCTCTCCCAGCCCCACCTACCTCACAGGGCGTCTGTTGTGGGGCGGGGAAGGGGATTGTAAGCCGGTTTGAGTCTCCCTTAAGTGGTAGAGAAAGTCAGCACATAAAAACCAACTCTTCTTCTTTATGTAAAGATGCAGTGTTATTATAAGATATACAAGATATGTATTTTGGACTCAATACGTTACAGCCATATATGATGAATCATATCATAGATCTAATTTGTAATAAGTTGATGGAACATACACAAAGAGCCCGTAGTGACACTAGACGGAATCTGAGAAGTGAGCCATGTGTGAGCAAGACAGCCTTTTAAAAAACCTTGGGAACGTGCAAAAGAGTTGGCTCTCCAAAGCCTTTGCAACTGCTCTGAATTATTCATGAAAGGCCAATTACCCCGCTGTGCATTCTGCGGCCAAAAGATTCATGGTGATTGGCCAACTCTGACATGCAGCTGGAAGCCAAGTTTAAAACTATCTCTAATCTCAACGTGCAACTTGACAGATCCGTAAATAAAATGGTACAGATACAGACATCTGTTAAGCCTAACCAATCCAAAAAGTTTGTTATGTACTCTGATCTGAACTTTGTCTGTCCACACACAATATTTTTTCAAACTGAATCAGAGAATAAAGTTCATACGTTATAATATATGAGGGTATGAACCATTCTGCAGGTGGTACGAATGAATATAGAGGAGAGTGCTAAGTTGTTTTCTGTTGCTCCAGAAGGTCAAACCAGAACCAACGGGTTGAAATTAAATCAAAAGAGTTTCGGTCTAGACATTAGGAAGAAATTTCTAACAGAGCGGTTCCTCAGTGGAACAGGATTCCTTGGGAGGTGGTGAGCTCTTCTTCCGTGGAGGTTTTTAAGCAGAGGCTAGTTGGCCATCTGTCAGCAATGTCAGCAATAAGGTCATAGACAGATGATGAGAGGGAGGGCATCTTGGCCATCTTCTGGGCATGGAGTAGGGGTTGCTGGAGGTGTGTGGGGGGTAGTTGTGAATTTCCTGCCTTGTGCAGGGGGGTGGACTAGATGACCCTGGTGGTCCCTTCCAACTCTATGATTCTATGATTCTATGAATGGGACTCAAAGGATTACCGGGATTCAGAAAACGAGTATTTAGACTTTTGCCAAGGTTGACAAGTGGTGTAGAACCAATACTATGCTGGCCGTGGTGTGATGGCATTGCGTCTGATGCCTCCACTACGTTCAAGAAAAAATAGTACATCCTACAGAACCACTTACATCAAGTCTGAATACAAGGTGAAGCTATAAATGTCTACACTTGCTACCCACACTTGCAACCAAGAAAGCAGAGGAATTTATTTTGAGATTCATGGCGATGGACAGGTCTGGAAAAGATGACTGAGCTATCACTTGAAAATCTGAAGTATCTTTCTCTGGGCAAAACGGAAGGAAGCTGGAGGTGAGGCCCATGAAAAAAGGATAGACTTTATATTATAGTGTGGATTCTTTTCTCCTCCCTAGGCAGACGCTGTAAACACAAGCTTCTGTCTGATGAAATAAACCTATAGCAGATTTGACACTTGCTGTATGTGCCAAACAGGAGGAGGAGAAGAGATGAAGAAGAGAATATCTGTATACCCTGCTTTTTCCTCTATCGTTAAGGAATCACAAAGCAGCTTACAATCACCTTCCCTAGCCCAAGATCACCCAGCTGGCTTCATGTGGAAGAGTGGGGAAACCAACCTGGTTCACCAGATGAGAGTCCGCAGCTCTTAACCACTACACCATGTGGGGAAACAGTCAATACAACGTCCCCATACTGCCTATGCTGAAACAGCGACCCCCTAATTTGAGGATCATGAGCTGCTGATTTTGGTGTGTGTGGAGGGGTGATACATCTTTGCTGGCTCCTTAGGGTTGCCCGGTACCTCTTCGCCACCGGAGATCGCCCACTATTACAACTGATCTCCAGCTGATAGAGATCACCTGGAGAAAATGGCCTCTTTGGCCATTGGACTCTATGGCAATGAAGTCCCTCCCCTCCCCAAACCCTGCCCTCCTCAGGCTCCACCCCAAAAACCTCCCTCTGGTGGCGAAGAGGGACCTGACAACCCTACAGAGCATACTCCATGGAGCAGTTACTTCATATACCCCATATTTTTCATACAGGAGGCTCATAGCTAGCTATGCGGGCAGTCAGCGTTTGACTGAGTATTCAAAAGGTTGATCGAGCAGCTCCACAGAAAAGTGAAGGGTGTAATGTCCTAATTACTTTTAGGAGTCAATCAAGTAATTCAAGACAGAGGTTAACAATTAAGAAGGTCTTTTATTGATCAATAAGAGAGCAGATATAGCACGTGGAAGAACTCTTTTCTCAAAGTGAGAGTGTAAAGTCAGAGCTCTTCCCAGAACAAAGGAAGACAACATGTTTTATAGGTCATTGACAGACAGCACTAATGATAATTACGTAGAAGACTTTAGCCACTGATTACATAGAACGTATAAACAAGCATTTACATATCCTATAGGAATCTTCTGAAGGCGTTGACTATAGCTAATGATGAAGAAAAGAAAGTTAACATTCCATCATGACATCTCTTGCTCTTAAATCAAAACTTCAGCCCAATTAAGAAGCTTGATCGTACCAAGCGAGAATGATCTCACATTCAGCTGACTGCCAACAGGTCATCCTGACCCAGGCTTTTCAGCATTAAATGTTACTTGACCAAAGAATATAGGTTACCCATAATGCAACGTGATTCTAGACTTGTATATGATAATATATATATGTGTGTGTGTCTTATGCTATCTGAATATACATATGTGTGTAGAATATATGTGTCTGATGCTTAGGCTCTTATATCTGAGCATGGCATCCTATATTAACTTGTGAATGTGCATATATATATGAGAGAGTATATGCTTTTCCCATAAATGAAGTTAATACAGCACTTCAAGGGAAAGCTCTCTCTCAGGCTGATTTTTGGAGCCAACGGACATTTTTGACACCGACGAATCTTTTGGAGATCCACCTACAACCAGCCCCAACAGCTGCTTGCTAAAGCTCACAGATGGCAAATGTTTACACAGCTTCAACCCTCTGCTAGCTTGTGAACCAGCAGGGGGGTCAGAAATGGATTTGCCAGAAAATGGGCCTCAGGAGCGAGTGGGCCTTCCCCGCAGGGGGCTGCAAACATCATTATACACAATCCTTATTTAACAGAGACCTTTGGGGGGGGTGGAGAGGAGGGGTGTAACCACAATAAAAGAAACACTAAAAAAAAAATAAAGACGTTAACCTTTGCATTTCAAAGAGCTGCTATTATCCCAGGGAGTAGTAATTAAACAGAACTGTAAAAGGCCCTCTCTCAACCCACACTTATTTTGAGAGATTGCTAAAGATGGCACTTCAGTAACCCAGCCCTGCACCCTCGAACATTTTTACAACTCTTATTATTTTTATTTAACAAGCTTTGCAGGAACTCACCCCAACTCAGCTAGGCATGGCCACACCTAAAAGCAGTTTATCCAGATGCATTTCTTGATGGCTTTGGAAGGGGATGCAGAATAGAAGCACATTTCCTCTCACATAGGGTTGCCAACCTCCAGGCAGATCTTCTGGATCCAGCGAGCTATCCCCAATGAAGAGGGATTCCAGTCCATGACATCCATTGGTGTTCAATTTGTGTTATAAAGTATACTTTATTTGGACTTTCACATTGGGACTTTGAATGTTTGGATCCTTGAGGTTGAGGATCTGGAAACTACTGGCATTATTTTGTATTATTATAATTGTATTTAGCCAAGGATAGCAATTATTTCTTTTGCAATTGATATAATATATAGTGGGCTGTTAACACTACTGCTTGATTGTTGGTGTTATATTGGATTTGTTTAATATTAGAGGTTCCTTTATTAATTAAGAGCATTGTGCTGTTGTATTATTACTAACCTCCAGGTAGTAGCTGGAGTTCTCCTGCTATTTCAACTGATCTCCAGCCAACAGAAATCATTCACCTGGAGAAAATGGCCACTTTGGCAACTGGACTCTATGGCATTGAAGTCCCTCCCCTCCCCAAATTCCACCCTCCTCTGGCTCCACCCTAAAAACCTCCTGCCGGTGGCGAAGAGGGACTTGGCAACCCGACTCACACACCAGAACACAGGATTTGTGGGCTTCTCCAAACGGTCTCCAGGCAGTGCCGGATTTACGTATAAGCTAAACATGCTATAGCTTAGGGCCCCACTCTCTTGGGGGCCCCAAAAAATTTTAAAGGAAAAAAACCCTGGATGTACATTTCCAAAATATAAGATAAAAAACAAATAAAATAAAATCTACATACAGCAACAGTGTTTTGTGTTGTGTAGGCTCCTATGATGTAAGTAATGGGCCCGCCTGCTAGCCTGCTCCCTAAAATATCAGTTCAACAATTACTTTGATAAAATACATATTTTCTTATGTGCAAATGGCTTTAGATACCTATTAGGTCTATAAATTACCATATAGCATATATTCAACACAAAAAAACAGAGACAATTTGACAAAGGACAGCTGGACATATAAAGGGCCCCATTACCTTCAATAGATTAGGGCCTCATCAAACCTAAATCCCTCCCTGACTCCAGGATTCAAAGATCTTTAAGGAAGCTCCTTTAAGTTAATTATTCTGAGCTCCTCCTGCCTACAGTAACTTATTGTGTGTGTGCAAGCGCCGTCAAGTCGCAGCCGACATGGCAACCCAGTAGGGTTTTCAAGGCCAACCCAATGACAGACGTGGTTTGCCATTGCCTTCCTCTGCATAGCGACCCCAGTGTTCCTTGGTGGTCTCCGATTCCAAGTACTAACCAGGGCTGACCCTAGGGTTGCCAGCTTCGGGTTGGGAAATACCTGGAGATTTTTGGAGCGGAGCCTGAGTAGGGCAGGGTTTGGGGAGGAACTTCAACGCCTTAGATTCCAATTGCCAAAGCAGCCATTTTCTCCAGGTGAACTGATCTCTATCGGCTGGAGATCAGTTGTAATAACAGATCTCCAGCTAATACCTGGAGGTTGGCAACCCTAGCTGACCCTGCTTAGCTTCTGAGATCTGACGAGATCAGGCTAGCCTAGGCCATCCAGGTCAGGGCACAGTCACTTATTACACCTTGGGGTGCGGTGGGGGACACCTATGAGGATCAGAGGATATTCCTGGCAACTTTGAGACCTGCTTCTCCTCCTTTTTCCTTTTATTATTTATTTTATAGAATTTCTATCCTGCCTTTCTGTTATTAGAATAACCAGCGTGGTGTAGTGGTTAAGAGCGGTGGTTTGGAGCGGTGGACTCTGATCTGGAGAACCGGGTTTGGTTCCCCACTCCTCCTCATGAGCAGCGGAGGCTAATCTGGCGGACTGGATTTGTTTCCCCACTCCTGCACACGAAGCCAGCTGGGTGATCTTGGGCCAGTCACGCTCTCTCAGCCTCACCTACCTCACAGGGCGTCTGTTGTGGGGAGGGGAAGGGAAGGTGATTGTAAGCCAGTTTGAGTCTGCCAAGTGGTAGAGAAAGTCGGCATATAAAAGCCAACTCTTCTTCTCATGAAGCTCCTAATAACAAACTAAACTTTAAAAAAAACACACCCTGAAAACCAGCTTAGGACATGAAACAGCCAGTACAGTTGCTGTGCCAGAATGGCCTAATGATGCAGTATTGATCAAAAGGGGGAAAACTTCATGCAGCATTTTTAATGGGGAACCGGCCTATATTAATGATTAGTGGAAGAGCGAGTCTGCCCGCGGGGCACAAAGCATACCAGAACTGGCAGAAGCGATGCTGCCCCAAGACACCCTTCCTGATGTATCAGAATTTCTGATGATGAGTGGGATGTTATTAGGTTTCACCACGCATGTGTGATTCGAGACCACACAAAGACTTCCCCCCCACACACAACTACCAAATGAGGATAGATTAAATTCAAGCCCAGTGCCTCCAGCATCCTAGTTTAATTCCATAGAAATTTCCGAGCATAGTTGCATACAGTAAGCCCAACATCCTCTTGTACTACATTGTATGTGTGTGTGTGTGTTAAGTGCCGTCGTCGCTTCCAACTCATGGCGACCAGTGAATCAAAGTCCACCCAAATGTCCTATCTTTGACAGCCTTGTTCAGATCTTGCAAACTGAGGGCTGTGGCTTCCTTGATAGAGTCGATCCATTTCTTGTTGAACTTGAACTTTATATCCACGACTGTGGGGTGAAGCAACCTTGTTTTCATTTGGATTCGCCGCAGTAGGACGATACCACCTTTCTTCAAACGGACTATTCAATTTTGGACTTGGGTGATATTACCCCGATTGTTTTTTTTTTTTGCATTTTCTCTTATTAGTTGCTCATAGGACTTTATATGGTTGCAACAATGTGTATAACTTTTGTTTATTGTATAGTTTATATGTTCGCAGTAAATTTCATGTGATATCTTGAATGAGCCTCATGCTCTTGTTTAGAATTACAATTACTTGGCTTCCAGCATAGGTCCCTTTTTTCCCCCAGAGTACCTGGAGGTTGGCAACCCTACCAGCATCCCAAACCCTGAGAGTCAAGTGCAGGCGTTTGGGGCTGCCCCATAAGCAGTACTGCAAGAGGCTGTGAGACGGTAGCTAAAGCCGCATGTGCTGTTTTTGTACTCTTCTGGAAGAACAGATGCTTAGTTAGCGAATTTTTCAATCCTGGGCGTTCGTTTCCTTACAGTCAAAATGCCTCCTATTTCACATTCTTCCCTTGGGATTCTGCACGGCTGCAGAGCTGCCTGTTTCTTAATCTCCCATGAGGCCTGCTCCCTTTGGAATTTTCTCACTCGTCCCTGGGAAAGGGCCAACTTGGCCCTTGCCCAAGAGAAAAGCGTTAATCCTTCTTGTTCCTCCCTCCTGCCTTGTTTTTCTGCCTAGCACCCGCTGTCAAAGCTAACCTTGGGCAGATACAAGGCCCCTAAAAAACAAAAACTAAAGGGAGGTTTTTGAGGTGGAGCCTGAGGAGGGTGGGGTTTCGGGAGGGGAGGGACTCCAATGCCGTAGAGTCCAATTGCCAAAGTGGCCATTTTCTCCAGGGGAACTGATCTCTATCGGCTGGAGATCCGTTGTAATAGCAGGAGATCCCCAGCTAGTATCTGGAGGCTGGCAACCCTAGTTATAGCCCTTGACCACATCTGGCCCCACTTAATCGCCAAGTGGCCAACGCACAAGCAAGGAAGAGAGGCGGAAGGAGGAGAAGAAGCTGTCAAAATGGATATACCAGCAAAACTTTCCTCCTCCGAGTGGCTGTCTAGAAAAAATTCTTCCCAAGGTTGCATTTTCCTATATTTTACTATGAGGGAAGATACAACTTGTATTGTTTTCATTTCTCCAGCTGTTGTTAGCCAGGACTCAAATTGTAAGCATCCCAATCTGCATGGTCACATTCATTGGGAGGGGCCACGAGAGAATACCAACTAGAAGAAGGGAAGGCATTCCTCTCCCAGGTCCCAGCAGGGCTCCATCCTGTCCAATCCTCCAGACCTATCCGCCTGGATAAATGCTTCAGGGTCAAGCCAAGGTCTTTGCCTAGGCAACAGCCTGCATATGGTCCTGCTCACATGAAGCTGCCTTATACCAAATCAGACCATTGGTCCATCAAGGTCCGTATTGTCTACTCTGATCAGTGGCAGCTATCCAAAGTCCCAGCCAGAAATATTTCACATCAATACTACTGGATCGTGTTTTTTAATTGGAGATGCTGGAGATTGAACCTGGGACCTCCCGCATGCCAAGCAGGTGAACACATGAAGCTGCCTTATACTGAATCAGACCCTTGGTCCATCAAAGTCAGTATTGTCTACTGGGACTGGCAGTGGCTCTCCAGGGTCTCAGGTAGAGATTTTTCACATCACTTCCTTGCCTAGTCCCTTTAACTGGAGAAGCCAGGGATTGAACCTGGGACCTCCCGCATGCCAACCAGATGCTCTACCACTGAGCCACTGCTCTTCCCCGTATACTCATATGAGTCTTGAACTGGGGTCTCTGTCAGCCTTCCTAACCCTCTTCTTGCCTGACTTCCTTCCAGCCCTTTGGCCTCTATCCTTGTTCCAGCTACCCTGTCAGATCAACTTTCTCAGGTCAACGTCCAGCCATAACTGGCCATCTCCAGATGGAAAGCTCCTGAAGATCTGCCCCAATACCCCTTCCAACTTGGATTCCAGCCCTGCAGATAATTGGCTTAGCTGCCGGTGGATCAGCGCCCACAGCAATAAGCTGCAACCCGCAGTACATACATTAACAGCTTTATTGTACGTGTTAATACTGTGCGCCGCTTGTGTTGTGTTACCTCTAACTTTGGGGACAACAGATCTTTTGTTCTCCCTATGAGAAAGAGGCACAAGCAGCTGCCTCATCTAATCTGCATTATAAAACTGCATAATCTGACGGTGGAATTAGCGATATCTTTTCTGAAGAAGAGCCCGGCAAGTCTGAACAACTAAACTGTTTGCTGAGGGCAGGCCTTACTTCCCCCTGAAAAGGTACCTGGGCAATGATATTGCAGGATTTACTCGTGGTCACAAAACAGACTTTGTTAAGACATGACAGCAAAGAAGAAGAATGTTTTAGCCTGTTTTTCGTACCACCTGAGCTCAGTTTCGATGGTCACAGGCCGGAATCATTTTTCACAACCTGTACGATACTGCAAATGAAAACCAAAGAACCGGAGAATCCTCGTCTGTCAAGGTTTTTGTTTATTTTGTTTTAAGTTTTCTGCTTTGATGCAGTAAACTGAAAGAGATTACCTTGGCGCGCTCATTCAACTTCTGGACTGGTTCACACAGGCATGTTCCACACCTGATGGCTGAAGCACAAAAAGAGGGCTGGCACGTGTGAATGGGCTATCACTATCCCATAGAACACAATGTTTTCCAAACTGCTCAGTTCAGTTCCAGTGAAAGCCATACAATTCTGCAGGGCAGGGATCCCCAACGTGGTGCCTGCGGGTGCCATGGTGCCTGCCGACATCTGGCACTGTCCAGGTGTTTCTAGGAAGTAGGTGTAGTGGTTAACAGCATTGTGTAGTGGTTAATAGCAGTGGTTTGGAGCAGTGGAGTCTGATCTGGAGAACCGGGTTTGATTCCCCACTCCTCCACAGGAGCGGCGGAGGCTAATCTGGTGAAATGGATTGGTTTCCCTGCTCCTACACACGAAGCCAGCCATTTTGCGGCAGCCATTTCGCGACTGCGCCCACCGTGCCATGTCAGAATTCCAAATGTGCCCGCAGGCTCAAAAAGGTTGGGGACCCCTGCTGCAGAGTGTAACAGAGATAAGAAATCAAGTGATTTGCAAATGGGCCTCCATTCCTCTTACAATCTGGAGAGGCCAACAAGACAACTGAACTGGCTCCAGGTTTTACTGGAGTCTTGCAGTATCCTAGACAAAGAACAATAAGCAGCAACTGTTATTACGCTTTAGGGTTTGGAACAATCGACTTACATTGCCCTTACGTACACAAGATCACATTATTCCTTTGTCAAGTAATCTAGAGGCAGAAAATCATATTACAACCGGTGCTAAAGATCACTAGTGAGAGATGCCCGGTTCTCCTATAAATACTAATTAAAAGCAAGGAGGAAAATTTATTAGCCATCTATTGTATGATGGGTAAAGGCGCAGAGTGTCTCTTAAATGAATCTGAATGGCCTAGTTAACAGGTTCACTGAAACGACAGACCGAAAGAACAATTTTCCAGCCACCCAATTTCTCATAAAAGAAGTCACTCTGTGGCACATGTTCAGGCCGAAAGAAGAAGAGTTGGTTTTTATATGCCAACTTTCTCTATCACTTAAGGAAGAATCAAACTAGCTTACAATCACCTTCCCCTCCCCTCCCAACAGACACCCTGTGAGGGAGGTGAAAGGAAAAGCAAAATGAAAAAACAACAACAATTCTCCATTGACCCACCAACCTTTTCTTGTCTGGTCACCTGGAACATGTGCTTACTCGTCATAGGTGACCAAGTGAGTTACTTAATACACTAGGAAGCTCAGTGGTAGAGCATCTGCTTGGCATGCAGAAGATCCCAGGTTCAATCCCTGGCATCTCCAGTTAAAGGGACTAGGCAAGTAGGTGATGTGAAAAACTTCAGCCTGAGACCCTGGAGAGCCGCTGCCTGTCTGAGTAGCCAATACTGACTTTGATGGACTAAGGGTCTGATTCAGTATAAGTCAGCTTCATGGGTTCATGTGTACTTAGTAACCCGATATTGCTCCACCTGCACAGCCAAGCGTGTCCATTTCTCAGCAGAAGTACAAGACAAAACCACAACAACAAAGAACTGATCTGATTGTTTTTTTACTGTCAAGGTAATGGACGGATCAAGTTGACTCACTTCAAGCTAAGGAAATCTGTGGGCCAACAAGGGATGTTGCCAGAGGTCTTCTTCTGACAAGCTATCAACCCACTCCTCAAGCCCCTAACACATCCTCCACAGAGTTCACATAACACAGAATATCCTACAGGCAGCAAGCTGGAGCTCCAGAGGTTTATCGCCCTGTCGTCGCCCACACAACAAGGCACCCAGCCAAAGCTCGTGTCCCTAATTCCCATTGAAGACACACAGCAAGTAATGTAGATATATAAATGAAGGCAGCACCTAGCACCAGAAGCCTGCGACCGCAGTGAGGTGAGAAATGTACCACGTTTGCAAAGGCAAGAGAAATCTTCAGGACCGAAGGGGCTAAACTGAAAACAGAAGGGAAGGATAACATAGATTCAGAAGAGAAGAACATCTTCGCTACCTGGAAAGGAATTACTTACAAAGAGGTAAACAAGATGGGGAAGAAAGCACAATCCCTTGGAAAGAAGCAACAGGATCACACAGATCTGTGTGGACCCCCCACCCCCCAGCTACTGCACACAATATTTTTGTTGCTGTTTGGATACGTTAAACATACACATAAAATGAATGAAAATGACAAGTGTTTGTAAACGCATATTATACAAATATTATACAATGCATATTATACAAATATACAAATACAAACATACATATTATACAAATATGCTGGGGTGGGGGGGAGCTACGATCGGCTGCAGATCCCTGCGGGAGCGCCCATGGGGGGGGGGCAAATGTGTCTCTGCAAAATGACCCTTCGAAATCTAACCCTTTGAGCATATTAGGGGAACCCCTCTGGGATGGGAGCGGGGAGGGAAAGGGGGCAACTCCTGCCACAGGAGGGGAAGGCACTTCTCTCTTGCAGTGAGCTTTCTGCCCCAAGGCCATTTAGGCAATGGGAGATTTTTGCCTTGGATCTGCCGCTCTTTAAATGCACATTTCCCCCCCCCTCCCCAAATTTGAATTCTCAAAATTCTGCAAAGGAGCTTCTATTTTTAGTTTCGAGAATCCGGACGGGGGGAAAAACGCGCATCTGGAGAGCGGCAACCCCAAGGCGAAACCTCCCGTGCGTCAACGGCTCGCGGCCGCTTGGCAAGGAAGTCCGGACAGTTCCTACAGGTTCCCGTTCTGGGGGAAAAAAAACCCAAAATCCAGGGAGGTTGCAAAGGAGAGCGCAGGTCCCTAGGACCGTCTCCCGGCCCCCAGACCCTCCTCACCTGGCTGGCCTTGTGGAACTGCTTCTTCAGGCCGGCCACCGACATGCTCCCGCCGCCCGGGGCTGCTCCGGCCCCCGCAGCACCCAGAGGCGTTTCCCTGCCGGTGCCCAGGCAGGAGAGCTCGGCCGCGCGCTGCCAACCCAGCCGGCAGCCGCCGCCTGCAGCGCCCAGGAGGAGGAGGAGGAGGAGGCAGGCTCGCATTCCGAAGATGCTCCCCGCCCGCCGCCCCATTGGCCGGGGGCTCCTTCTATGCAAACGAGGGGGACCCCGGCGCGCCCGGCCATTGGCCGAGAGGCGACTCTATGCAAAGCGAGAGCAAGCCCGGGACCGCCCCGCTCTCGCTTGGCGACGGGGAGAGCGCACGTCGGAAGGGGGAGGCGGGGAGACGCGGGTGCGCCGGCGAGTCGCCTGCCTTTGCCCGCGCCAGGCATCTGCTGAAGCTGGAGGGGGAGGGGGAGGGAGTCAAAACTGACCAAAGGAAGTATTTCTTCGCGCGGCGCGTGCCTAAATGGGGGGACTTCCTGCCCCAGGATGTGGTGATGGCTGCCAGCTTGGAAGGCTTGAAGAGGGGAGTGGGCATGCTCCTGGGGGAAAGGGGTATTCACGGCCACTAGTCAAAATGGATACTAGTCATGATGCATCCCTATTCTCTCCAGGATCAGAGGAGCATGCCTATTATATGAGGTGCTGTGGAACACAGACAGGATGCTGCTGCTGCAGCCGTCTTGCTTGGGGGCTTCCTAGAGGCACCTGGTTGGCCACAGTGTGAACAGACTGCTGGACTTGATGGGCCTCGGTCTGATCCAGCAGGGCTTTCCTTACGTTCTTATGAGCATGCCTATGATATTAGGTGCTGTGGAACGCAGGCAGGATGGTGCTGCTGCAGTTGTCTTGCTTGTGGGCTTCCTAGAGGCACCGGGTTGGCCACTGTGAGAACAGGCTGCTGGACTTGATGGGCCTCGGTCTGATCCAGCAGGGCTTTTTCTTACGTTCTTATGCAGATGGCATGGCATGCCACTCCAGGCCGGGGGCGGGGAAGGGGAGCATCATTCCACCGGACGCCTTCTTCCAAGCATTCACTGCTGCTGCCAGCCATTGTGGTAACCATCCAGGCAGCTGGAGAAGGAGGAGTTTGAATGAACTAGCTGGGGGTTCCGCACGTTACATGACAACATACCTGTGTTTTGCCAACAAGCGCTCGGGGAGAATGATGCAGTCAACCCGCGGTTCCTTTACACCTATGCTTATAGGATACAGGCGTTTCTGATCAACTGTGGGTTTGTTTGTTTTCCAGGGCTACATTCACACATTGGTGGATATCAAAATATAGCAATTTATTAGCAACGGGATTTTCTTAGCTTGGACAAGACAAGCTTAGGTTTGCCAACCTCCCGGTGGGACCTGTAGATCTTCTAGAATTACAAATGATCTTCACACAACGCAAAGTTAAATTGTGGAACTCTTTGCCTCAGGATGTGGTGATGGCTGCCAACTTGGAAGGCTTTCAGAGGAGAGGGGAGATGTTCATGGAGGAGAGGGCTATCCATGGCTACTAGTCAAAATGGATACTAGTCATGATGCATACCTACTAGCTCCAGGATCAGAGGAGCAGGCCTGTTAGATTAGGTGCTGTGGAACACAGGCAGGATGGTGCTGCTGCAGTCGTCTTATTTGGGGGGCTCCCTAAAGGCACCTGGTTGGCCCCTGTGTGAACAGGCTGCTGGACTTGATGGGCCTTGGTCTGACCCAGCAGGGCTTTTCTTATGTTCTTATGTCCAGACTACAGAGATTAGTTCCCCTCGCAAAAAAAATGACAGCTTTGGACATCAAATTCTATTGCAAGGATATAGAACTCAATTGTTTCGAGGGCTGGAAATAACAAAGGTCACTTGGTCGGGCCAAGCCATGCCTTGCTAACCCAGATCGAGGGGGGGGGCTCACAGGCCGGATATGAGTTCTCAAGGGGCCGCATCCAGGCCAGGGGCCTTATGTTCAACACCCCTGCTCTATTGTTTTATACCCTATTGAGGTCCCTCCTGTAGCCCAACCACACCTTCTCTTGGCTGTACCTCCAAATCTCCAGGAATTTCACAACCCAGAATTGGCAACCCTACTGATCTGCTTCCACACGAGGACCCAAACGCAGGAAGTCCCCAGATGTAAAGGCAATGTCCACATGACCTTCTGCTCATTCCTATGGATCTCTATGGGAGGGGAGGGATGCCCTTCCTAGGTGCTTGCTTTTGCTGTCGCCCCATGGTGTGGGTACATTTTTGCACCCCTCATCTGGAAGCCAACTTTGACTAACGTAGCTGTCCGCCCTCCCCCTCTGCTAGCTGCTGCTCCCACTTAATGCCGGCCACCCACCCGCCCACACCTTTGTGCCTTCAAAATATGAACAGGTGTCTAACTGGTAGAACTGTTTTGTCAACAGATCCTCTGGGAAGGAACCGCCCAAATACATACAGCGCAACGTGCATTCCTTTTAACCCAAACACCACAATTCAGTTGAATTTACTCCCAAGATAGGGGGCACACAGGATCGCATCCCTAAATATAGTGAGCGTTCCAATCAAAGGGAATGAATGCTTGTAGAAGCTGGTCTGTTGGTAGCAGAGAGTTGGGTATATCACGTCTTGGCCTATCTTACAGGGTTGTTGTGAGACTCAGCTGCTGTTTGGAAAAACGGGCCTAGTGACACCTTAAAGACCAGCATGCTTTGATCTTTCGTGGACTACAGGCTACGTTTTGTCAGGTGCAATTTGAAATAAAATTTTGTTCGCCTTTAAGGTGCCACCAGACTCTTTGTTTATTTCTGCTGCCACTGATAGGCTACCCCTGTGGATTCATTACCATGCTTGGGATGTAAACCTTTATGCGAGAACGGAAAATAGCTCTCTGATGCCATCTAACGGCTGAACCTCAGAGGTGGTGAATCTGTGGAGAGCCACCAAGATCAAGGATGTGAGGGTTCCCAAACTGTACCCTTCTGGGATTCCTTTCCACAGCAACTCATCCAACCAAAACCATGCAGAGTTATGTTGCAGAAGATCCTGGAAGGGGTTCTACTGCCGGGCCAGATCTGTCTGACTTGGAGTCCCTGATGTAAACTGAGCATACTCAAAGGTCCTTCAACTCCAGTGACTGCACCCAGCAAAGAAAGCTTTTGCACATGAGCAAGCCAAGGCAGTTTCTCTTCCGTTATAATCTTCCCAGTGAGCAAGAAACCACGGGATTCTCTGGAATGCAACTGGATTTGTGGCATTCAAAAGAACAGTTCCAGGAGAGCCAGTGTGGTGTAGGGGTTAACAGCAGTGGTTTGGAGCAGTGGACTCTGATCTGGAGAACCGGGTTTGATTCCCCACTCCTCCACATGAGCGGCAGAGGCTAATTTGGTAAACTGGATTTGTTTCCCCGCTCCAACACATGAAGCCAGCTGGGTGACCTTGTGCTAGTCACAGCTCTCTCCGAACTCTCTCAGCCTCACCTATCTCACAGGGTGTCTGTTGTGGGAGAGAGAGGGAAGGTGATTGTAAGCCGGGTTGATTCTGCCTTAAGTGGTAGAGAAAGTCGGCATATAAAAACCAACTCCTCCTCCTTCCTACTATTGATAATTTCAGTAGGATGATGAAATACAGAGGAGGTACCTTTGTATAAGTAAGCAGAGAGAATCATTTTGCCACTCTTCTCTTGTTCATACATGGCTTATGGCTAAATTCCCTCCCCTATGGGAACATTAAAGCTGAAATCCTGTGTACACTTACTCAACAGTAAGTCCATTAAGCACATTGAGTCTTTTATTCTGAAGATTATCTGCCACAGTGGCTCAGGGGGCGCCTTTTGTGTCTTAATCGCATCTTTCTGAAAAGTACAGGCACCTTCTGGAAATGCCCAAAAGAGGGGATAAAAATCCCGTAATTAAAGCCAAAATGACCAAAAATAGCCCGCACAATAAAACCAGTGACAATAGCTTGTTTCCCCCGACTTTTCACCCTGCAGTAGAACAAGAAATACAGTCTGTAAATCATGCAGCCGGGGTTTTCAAACAGAGGTATCAGCTTCCTTAGGGTTAGCAGGCTGGGTAGGGAGTCTCTCCTGAAGCACATCAATGGGATTTATATTGCGCCAAACCATTGATCTGTCTAGACTGGTGTTGTGTACCTGGACAGGCCATGGTTCTCTGGGGTCTCAGGCAAGAGCCTTTCCTATAATCTTTTAAGTGGGATGCTAGGAACAGAAACTAGAAACTTCAGCATGGAAACCACAGATTCCACTATAAGTGATGGTCCCTCGTGGGAGATCCCACGGGCAGGGTAGCAGCGCCTGAGATAACAAACAAGTTTCACTGGAAAGACTGTACCAATAACCCTGGTAACCACACATCATGGACTTCTGTTTTAAGGTTGAAGGCTGAACCTCTGCTCTCGTTGTAAGTCAGTGTTGTGCACATTCCGTTCATAAATTTTGTCATCTACTGTGTGTGTGCTACGTGCTGTCAAGTCGCCTCTGACTCATGGCGACCCTATGAATCAATGTCCTCCAAAATGTCCCATCTTTGACAGCCTTGCTCAGATCTTGCAAATTGAGGGCCGTGGCTTCCTTTATTCAGTCAATCTATCTCTTGTTGGGTCTTCCTCTTTTCCTGCTGCCCTCAACTTTTCCTAGCATAACCTTCTTTTCTAGTGACTCTTGTCATCTCATGATGTGACCAAAATACAACAGCCTCAGTTTAGTCATTTTAGCTTCTAGGGTCAGTTCAGGCTTGATTTGATCTATAACCCACTGATTTGTTTTTTTGGCAGTCCACGGTATCTGTAACACCTCCAACACCACATTTCAAAGGAGTCTACTTTCTTCCTATCAGCTTTCTTCATTGTCCAGCTTTCACACCCATACATAGTAATTGGGAATACGATAGCATAAATTAACCTAATCTTGGTTTGATACTACACCATAGCGATCATTTGCAACCAAATTGGCTCATTCACACTGCAAAATCAATTTCTGAGGGATTGCTATGGTGCAGAGGAGCCCTGCTTGCAAAAAGCTGACAACCCTGTTGCCCATAAAGCTGTTGATTCAGTAAAAACCGAACCAAAAAAATACCGAATAAATGCCAGTTCAGTAAATTTCTGGTTCGGGTATACCGAATCAGCAAAATCCGGGAGGTTGGCAAAGCCAAATTTGCCATTCCCGAATATCCAGCTTTCTGCAGCTCCTGCAGGGGCATTTTTGCAGGTAGAGGTCCCAAATTTTCAGGGATGCTAGAAGGGACTAACCTTGCAAGAACCCCCAAGTTTTGTAAAGATTGGGTCAGGGGGTCCGGAGTTATGGGGTCTGGAAGGGGTTGCCTCCATCCTCCTCCATTGCAATGCATTGTAAAAGTGGCTGTGTTCAGACTCTTTAACGTTACCTTAGCAATGTATCTCAATAGGGAAGCAGAGCTTTAAATGGTGGGAAGGTTCACCCCGCACCTCCATAGAGACAAAGTGTATCACATAGTATTTCCATGGAGGCACCAAGTGAACTTTCCCACCCATCGTTTAAAGACCAGTTTCCCCATTGAGATACATTAGATCAGATTAAAGAGTCACACAGTCACTTTGTCAATGCATTTCCATGGGGGAGGATGGGGTGACCCCTTCCAGATCCCATAACTTCGGACCCCCCGACTCAATCTTCACCAGATTTGGGGGTTCTTGCAAGGAGAGTCCCTTCAAGCTACCCTGAAAATTTGGGACCTCTACCTGCAAAAACGCCCCCCCCCGAGCCGCGGAAAGCCACGAATGTGTTTAAATGGCTTTAAATGGCCGAATTATTTGGGAATCCTGAATTTAAATTTGGGATTTCCCAAATTAAAAAAGGCCATTTAAACCCGAATCCGAATTGTACCGAATTTTTAAAAATTCAACAGCCTTAGTTGCCCAGTCATAGTTAATTCTTGTAATGATTTGGTCAGAATAACAGACTTCTGCAGGGACAGAGACAGGCACACGCATATCAACTTAAGTGATGCATGGATTAGATTGACTGTGATGAATTCATTTCACTAGAGAGTGGGGCTGCCGGCTGACTAGAGAAAAACAGGAGGAAGGTTGAATCCAGATGTTCACATCACACATTTAAAGATTTATAATGAATCAAGGATTTTTAAGAAGAAGAAGAAAAGTTGGTTTTTATATGCCAACTTTCTCTACCATTTAAGGGAGACTCAAACTGGCTTACAATCCCCTTCTCTTCCCCTCCCGTGAGGTAGGTGAGGCTGAGAGAGTGTGACTAGCCCAAGGTCACCCAGCTGGCTTCAGGTGTAGGAGTAGAGAAACCAACCCAGTTCACCAGATTAGCCTCCACCGCTCATGTTGAGGAGTGGGGAATCAAACCCGGTTTTCAAGATCAGACTCCACTGCTCCAAACCACCGCTCTTAACCACTACACCATGCTGCCTCCAATGTCAGTTGTGGTTTGTTTGTTTGTTTGCTGTCAAGTAACAGCTGACTTATGGCAACCCTGTAGGGTTTCAAGGAAAGAGGCATTTGGAGGTGGTTTGCCATTGCCTGCCTCCACACCCCACCCCTGGTAGTCCTTGGAAGTCACTCACCCAAATACTAGCCAGGGTTGAGGCTGAGAGTGCATGACTGGCCCAAGGTCACCCCACAAGTTTCCATGGCAGAGTGGGGATTCGAACCTGGGTTTCCCAGATCCTGGCCCGACACTTTAACCGCTACACCATGCTGCATGTAAAAGTCATCCTTTTCACCTCCCCGCTTCTGACTTTGACAATCTACTGTGGTGATGAAGAGATAAATCGATGTTTGTGTCCCAACCCTAGTCCAATACACACTCATACAAAAACGCTCATCATTGCTGGCTCCAAAAGACAAATCAGATATTATCATTACATCTAAAGCTAAGCCCCTCCTTTCAATAATGTTTGCATCTGTCTCACAAACATCTACGTATCTAGCTTCAAGTAAATACTTTATAACAGGGATGCTGTTTTTGCTCTCCTCGCAACTCAGTCGGCCTTTTGGGATCTGCCGCGGCTGTACATCTGGGAATCATCACACATTAGGTCTCTTGGTTGGTGAGGCAACAGGAAAAGTATGATAGGTCACAGATGTTAAATATGGAAATGCTCCACAGACCCTCTGGTTCATCAAGGTTCACAAAAACAGGTTTCAAAAACCTTTGGTTGCGCATCTAGTCTGATATTTAAAAAATACAGCTCGCAAACAACAGGAACAACGTGAAAAAGTAAAGTGGACCCTATAGAAGCATATGGGAGCGGACTAACTCTACTGAAACATATTCGTTGGATCTTTGTAAAAAGCACGCCTTAAAAATCTGGTCAGGGTAAGATGATTTCCTGGAGAGAACAGGTTTGCATCCCCTGAGGAATTTATTTGTTTGTTTTAATGGGGCTGGGCATTTCTAGGCAATAAGATGCGCACAGTGACTCAAAAAGGCAGACAATTGCACCCATAAGCATGCATTTAAAATGGTGGGTGGGTGGGGGACAGGAATTCTGGCGGTTCTGAAGATAGGGGGAGAGGAGCTTCGTAATGTAGGTTAAGAGGACAGATCTTAGGCGCATTGTGGGGGGGGGGTCGGATATAAAAGGCTGTGATACTGTCTCTGGACCACAGGGGGCAGTGAACTCCCATGATTACCTTAGATTACCTTGTGGTCAAAAGGAGCCTGTTTAATATTTTTGTGAAATCAGCCAAGTGAAGGAAGTCTGTAAAACTACACACACCCAGAAAGCATGTGATATTCATACCATAATATCCCTCAGAATGAGCAAAAGTTTGTGTCTAAGGCTGAACTACACATTACATTTTTTTAAAATGTTAAAAAGCAGCTTCAGGGTGTGTTGATGTCCTGGATCGTGGCTGCAGTTTCAGGGGAAAGGGCCCCTCCCATCTGCTTCTATAGGCACCAGGCACCTAGAATAATAGAATCATAGAGTTGGAAGGGACCACCAGGGCCATCAAGTCCAACCCCCTGCACAATGCAGGAAATTCACAACTACTTCCCCCCTCCACACCCTTAGTGACCAGAAGATGGCCAAGATGCCCTCCCTCTCATCATCTGCCTAGGGTCACAGAATCAGCATTGCTGACAGATGGCCATTTAACCTCTTCTTAAAAACCTCCAGGGAAGGAGGTTTTTAAGAAGAGGTTAGACTCTTCTTAAAAGAAGAGTCTAGACTATGTCTATCTTTTGCCCCTCACCCTCCCCCAGCCAGTGAGGGGAAATAGCTGCCCAGGAAAGGCAAGTCCGGTCAGAAAAACAGAGGACAGGTTAAGAGAGCCAGCGTGGTGTAGTGGTTAAGAGCAGCGGACTCTGATCTGAAGAACCGGGTTTGATTCCCCACTCCTCCACCTGAGCGGTGGACTCCAATCTGGTGAACCGGGATGAGTTCCCCACTCCTCCACATGAGCAGCATTCTTTAATCTGAAGAACAGGGTTCGATTCCCCACTCCTCCACATGAAGCCTGCTGGGTGACCTTGGGCTAGTCACAGTTCCCTGAACTCTCTCAGCCCCACCTACCTCACGGTTGTGGGGAGGGGAAGGGAAGGCAAGGAGATTGCAAGCCAGTTTGATTCTCCTTCTAAAGGTAGAGAAAACCAGCTTATAAAAATCAACTCTTCTTCTTCTTTCTCCTTATTTATCGCTGCAGGGGAAGCTCAAGAAGCCAAGGTCTATATTGAGTTAGAAGTAATCTTTGAGCTCTCTCAGCCCCACCTGCTTCACAGGGTGTCTGTTGTGGGGAGGGGAAGGGAAGGTGATTGTAAGCCAGTTTGATTCTGCCTTAAGTGGTAGAGAAAGTCGGCAAATAAAAAACTCCTCCTCCTCCTCCTCCTCCTATGCCTCTCCCTTGGACCATGGCTTCCACCCAAATACCACCAGCACTATCCTACAGCTAATTTTCTTTTTCTTCATTAAAAAGTTCGTCAGAAAATCTGATCACAGCCACACAGCAACCTAAGGGCATGCCATTATTCCCATAGTATGCCGTCCAAGTATTGTGTGACTTTATTGTTCTGAACAAAGTGCCCCACAACTATCAAATGTCTGGGAAATTGTGCCTGTTTTATGGAAATGATGTCTGTAGCGGTCTTTCCAAAACCCCAGTAGGGAAATATGACATCAGTATTAGTAAGCAGGTTTTCCAGTTCTGGGTTGGGACATTCCTGATGATTTAGTTGACAGTGGAGTTTGGGGAGGAGAGGGACCTAAGTGGGGTATAATGCCATAGCCCATCCTCCAACAAAGCCATGTCCTTCAGGGGAACAGACCTCTTGTAGTCTGAAGATCAGCTGTAATCCTGGGGGATTTCCAGGCCCTGCCCTATTAGGAAAGTCTGTGGGAAAGTATAAAACCACAAACACAAACCAACTCACCCAGCATAGATATATACTGCCAGGCAATTAAAATGACTTGTGTGCAACCAGTAACCCCAGATAGAAACTTGCATTTCTGTGTATGTGTTAAGTGCAGTCAAATTGCTTCAGATTCATGGCGATCCTATGAATCAGTGTCCTCCAAAACATCCTATCTTTAACTGCCTTGCTCAGATCTTGCAAATTGAGGGCCGTGGCTTCCTTGATAGAGTCAATCCATCTCTTGTTGGGTCTTCCTCTTTTCCTGCGGCCTTCCACTTTTCCTAGCATGATTGTCTTTTCCAGTGACTCTTGTCTTCTCATAATGTGACCAAAGTACGATAGCCTTCGACAATATTACGATAGCCTCAGTTTAGTCATTTTAGCTTCTAAGATCAGTTCAGGTTCGATTTGATCTATAACTCACTGATTCGTTGTTGTTTTTTTGGCGGTCCACAGTATCTGTAACCCTCTCCTCCAACACCACATTTCAAAGGAATCTATTTTCTTCCTATCAGCTTTCTTCATTGTCCAGCTTTCACACCAATACATAGTAATAGGGAATCTGATGGCATGAATTAACTTGATCTTGGTTGCCAGTGACACATCCTAACACTTCAGAATCTTTTCTAGCTCCTTCATGGCTGCCCTTCTCCGTCTCAGCTTCCTTCCGATTTCTTGGCTGCATTTCTAGCCACACTGAAATAGACCTCCGGCCCGGTTGAGCATTGCTACTTGGATGCGCATTCCAGCAAGTGGCCACATAGACTGCACACACAGAAGCATCCTTCCGCATCAGATCCCTCTCACTGGCTTGGGCCGAATGGCTTTCTCTGTGCAGTTCTGTACATGAGCGTGGGACTGCGTAGAGAAACAAGGCACGCTCGGGGCGCATGAGCTGGCTCACATTTTGTACCTCTTCCGTGCGTTCTTGTAAGAGGATTTGCCTTTTTTAATGAGACGGTAAATTTTACCGCTCTCATTTTGCTGTCAGAAAAAGTAATCCTTTAATCTGTGCCATGTGCATGGTATGGAAGTCCTCCCCAGGTATAAGCAGAGAGGCGGCCCTGGAAGGCTGTTTTGCCATTTGTGACCCATGATGCTTCCATTACAGAGAAAAATTCCCCGTCCTAAAAGCTGTAGAGTGTAGACAGAATATGCAAGTATTTTCAGATTTCCTACTCTTGGGGAATGCTTTCATGCTATGTGTGCCATAGCAGGGGATCCTGGGATGTATTGCAGATTTGACAGAGGGTCGCTGATTATACTGCCTCACCTCACAGTCAACGGTGCAAAGACTCAGACGAAAAAGTGGAATTTGGTTATTTGTAATGCAGATGGGTGTTCTATTATTCTTTAATTAGAAGAAGAGTTGGCTTTTATATCCCGATTTACTCTACCTTTTAAGAAGAATCAAACAGGCTTACAATCTCCTTCCCTTCCTCTCCCCACCAGACACCTTGTGAGATAGGGGGAGGGGGCTGAGAGAGCTCGAAGATAACTGTGACTAGCCCAAGATCACCCAGCTGGCTTCGTGTGTAGGAGAGGGGAAACCAACCCGGTTCTCCAGATTAGAGTCCACCAATCATGTGGAAGAGTGGGGAATCGAACCCGGTTCTCCACATTAGAGTCCACCGCTCCTAACCACTACACCACTTTGCCTCTCTCTGGGTGTTCTGTTATTCTTTAATTCACATTACCAACTGATTAAAGGACCACAGCCCTCAACTTGGCTTAGGGTTGCCAACCTCCTGGTAGTAGCTGGAGATCTCCTGCTATTACAACTGATCTCCAGCCCATAGAGATCAGTTCACCTGGAGAAAATGGCTGCTTTGGCAATTGGACTCTAAGGCATTGAAGTCCCTCTCCTCCCCAAACCCGGCCCTCCTCAGGATCTGCTCCAGAACCTCCTGCCAGCTTTTGCAGAATGCTAGGTGGAAATTGTGGCTGGCCCCACCGCATAAATTTCACTATCTGCGTTGGGAACCAGCCCACTTCGAGATATTGTGATTAGTATCCATGCCTTTGAAGACAGAACGGAGCCATAAATAGTTATTTTATGGAAGCACCCTTTAAGATTTGTTCTTCGGCAAAGCTGCCTATCATTACCGAGGGATCAGGTGACTTAACAACTTGCTTTGGAATGCAAGTAACACTCACTTAAGGATCTGGTTTCTTAAAAAGAGAGAGAAAGAAACAGAATGAAAGTTAAGGTGAGCCATGCAGGGCAGACTCAGTCTAGAATCTGAGCCATGTCATGTGAATTTCTGGTCAACCAATACCTAATAGCATCTCTGCAGGGATTAGAAGCAATGCCTGCTAGTAAACTGAGCAGCCAGAGATGCAAACTCACTCATCCATTGAAGTTGAGCTGAATGTTCACCGGAGCATGACTAAAATCAATACACTGAATTCCAGGTAAACTTTGTGGCAAGAAGTTTGCCAGTCAAATGAACGTAGTCGCGTTGACAGCTGCACCACCCCGTTCGGCTTCTAGTGGCTCGGCCCTCTGTGCACCTTCTGAAAAACCTATGCTAATCCCAGAATGGCTATCTGGCTCTCGTGTTTTGTGAAGGAGCTGTGAGTTCCAATTACTGCCTGGGGCAGCGCTGAGCTGCACATACCTGTGCATTGTGCGATTACTTTTGACCAGTGACTCTGATTCTGTGTACTGGAGCACGTTGGTGTGCTGCGAGAGAGCCTAAGATACACCTTGAAAAGCATCCTTTTGGCCAGTCCCAACACTTCCTACCTGAGGTCTTTTGAATGGAGATGCTGGGGATTGAAGCCTCTGCATGCAAAGCCCATGCTTTTGCACCGAATTGCGATTCCTGGAAAATCTCCAAAGTCTTCTCAGTAAAGATCTCCAGTGGGTTGGAGAGTAGGGCTTTGGTGCTTTATCTCGCCCCTTGCCCTTGTGCATGATTAAAAAGGTAAAGGTCCCCTGTGCAAGCACCAGGTCATTCCTGACCAATGGGGTGATGTCACATCCTGACGTTTACTAGGCAGACTTTGTTTTACGGGGTGGTTTGCCAGTGCCTTCCCCAGTCATCTTCCCTTTACCCCCCCCCCCCCAGCAAGCTGGGTCCTCATTTTACCAACCGCTGAAGAATGGAAGGCTGAGTCAACCTTGAGCTGGCTACCTGAAACCAACTTCCGTTGGGATCGAACTCAGGTCGTGAGCAGAACTTTCGACTGCAGTACTGCAGCTTACCACTCTGCGCCACAGGGCTCTTTGTGCATGATTAGCAGATGCAAAATCAATGACACAAAAGAGCGCAAACAGCAGAATAAATTGTGCAAAACTATAAAACCGATGCAGATTTTCCTAAACTGCATAATGCACCCAAGGTGCCCCAGGATTCAGCTTTCCTTGTTGCCAATTTTGCATCTTCCAGGCACATGATTCCAACTTTTTAAAAAAAGCAAAATGTAAACATGGCCATATGGACCTGCTCGCACATCTGTTCTAGAATTCTTTTTCTGTGTTAAATTCCCATCACTCCATGGGCTGGTTGCCTCTTAAAATGGGAAACAGATGACAGTTTTTGCACAGTGCTGGAGATGGTGGAATGGAGGCGTTGCTTCCTATGGTATGCATGCTTGCCCCATAGGTCTCTATGGCAAAACACATTTTTGCAGGGTTTTGTGGTGATTCCAAAAAGCACATTTGTTTGACCAGACACAGCGGTAGCAGAAAGAAAATCATTGTGCCGACACCATGGACAGTAATGCTACTGTTATATCACCCTGGGCTCTCTTCTTGTCTATCCCAACCTTAGGCTGGCTGCATTCCTCGCCCCCCAGGTTTGAAGAGCAGGTTGCTCGATGCCAGGGTAGCATCTGCCTTATTAAACCAAATTCCCCACAGCTGGAACGCTAGGTTTCGTTTGTGTTTATAATTATTATTATGGGATGCCTTCCAATCGTTGGTTGCGCACAAGCCTTTCTGGAGATGGAAGAAACATTCTACTCAAGAAGCCACCAAGGGAACAATGAAATGCGGTTTACTCCCTTTGGCGGAAAGTGATCTCACACACATACATGGACCTTTATTGGCATAATATTGGCAGATGCATTTATACAGGCTCCTTAAAAGAAAGAAAGAAAAACGTGTTCCATCATGAAATGACAATCAGTTAAAATCAGTATATAACTAACATTAAAAAGGATCTCCTTCTCATATTTCAAGCTAATAAAACCATCTGGACCCATTAATAACAAATACACTAATACATCTCTATGGTCATAATTCTTGTCCTATACCATCATTCAGATTTAGTTCTCCCCCAGCAGTGTAGGCCCTTCATGTAGGCCAGGCTGAATACATTTCCTTCAGCTGTGGTTAGTGGCAGATATAAGAAAGTACCATGCGAGAAAAGGTTTCGTAGTTGTCATCTTAAAGAACCAGACTCTGTCCATCATATCCTCTTGTGCTGTCTATTTTTCATTCAACAGCGTTTACAACTAATTAATCCTCACCTTCAAGTTCCAAAAAATTCAGCAGACAAGAGTATCAAACTGTTATTGATGGATAAATCCCGGGAAGTCACCAACAATGTCGCTGAATTTCTTGCAATTGTCACAAAGACAAAGAGAGGGAGAGGGGGAGAGAGAGAGAGAGAGAGAAGTGATCTCTCTCGTCACAGTGGAACATTAAATAAAATTGCTCAGAACTGACAATTTCACACACACACCCAAAGTTTTGCACATCTGCCAGGCCAAAGAGGCATCTGATGTTCTCCAGTTGTTTCCTTTTGGAAAGGGTAAATACAAAATGCTAATTATCCTGCCCCAAGTTTATCTGGCTGCTTACTTTGCTTCCTTCTAGCTTCTGAATCTGTTACCACCCCCTGGTGTATCTAATCCTGTATTTTGGCATAGGCAAGGCTTCAGGAGAAATGACTGGAATTGTTGTAATGGGGGGTGGGGGGAGGGAAGTGCTAAATCTTGTTGAATAAAAATAATCCCAAGCCAAAAAGAAAAAAGAAAGAAAAGGTAATTCAGGCATATGAGCCCCCTTGGTCCCATAATACTGAAAGGAGAAACCCTATCCACATGACAATGGCTAGAATTAACTTTGCAAGATATTGGAAAGGAAACAAATTCCCAGATATAAATAACTGGATAGATAAGACAGCATCTAGATCTTCCATATATTTATCATTTTATAATGTCAGGTTAATTAATACATAGGTTTGTTTAATTAAGCTGACTTATTATAAAAATGATAAATATATGGAAGGTCTAGATGCTATCTGGATCCCAATAATCTCCAGAATGGAAAAAACTTTCAAAAATCTAGAACGTGGAGAGGAAGACGAGCAAAGCTTTTGTGGCTTTAATATGCGTAGCTGAGTTTATTATCTATTATTATTATTATTATATCTGTAACGGTATGTAATTTTGATTGATAATTTTGTTTCTTTTCTTTCTCCCAATTTTATGTATGTATGTAATTTTATGTATGTAATAAAGTTTTTAATTTTTTTTTAAAGAAAGTTTTAATTGATTAGGACTTGAATAGGGTCTTTTCCATGGCAGGAACTGAGGACTGTCCTTGTATGACCCTATCAGTGGGTGGTTTGTTATTTGTTTCTAATTCAGTCCCTAAGGCCTTGAGCACTTTACACACATACTTAAAATTGTATATAACTCTCCTTTACAAAACAAAAAATGAAATTGACCCAAATATCCTCAGCATCTCCAAAACAGCCTGTTGCCTTCTCGGAAGTAACTCTGAGAACCGCATGCCGTAGCTTTGCCTGATCTTGGAATAGGGTTGCCAGGTCCCTCTTTCCCACTGACAGGAGGTTTTTGGGGCGGAGTCTGAGGAGGGTGGGGTTTGGAGAGGGGAGAGCCTTCAATGCCATAGAGTCCAGTTCCCAAAGTGGCCATTTTCTCCAGGGGAACTGATCTCTATTGGCTGGAGATCAATTGTAATAGCAGAAGATCTCCAGCTAGTATCTGGAGGTTGGCAACCCTGTCTTGGAAATTCCTAGCAACCTGTATTCCTCACATTGATCACTAGGGCCAATTTCTCTTCCCCCCCCCCTCCATAGAACTTTCCTTTATCCCTTAGAAGCTCCTTGATCCATTGATCTTGAGCAGCATAAATCTAATGTTTGAGGGATATAAGGACTTGCCACTGACAATGTAGCCTTGGGATCCCTGTCGCTTAATAAAAAAGGCATTATGTCAGAGACAGAGGCATTAGATTTATATGTTAGAAGGGGAGAGATATGATGTGATCTAAGTTCCTCATAAAAGCGGCATTCCAAGAGGGCAGGAGCTAATGAATCAATTGAGCCAGAAGAGCAAGGACAGGTCCTGCCTGGGTATGATGGTATATTCAAAATCCTGCCCTGCATAACCATAGAGGGGTTAGCATTCAGTCTAGCTAAACAGAAGGCTCTAGAAAGACGAGGAGCACAGAACTGCCTCCAGGACAACCAACAGTGATATCAAAGTTCTTCTAACATTTTTTGTGCAAGCCAGTTTATGTGTGTGTGTGTGTGTAAAGGGCCGTCAAGTCACAGCCGACCTATGGAGATCAAGTAGGGTTTTCAAGGCAAGGTAGGAGACCACCAAGAAATACCAGGGTCTCTACGCAGAAGAAGGCAATGGCAAACCACCTCTGTAAGTCTCTTGCCTTGAAAACCCTACGGGGTCGCCATAAATCGGCTGCGACTTGGCAGCACTTTACACACACAATAATGATGATGTCAGGAATAAAAAGGAACCTTCTTTCCCAAGGCTCCTTCTTCCTAACGCTTCCTCGGGCTCCAATTTATCGCCCCAAATCAACTGAACAAGAAGCTGGCTTGTTTCACACATGCCAGCGCAAAACCATCATTGCCTTTACAGAGCTCAGTCTGCACTCTTCGTTTCCACACACACACACCTGTCAGAAGGGGAGAGGCCGTGGCTCAGAGGCAGAGCCTCTGCTTGGCATGCAGAAGGCCCCAGGTCCAATCCCCGGCATCTCCAGTTGAAAGGACCAGGCAATAGGTGATGTGAAAGACCTCCGATGGAGACCCTGGAGAGCCGCTGCCAGTCAGAGTAGACAGTACTGACCTTGATGGGCCAAGGGTATGATTCAGTAGAAGGCAGCATCATATATTCACAGCAGCATCATATATTCACAGCAGCATCATATATTCACAGGATCTGCAAGAAAGTTCTTCTGTGCAGCTCCTGTTCATTGCAATGGAGCATGCGCTGGAAAATTTCTTGACGGATCATGCCCATTCCCCACAAACCAGGAATGAGAACACCTCAAAACCAACCGAATGAGGAGGGGAGGTGTGCTCACAAATAAGACCTACAATACCTTACCTTCCCCCCCCCCCTTCATAAGCTCATGCATTTCTTTCAAACATGAAATAGAAAGAAGGATGGCTGTGGGTGGGGAGGGAATCAATAGTTTTCCTCTAGCTGGGTGTACTTCAGAGAAAAGACAGAGGTTGCCTCTGCCCTCTCCTTGCATCTAAAAATTCTGGGTTTCATTCCCTGTGGCGGATATCATAACTATACAGCTACTTCATACAGTACATATTGACTTTGTAAACTGTGGAGGTTCTCTGGTGCCTGGATCAGTATTCTGGACCCGGCCTCCGCGTATGGCAGCCGAATGAGTCTGACACATTATTAGGGGCTTTCTTACTCATGCTCTTTGTACGATTTCCTGCATGTCCCTAGATAGAAAATCAATGGCTACGTATGAAGCGCTGGTGCTTATATGTTGCAAAAGCAGAGAGCTGGTTCCTGCATGCACGGAAAGGTTCTTGGATTTCTTGTGTTTACCTGAGACGCTGGACTAAGAGAGGCAGTGAGGGTACGTGTTGCGGATGCCTGCCACCCTTGAAGCCATGCGAGGTATGGTTGCCAACCTCCAGGTACTAGCTGGAGATCTCCTGTTATTACAACTGATCTCGAGCAGGCTATTTAACCGGAAGTGACATTCACCTGGAGAAAATGGCTGCTTTGGCAATTGGACTCTATGGCATTGAAGTCCCTCCCCTCCCCAAACCCTGCCCTCCTCAGGCTCCGCCCCAAAAACCTCCCGCCGGTGGCAAAGAGGGACCTGGCAACCCTAACGCGAGGGCCCAGCAGGAGACAAGGAACGACACGACAGCACCAACCTTTACCTGCAGAGAGACACAAATCTGCACTGGAGCAGAGAAGAAATTGGTCAGTCCCAGTGGGGCGAGGCCTTTGAAAAGACTGGCTCTGGCAACTGAGGATGACACAGGAAAAACTAGAGCTTCAGGCATCTTACAGCTGCCGTCATGGTTTATGCACACAAGGGACGTGCACAAACCTGTATCGCCACAGTGACTGTGACAAGCTGATACAACTGAGCCTGTCTTTGGGTAAAGACAGTCACGAACGCATGAAGCCACCTAATAATGAGTCAGACCATCGGTCTATTACGGTTAGTATGGATTTCTGAGACTGGCAACGGCTCTAGGGTTGCCAACCTCCAGGTACCAGCTGGAGATCTCCCGCTGTTACAACTGATCCTCAGCCGACAGAGATCAGTTCCCCTGGAGAAAATTGCCGCTTTGGCAATTGGACTCTATGGCATTGAAGTCCCTCCCCTCCTCACACCCCGCCTTCCCCAGGCTCCACCCCAAAACCTCCCACTGGTGGCAACCCTACATAAATGCCCTTTGTTATCACCACTGAGTTTTCTTCATCTCAAATGAAGCCTGGTGTATAACGGTTGCTGCAACCCATTCATAGCCCAAACACTGATTTAACAAAAGGTGACACGCATATTAAGTCCTTTTATGGCCAAGAAAGAGGCACAGTCCTAAAAAGGTCCTAAAAGGTATTCTAAGTACAACGGGTTCAATCTTGCAGCTGCTAAATGTGCTAACCATGCCAGGTACACGTCACACAGCGTGCAGGGCGCAGTCATATCCTATCACTGCGGTGAAAACACCACGTTAAGAAGACTCGGCCTGGCAGCACGAGAGAAAGACACCTACCTGCAGCCCTGTGCCGGCTGCTTCATGCTCACTTAGCATGCTCACCCAAGTCCCCGCATGCCGTGTGCGCTCCAGGCCCCCCCAGCGTCAAAGAGTATCAACTCTCTCGCAAAGGCACCCAGCATCAGGGTGACATGTGAAACTAGCCAGCTCCGCAACACTTCACACTTCACATGTTTCTGTGATACTGAGCCTTACGTGGAGAGGAAAGAAAGGGGGGGGGGAATAATAACGAATCAATAGGGTTGCCAACCTCCAGGTACTAGCTGGAGATCTCCTGCTATTACAACTGATCTCCAGCTGACCGAGATCGGTTCACCTGTAGAAAATGGCCGCTTTGGCAATTGGACTCTATGGCATTGAAGTCCCTCCCCTCCTCAGGCTCTGCCCCAAAAATCTCCCACTGGTTGCGAAGAGGGACCTGGCAGCCCTATGAATCAAACCCTGACAATCAGGCCTGGTCCTTAAAGCCCCTCACTGAGGAAATTAAGCAGGCCACGCCACAGATGTTTAATGGTCAGCTTCATCGGCATGACAATCTTATTGCATAGGGTTGCCAGTTCCAGGATGGGAAATACCTGGAGATTTTGGGGGAGGGGCCTGAGGAGGGTGGGGTTTGGAGAGGGGAGGAACTTCAATGCCATAGAGTCCAGTTGCCAAAGTGGCCATTTTCTCCAGGGAACTGATCTCTGTCGCCTGGAGATTAGTTGTAACAGCGGGAGATCTCCAGCCACCACCTGGAGGTGGGCAACCCTACTGCTGCAGCATGGAACCCCTGATGAATCGGGGCCTCTGACATCACATAATTGTCC